>NW_025335759.1:4136181-4430944 GCF_004798865.1 Varanus komodoensis
AGAGAGAGAGAGAGAGAGAGAGAGAGAGAGAGAGAGAGAGAGAGAGAATATGAAACCATGAATAACATTTTAAAAATATTTCTTGGAAGTATTAAATGAAAACTGGAGAAAAAGTCATCCTATCCAAATGGATTAAGTCTGCCAGATTTCAGAATGGTGGGCACAGGATTCTTTTCCCCAGAGTATTCCCCCTCTGTTCCTTGTGGACCATTGTTGTGAAAACTCTGAAAACATCCTAGAGATTTCCTTAAGACACCGGCAAAGTTTTGGAAGTATAGGTGCAATTCTCATGTGGAAAATGAATTCTCCAGTATGAGTTCAAGTCATTTCCCTTCCCTACCCCCTGTGCATTTTATGTCAATGTATATAGAAATGGCAAAAGTTAAAAATGTGTTCCCCAGCAATGAATGTGTGAAGTTTCAGAATGATATCTGCAGGGGTTGAAGATTCATGATGTTGAAAACCATTCTAAGGCTTTTTTTTATATTGGTGGCATTGGAAGAATGGCCGCCTTAGAGTCCCATGCCTTCCTTCCACCAAAGCACAGTGATTGGAGGCATGGTAAAACATGCCCTAGAAATAGGTGGACTTTTCTATCGGCCAGCCACCCTCGCTTTCTCCCTGCAGCAGTTAAAGAAACAAAACCAAACAGTACTGTTTTGGGATTTAACATCTACACACAGAAATCTTAGCTTACTATGCTTCAGCTCTGATTACGTATGCTGACTCCAGAGAGAACCTTACCTTGGAACTCCAAAGAACTGAACCAAACCAGCATGTTTTTGCTCATGGCTTGGACTTCATCTGAATCTGATGCACCTCTCTTGGTCCAAGCACAAAAGGCAGAAAGAGTAGAATCATTGGGAAGAGATAAAACTTCTGTACCCACAAAGCTGTTTCTGTAACAATGCTTAAAATTCAGGAAGTGAAAATTTTGTCTGTTCCTCTTTCAACCAATGTAACCTACTAAGTTTTGTCACATGCTAGTTGTTAATGGGCAACACCCCCACCCGAAATGTTACATCTAAGCTCTCAATGGGGGACATCTTTTCATTTCAAACTAAATATTCCTTTGCAGTATACAAAATATCTAATCATGTATTTATCCATAAAGTACTAGCAAAAGTCAACATAATTATTCAAGTGCCATTATGTTTAATTTGCAGCAAATTATGCATTTAGCTTTAAGTCAAGGCTGCTAGGATGGTTAAAGTGAAGATAAAGCTTTCTGCTATTTATAAAAGTGGATTTTAGCAGAGATATAATGTATAAATGGAATTAATTTGAGATTTAGCACAGAGACAGCAATCCTAAGGAAAAAATGAAAGCACAGCATGATCTTATCCATGCGTACTGGGAAGGAACCTATTAAGTTCTGATGGAACAATGCAATCCTACATATACGTATTTAGACATAAGCCCAAATGATTTCTATGAGACTTGTTCTCAGGTAAACGTGCACAGGATGCCAGCCTCATTCTCAAATAAATGCACTTAGGGTAGCAATCATGCGACCAGTGCCTATGCATGCCAACACGGAAGGAAATCTTGCTAGCTTCAGTGAGGGCTACTCTCAAGTACCTGAGCAGGTGGGATTGCAGCTATTAAGGAAACATTGTGGTATGTCTACTAAGAACTAAATCCCCACTGGGTTCAGTGAGGACTCATTCCCTAGCAAGGATTTCATGGGGTTGCAACGTCACTTTGCTGTGGCTCTCGGAATCTGGTACCTTCTGCAGATGTTTGGGACTACAGCTTCCACCATCCCTGTCCATTGGCCCTGACTGATGCTGGTCGAGAAGTACAGCTTCTCCAGCCCTGCTTTGTACAAATAATTGTCCTTATTATTTCAATCCCCTCTCATGGAGAGATGGATAGAAGATAGCTGTGTCTTTTCTCCCATGCATAGGAGCACTCTACAACAGGAGAAAGTGCGTGAAGCCTGATTGCTCCTCAGATCTGGAGGTGAGCCAGAATGTGTCTTCTCCCTTCTTCGGATGCCAGCACCTGTAGGGATTCAGCCCTCAATTACGATATTATGGGGCAGGATGGAAACGCCATTCCTTTTCAACTCAGGCACAAAAAGAACAACAGCCATAATTACATTCCACTGTAAACAGAGCTCTGGAGTTTAATTTGCATTATTCTCTTTTTTATTATTTATTGGCAACATTTAATTACCGCATCCTTCACCAACCGTAATTAAAGATTGAAAAGAGGCTTGACAACTCAATTAGGGTCTTTTAAAAGTTTTATTTTGGTGTGTGCCTCCATTAAATTAAGGTTCAACTTTTACTGGAAGTCTTTAATATCACAACACATTAAACTGAAGGCTTGCTTTGTTATGAATAAATCACCCCAGACAAAAGCTGGCAAGCTCTTGCTTTTGAGTCCATGGTCACAATGCAATTTTATTTCCCAGCCATGCAAAGAATAAAAGAGACTTCCTCTTTCTCTTCCTCCTCCCTCTCCTTCCATCACCACTGTGCTTTGATGCTAAGGAATACTCCTTTCCCAACAATGCACTTAGCTTACAAGGGCTTTTTGTGTGTTTGGATGGGTTTTCTGGTTAAGTTCATAAACCTGTCCAGACTTCACCTTGGCTTTGCAAAGCCACACCCATTCATTCAACAGTACATACACATTGGTGCAGCTTTACGGATTGCCCAGCACTACCAGTCAAAGCAACCTACTCTGTACCAGGGGGATGGAAGAACCAGGGACACTCGAGCATCAACATTCAGCAAAGTCCACCTTGAAGCCCCTCTTCCTGTACTTCCATTTCCACTTGCAACCTGCTTTTGTTTGATTGTTGGTTGGCTACATTGGAATGGAAAGTGCACACTCTACACCAACAGACTAATTCTGGATCCTGCTGTTCAGACCAAAAACCAGCACAATGTTGGGTGAGATTGCCCAGTTTATGCCCGGACCATGGTGTGAGGTTAAGGAAAAGCCTTTCCCAGTGCATCCCTCCAGAATCCACCGATTTGCTCTCGTACTCAGCCAACTCATGCAAACAAGCTCAGCCAAGAAGATGTCCACAAATGCTCGTGGCCCCCCAGTTGCACAACTGGCAACCTTCCCATTCTGGGTGGTCAAACTTCTTCCCACTCACTGCTGCCAACAGCAGTAATGGATGTGAAAGACCGGCACTGGTTGTACAGGGTGTAGGGGCCTCAATTCCTAGGGAGCATTCTGTGACCCCTGGGACCACTCACCAGGAATTCAGACTCGAGTTTGGAATGCCACAACCAGGGAATCCAGAGGATTTTCTGCCCAGCATGGACTCTTCACCATCCCTACATGGTATTTCTGCTTTGAAAGATGGAATATGTATGGGATGCCCCAGATTTTGAGGAATATGGTTGTGGTCCAAAAGTCTCTGAAGGCCACCAGTTTGGGGAAGGCAGTTCTACATGGAAGCCCCTCAGATATTTGAAGATGGCATTTGTGTCTCCCTTAATCTTCTCTGGGCTAAGTACGGAGAATGTGATGTTCAGACCTATCACCATCCTGTTCATCATCCTTTGGATGTGCACTAGTTCTTCAATGTCCTTCTTAATGGCGCCCAAAACTCAGGTTCAGGAACTCAGCCTTAGGGCTCTGACAAAGAAGATCAGAGTTCAGGGAGCTCAGCCCAAGGAGTCCAATGGATTATCATATGAGTTAGACCCAGATTTACACTAGATCAGCTGCACTAAACAAACTGGACTTCCCCTCCTGCTCCCAACCATAGCAGCCCTACAAAAGCTGGAAAGATACTAGAATCTGGGATTACTGATTTGATGAAATTGACTGACACTGAGCTGGAGACTGTAACATTAAAATGGAAAGATGGAGTCACTCCTTGATTCTGGTGGCCAGAAACAGGACGGAGCACCAACAAATGCATCTTGCCATGCAAACTATAGAATCATAGAGTAGTAGAGTTGGAAGGGGCCAGTAAGGTCATCAAGTCCAACCCTTGTGCAGTGCAGGACTCCAAGTTAAACCATCCCTCTCAGATGAATGTTCTGAGGGATGTTCTCAGAATGAATGTCCATCTGAATGTTCTGTTTGCAACATTCCCTCTTCTGCACAACTCCTAACAGGAGCCCTGTCCTCTTTTGTGTGTGGCCACCCTAGAACGTGACTTCACACACACACACACACACACACACACACACACACACAGCCACTCTGTACATTAGCACCATACAGGTCGCCCAACCTGAGCCACCAGTGACCATAGTTAAAATTTGATGCATGGGATTTACAAAATATTCTGCCCCTCCAGAGGCTGATTTTCATATAAATTCCCAGGAAGGAAAACACTTTTAGGAATGGACTGACTTTATTGAAGGCATTCGCATGTTCATACAAAATGTGTTTCTCCAGTGGGATGAATGCAGCAGCCCAGAACTTTTACTCTGATTACCAGGAGTCCACACACAGTGTTAAAGCTTCCACGTATCAACATCACAGCCAGGTGTGGAGAGACAGAGCAGGCTGGACTGTGAAATGTTCTTTCCAGCCAAGTATCCAATGCATGATGGAAAGGAAGGAAGGGCAATATCAAAAGAGGCAAATGAGGTCATGATATCCTCCTACCTTCGATGCAACGGTTCACGTATTTCAGCCCTAAAACAAACCATGGTTGTTTTGCTTGTTTGTTTTCCATAATACAGCTCATCCAAGATGGGAATTTCTAGTATCTCTTTACAAAGACCAGATGCCTGCTGTCAACATACTTACCTGAAAGTGAGCCCCACAGAGCACAGTGGGAACTACCTCTGAGTAAGCAAGCAATAGGTTGCAGCTAACTTCCTTTATGCAAAATAGCCAAAGGAAGGATCTCTCAAATCATCTCTAAGCCATGCATAGTTACAAGGATTGCCATGTTTAAACCCAGCCACAGTCAGACCAGTGAGTCTTTGTTTTGCTCAGTGTGGTCTCCTCCAGGTGACTTCAGTTCCCATCTATCCCTGTGGAATGGTCAGGGATGATGCGAGTTGAACTTCAACCATATCTGGGAAGCCACAGGTTGCCCAGCCCAGAGTTGCATTAATCAGCTCACAATATTTTGGTAAGCTAGGGGTGGTCCTGACCCATTGGGCAGCAGAATCTTAAAGGAGGCATTTTCACCGGCACGGAAGAAAAGGAGCAATGCCTCTTCCTGAAACACATGCATGCAAAATTTAAGGGTGGTTTCTTTCCTTTAGCACTATTGACTCTTTAATTTGCAAATTGACTTAAATCACCCAATTGAGGGAGTGATGCTTGGATCCCCAGACAGCATCCAGGGGACTAGAGAATACCGTAGCTTCCCAGCACTGAGATCCAACCTCACTCCCTTGCAGCTGCCACAGAAAAAAACTGCTGCTCTCTGAGACTAGAAAAATAACATGGAGGGGAGTGATTTGAACGTGAGCATTTTGGGGGAAGCGGAAGTTAGAACACAAGCTACCCTGAGGGTGCAGTAGCCTTCCCTCTCTGAAACTCTCTGCCTAGACAGCCAATATAAACCCATCTAGAGAAAATGCAGAGTGGACAGACAGCAAGGCAAAGATCACCTCTACAATTTTTCCTGCTCTAAATTGCATGTTTGCAAGTCTCCAAGTTTGGGAGTTAAAAGTACCCCAATGGGGTTACAGGCTCATGCCTCCGATTGCCTAAGATCCCTTTAAGCTGCTGACAAGAGACAAGTCTTGCAGGTTACACAGGTTGGGATACCTGCAAGGTATTCCTGCAAGGAACGTATCATACCTACATTCCAATGAAAGAAATGTGGTATGAGTGGGCGTTTCATTTGGATGGGCTTTAACGCCTGAGGTTTTCAATCCAAGGAAAATCCATATAGCAGAACATGTGTGCTTAGAGCAGGAATGGGGAACTTATGGTCTTCCAGATCCCAGCGTTCCTAACCACTGGCCATGCTGGCTGGGGCAGATGGGATCTGGATTCCAACCACATCTGGAGGATCACATCTCCCTCCCTCTCCTTCAGAGTTTAGATACAATTTCTCTATGGGCTGCACTAGTCAAGAATGAAGCCAATAGATCCCACCCACCTTCCTTCAATGTTCTGGTTGCTGTGTGTCCTGCAGCATCCTAAACATTCAATGGGCAAGGTGACGAATCCTGAGCAACATTCCAATAATCTTTAGAGGGTCAGAAGAAACTCTCCTGGTGGCTGAGTGACTTCACATATCACTTCTCTACTTAGCAATTCCGTACTTCAGGCCTTCTGCCTTCTGAATTCAAATCCTGCACCAAGAAAAGCTGAATTCTGCAACCAATATAGATGATTTAAGTTGACAAGATCTGTATAATGTCTGTTATTTGGCAGGATTCTGACATTTTTACAATTTCATATTATTTCTTCTGCTTTTCATAGACATATGAAGGAACAAGGTGTTATGCACAGCATGGGAATCCCAATTCCAGCCTCTGGAAATTTCATTCAGTCCATCTTTCAGCTTCCAAGAGTTCAAATTCTTTGCAGCCATAAAGGCAAGCAGTCATTTGTCTTTCAGATGGAATCTGTAATTTCCAGCAAGCTAAATGCTGGGCCTAAATACCACCTCCTATTAAATTGTGCCACAGGCATAGCCTTTTAAATACTCTTATTGTAAAAAGTTTGAAAAAGTATGAATACTGTTTATCTTTGCTTTTAACACAGGAAACTACAAGTTGCTATTAACATTTAATGGTATTAATCTCAGCATTAAGAAAAGAGAAACATGTGGAGAAGCCCTTAAGTTTCAGCCTATGGTTTCCATCAGATCCACCCTTCCAGAATTCCTTTTGGCCAGGTGTATCCTGCGTAAGTGCCAGCTTATATCTTGGCTCTTTTCCAACTACCCCTTCGCTAGGCTGAATAAATTTGGTTCTTACTTTGGCACAGTGGCCTATGGATCTTGCTTTGAGCACACTGGAAAGTGGTACCCTAAGTCTCCTTGGAGGCACCATTGGTGGACCAGATGCAAAAGTCAGTGACAAAATATCTGCCCACTGTTGTCACATTGTGAAAGAACCATTGGGAGTATACAAGGATGCCCCACCACCACCCAGCTGCCACCAGTTTCAGTCTTTGTCAATGACAATTCTGTTCATTCTATGCTTCATTTCAGTATTCATGCCTGTCTTCAGCAAGTGGCAGCATAAGTTGGGTATATATTGATGCTTCCTGGTGGCCACCATTTTGTTTTCCCAGAATTTGTCATGCTGGGGCATTGTGGGAGGAAAATGGCAGCTCCCACACAAAAATGGCAGCCGATGCTGGTAGACACCCTCTCTCCTACCAGCCTCAAGTCTGGTGCAACACTGGGGTGTTGATGGGGACAAAGTGAGGGGTGCCAGGAGCATTGGCCAAAGAAAAATCTTGCCGCTAACCGAGAAAGTAACCCTCTCCCTGCAAAGCGAACCAATGCCAGTTGCAGTGGGCCATTGTTCACTGCTACATTCACTTGATGAATGCACACCCGTGCCCAGAATGCTTCCTTTTCTTGCTAGTTCAGTCAATGCCTTGACCAGTAAGGATTTGCTTTGTCTATGGGAACGACGAGGGCTGGGACTGGGGTCCTCCACCAGTGGTAGTAAGAGTGGCTTAGCAAAGCAAGGCTACCCACCAGGCTGAAGTCCACTGTTTTAGGCCAGCATGGGTGCTCCTCACAATGCTCACAACTGACCCTTGGAGCTGTGCTACAATAAGTGTGTTGTCTCATATTGTGGACTGTACCCACACTTGTCTCCATCATGCAGTCTAAGAACTGGGGGCTTCGGTCATTGTATGTGATCCTCTCTTGCCAGAAGTTGCTTAGCATGGCTACCTAGATTGTCTCCACAAGGAAGCAAATAAAAAGCAACCATTTCCAGGCCCAACAGTATACAGGGTTAAATAATCCTCTATTAATTTCCTCCAACAAATATGATCCCCAGAGTGGGAAATGGACAGATTAGCTAGTTTGGCTGTTGGATCAAAGGGCCTATATAAACAGCTGTTTCTAGGCTTCTGGTCCAGGTTCTGAGCAGTTGATCCCAAACTGCAACTAGGGGCTTAGAATAAAGAAACTTTGCCATCCAGCTCTTTTATGATTATTCTGGTTGGCATTAACTGATTCCTTTGAGGCATTCGCTCACTGGAGGGAGCTCAGCTGTACAAAGGAAATGTGCTACCATCTTAGAACGAATGCCAGTAAAACCGGTTCATTTTTCCAAGGCAAAATGAGCTCCAACCACATTAGCCTTAAGTGCTGAAGTCAGTCATAGGTTTCCCCTTCTCCATGCTCAAAGCCACAACCAGCAAGCAACCCAAGGCTGACCCCAGACTTTCTAAATCTTTGCACCTGTGTTGGCCTCTTCTTTCCTAACTCACTCACCTGCTCTTTCTTAGCAATATGATCAGATCCATTTGTGGGAGAACATATATTCTCTCCACTAAATTTCTTTCTGGCTATCGTGTGCATGTGAGCTTTATGGCTAAGAATCTAAAGAGCAGAGCAGGATTTGGGATGCTCCAATGTTTGGGTAGCCATTTTTAAACCAGCTTTACAGGGCTAGAGGGCTGATTCCTGCCCTTTGAAAAAGAAGCCCCTTTCAGCAGCTTGGAGCGGATTATATCCAGGTGCAAACACATGACTGCAGTTAAGAAAATCTGGCCTGGGGTATCTCAGCCTTTAAGTAAGCAGCCCGTGTGCTTCACTCCTACGGGATCAACAGCAGGACTCGGTTATTGTTGGCATTTTCCAGCAGGCAGGGCTGGGCAAGGATAAATGTAAGAACCGTCTTTGGAGGCAGGCATTAGTCTGGAAACAAGAAACACGTGGTTATAAACAGAGAGTCAAGACTGTACAGGTCCCATTTAAGCACGCTCAGTCCAAACTTGGCACAGGATTCCCAAACAGGATGACCGCAAAGATCTCATATCATCTCCTTCAGGCAGTGTCAGCCTTTGGGACAGCCGCAGGTCCCACATGGTTTCCTCAAATCTCCTGTAGCCACCTTGAAAGTTGGACATTGCTTCTCCTCCTGCTCTCTGTGGTCTTGGTCCATCTCAAGGCTGTGACTGGTGTCACCATAAAGAGATCCAGCCTGACGTCCTCTCTGCAAACCAGTCCACAGGACACACAGGTACCAAACTCCATGGGGAGCTAGAGAGGCAGGAGTAGGAGGCTAAGAAGAAACATGAAGGTTGGGGATGGACAACACAGCCCCATCTCTCGCTTGTCCTTTTCATTCTTTTCCGGTTTTGTTTTCCTCCTCCCTCTTGCTCTTACTCAAACAGTCCAGGTGCAAAATGCATGTTTGGCCCAAACCCAAAACAAACACTTGCCTGTGCGTTCCCGGCAAGGTGCTATCTGGTCTCCAATGACTCCAAGTATTCCAGGGCTAGGTCATAGCAGAAGTGGTATTGTTCCTTTATGGCAAGGGAGAAAAAAGAAAGAGTGGCTAAGAGGAGTCAAACAGGCAGGAGGAGGAGAATGGAAGGCGGAACCACGTTCTGGCACCATCCTTTGGGGTGCTGCTAAGCTCTTAAAAGGTCCATAGGACACAAATCTGCCTAGGTTCTGCATGCGTACACAAATTACGTAATTCTTTGTGCAAAGCATGCAAAACTGCAAGGAGCAGAACTCCACTCGCACAGCAGGCACATGGTTGGAGGGTGTGCAAGCCAGAGTCACAGCCTTGCTTGGACATGCAAATGCTCAGTGCAAGACAGATTTAGGACAGAGGCAAAGCGAGCTGGAGCCAAGGAAATCCAATGGATTCTCCCGAACCAGATTCCTCACATATTCCTACCAGTAAGTCCTGCTGAGGATGTTTGTGGATCCAGTTCTGAGACCCTGGTTTACCTCCAATGATAGGCCTACTTGGACTAGATCTATTGAAACTAGGGAGACTGAAGTGGGCTCACTTAAATCCCATTCATTTCTCCTCTACATCAGCCTACACAGGAGTCACACAGTGCTGCTACCCACTGTCTTCACCGGCAAATGCCAGGATCGAGCCTGAAAGGAACAGCAAGACAGCAGCCATGGCTGTTTTCCATGCATGACGACAGCAGCAGATGCAAAAGTGGAGGGGCTCCCACACTTCCGAGGAAGACAGTAGGGGCCCCATCCTCTCGATGGGTGGGCTTCCTGCCCACTTCCGATTTGATGACTGAAAGTGGGTCATGGGGTTATTGTTGTTTTTCTTCTCAGGGACATCTATTTCCAAAACAGTCTGCACTTTAAAAACAAATATTGAGGAAATGTATGCAAATACATTGGACAAATCAGCACCTGCAAAACACATGGATCTAGTGCAAGTTGTGTTTTAAAAGCTGATTAATGCAAACTGGCATCTAAAAATACATGCTCCCCACGTTATTTGTGCAAATAGTGCAAGGGCAACAAGCTCTTTAGGTGACAATTTGTGCCCTGTCTTAGAGATGGAAGTCGGTGAGCTTGCTTGCAGTGCTAATAAAATGAAATCCAGGGGCCAAGTCATGAACATCTGTCAGATTTTCAGCCACTTATTGGAATCCTTACACACCTCTAGTCTGAGAAGACTAACAGCCAGGGCACTGGACTAGAGAGGGGAAAGCATAATTTGACTGAAACTTTATGTAAGATTATCTGTCTGTGTCCTTTTGTAGAAAGACATGATCAAAACTCAGTATCGATCTGCAAAATGCATATTTCTCGGAATTTTCAGTGCAATTCTTCAGTTTCTAATGCATAGCTGGAGTAAGTGCACACTAAAATTCATAACTGAAAATAATATTTAAAATGCACGATTCAGGGAACCTGATAGCAAAAATGTTCATGTTATGCAAACCTGCACATAAATGCATGAATTTGGAAAAAACATTTTGGAATACTGTTACAAAATGTGTAACGATTTTTGAAGGAACTAAGAAAAAGAATCTCAGAGCTTCAGATAGGCCAATCTTAAGATTAAAAAAAGAAATGATCCAGATGGCAGATTAATCCTTCCCTCGCTGCACTAGAATGGAGGACGACCTGAACTCAAACACATCATTGGCCCATCATTATCTCTTAACCTCACGGGGCTGTTGGGAGGATAAACTGGAAAGGAGGAATAAATATCCATTCCACTCCAAGCTTCTTGGGGGAAGGACAGGCTATTAATGCAACAAACAAATATATTCATGCCATCATCTCCCCCAGTGGTGCTAGCAAATGGAATGCTGGGGGGGGGGTGGAGGGGGCACATTTTAACTAATCAGTAAGTGCAATCCTATACCCCATTGCTCCATGGACCCCAGTGAGAGCAGGCATAAGATTGCTTTGCAGAGCTCTGATACAGAGTGCTTGCTTGTAATTATCATTCTTTATTAATTAAACTTATATTCTGCTATACTGGCCTGAGGGCCCTCCAAGCAGACTGTCAAAAGCACATTCCAGCATGGAAATGCAAAGTAAATAAGAAACTCTGATGAAAGCCAGTGCGTGAAAGATGCCCGGCTACTGGGATATTTGGAAACTGAATTCAAAGGAGTGTGTTCTGAGGTGGGGGTGGTAGCCATCAGCAGAATACAAGGCAGCCTGGGAATGAGATGAAAGAGGAGCCAAAAACTCTGTTTTGAAGGGATGTTCTCTGAAGTGGAAAACCATGGCTCTTTTTAAGAGGTGTTCAACACAGCAGAGTATTATTCTTTTATCTATCTTCCACCATTGCGCTGATGGATAATTCTCTTGTATTATATGAGCTTCTTAGTGAGATGGGAGCAGACAATTCTGTATTTCTGACACACCTGTGGGCCATATGAACTAGATCCCAACGGGGAGAGAAATAAAGATCATAACTGATTGATGTTATGGGACAGAGTGATCTGAGCTGAGACTAGGCTGGAAAGTGTTTAATCCAGCAAGCAACAACTGTGTTACGGTGTCCATAAAGCCAAAGTTCACATTCAAATTCTTTTAAGAAGGGCCCCCTCCTCATGCGTATACACACACCTCCCCAAGGCACCCTCTGTGCATAGACCATTGTGCCACTTGGCTACCTCTTCTTCACCAACAATATTGCAAGGAACGACTTAAGTATCAGGCTACCCAAAGGCCTTTTTCTCACTGAGCTGGGCTACCTGTTTAGGTTGAGATTTTTCAGATTTCATTCACATTATGACCATCCTGCCCCCTAGAAGCCTAGGTGGGAGACAGAGAGGTTCTAGCCTAGCCTTTTCCTTGGCAGATGTTTTTTGTGTGTCAGGAGTAATCATTGCAATAATCACCATTCGTGCACGGAGCAGCAGTCCACCATGTGAACACCCACCAAAATTTGACGTGGTTAGGAGGATAGGAAGCTGCCCCTTGTTGCTGTCTCTGAACCCACCTGCAATCTTGGCGATGCAACCCATGCAGATCTTAAAATGTGTACAAAAATCTGCATCTTTTGAGCATATTAAAAATAATGTGGTTTCTCTCTGTGTGTTAATTTCATAGTTTGATGCAGGAATGGGACAGACTGGCCATCAAATTAGCTGATGCAAGATAGACATGGGCCTGTAACGGACTATTCTACCTACGCTTTCTACCCTTTTTTGCATCTGTTCAAACTCTACAACTCCAGTTCAGAGATGAGATAACCCTGTGCCAAAGGTGACTGCATCAAAGCTACGGACATTGTAATACTGTCAGCTTGAATCCAGTGAGAAAAGAGGTAAAGGTTGTTATAGCACAGAAATAAACATCTGGGTGCCCTCCAGATGTTTGGGGCAACAACTCCCCTCATTCACGGCTATCGACTAGGATTACTGGGCCTTATGGCAGGTACCAGTTTACATGAAGTTTATTATTTTATTTATTTATTTATTTATTTATTTATTTATTTATTTTTATATCCTGCCTTTTTCCTACAAAGGGCTCAAGGCAGCTTACATCATCTATCTTATCCCCACAACAGCAACCCTGTGAGGCAGGTTGGGCTGAGAGTCTGTGACTGGCCCAAAGTCACCCAGTTGGCTCCATGGCCGAGCGGGGACTAGAACCCAGATCCTCTGAGTCCCAGTCCCAGGCTCTTGCAGACATGTTTAGGAATCAGTTCTTCAGACTCAGCAGAATGCTAGTTTTCTGTAAAACTTTCCATTTTACTGCCCTGCATAACATTTCCACATCTTCTAAGTATGGATCCTCTAATCTTGAGTTAAGGAGGAGCTGCAAAAAGATCTGGGTAGCAGAGGATTAGCTGCTGCTTGCATTTAAGAACTGTGACATCTGCAAGAGAAGGTCTTTCACCAAAGCTCCATGTGTGTCCCATGGCAGGAAATAGGAGAAGACCTTTTCAGAATCCAATTAATTGGCAGTGGGTCAAGGAAGCAAGACACCAATGACTCATGTGTGGGTGGACACTGAGGGAAAGGGATCAAGGAGAGAAGTCATCTACCAGCAAGGTTAAAAACACAAAATGCTTTGGGATTAAGGGAAGGGGAAAAAAGCTTGTTTTTCTTTGCCGCAGAAAGGATGCACATGGGCCAGATCCTCCATGGGTGCAGCTCAGTGAAGCTCCACTAATAGCAGATAGACAAGATCTCATTTACTCCTGTGGTGAATCATGAAACTCAGTATCAGGAAACAGACTTTGCAGGTTCAACTGAGGTTGGGGAAAATTGTGTTCCAGTTGAAAAGACTAGTTTGCATTTGCTAATACCTTGCAATTTAGCCCAATAGGTTGTCCGACTCCGTGCCACTTACTGCTGCTTCCTTTTTATTGCTTTTGCTTAATTCTATTGTCTTTTCACCCCCACCTATTCCAACTGTGGGATTTTTTTTTGCCAAAATACAATCACATCTACCCACAAAGACATTTCATTTTGCAAAGCAGGGATTTGATAATCCATACTTTGCAAATGTCCTATTTCCCTTCCTCAGGTCTGTTCCTGACATATCTCCTTTTCCCTTTACAACAAGGTCCCCAGTGTTCTGGACAAATACGCCTGGGAACGCAAAAGCACCCATCAAGGATGGAATCTTTTTCTTTTTCTAGAATTACCTTCCCCTCTCAACTTTATTTCCTTTTTCCTACAGATTGTGAATAGGAGCTCTCTCTTTTAGGAATGCAAAAAGCTGTCACTTTCAAGTTCCTTCAGTTTCGCATTGAGGATTCAGTTTGTCCTGAGCCTTGAACATGATTTACATATTGCTTCGAAATTCGTAAGCATGTTTGTGCACATTTCTGCAAATATATGCATTTTCTGTGCCTTTGGTCTAATATACAACTGCAGGCATTTTTTTTCTAATAGAAAACACTTGAATATTATTTTCCCAAATATGTGTGTTTTTTCATGCAGTTTTTGATTGGAGGACTCTTACAAAATTCAGATAGTACGAATTTCAAAGGTAATAGAGTTTCAGTTGCCATGGTGATTCAAAAGCACAAAATTAGGTAAACTGGACCATTCCCCCTTCCCATTCCTACCTTCTTTCAGTGAGTGTTTGAGTGAGGGGGCTTTTGCATGGAAAAATATTCTTTCCACTTACTGAGCTGGTAATCATGTTCCCTATTGCTTCTGGATGCAATGTTCTGTGTTTGTTCTGTGTTTGTACCATGCGCTAAGACACAAAAATGAAGTTGGGAAGCATCAGCCACCTCCCCATCCTGATTTGATATCATGATCACAAAGTATAGCTAAGGAATCTCATGGTAGCAGCGCTCCTCTTGGTAGTCACCTGCCAGAAGCACCTTGTATCCAATGCATTACTATGCTCCCTTTCTTCCATTCTGGAACTCAAAGTCACAGGTAAGTTGTCTCCCACCTGGCCACTGCCAAGTTCCAGACTTGCTTAGCTTTAGCATGGTGGCTGCTTCATGAGCCTGCCTGTTGGCCCAAGAAGCCCTCTCTGCAGAATGGCATGTCATGACTTAGCTGTTGTAGCAACACAAAGCTTTGGGTCCGTTTTGTCTTCCTCCTGGATCACTCCCCTCTTCCTGACCAGGGGGGTATAATGGTCAAAGGGAGTGCTTCATCTCATCCTGAAAATACGGAGCGCTGCCCAAAACCCTCCACCACCTCTTCATCCTGTATCCAACATGGGTGAGAGCTCAAGAACTTTATTGGATCAGGGCAAAGGCTTATGTAATGGAATTCTCTCTCCATCAAGTGGCCAAGTCAAAGTGTAGCTGCCATTTTTTCTGAGGGGAGCAGAAAGCATTCCTAATGCCTCCCAGGGCAAGCAAAAACCCTTACAATGGACTCTTTTGATGGCTACCTCCCATCCCAAGAATGACCATTATCACTAAGGTTGTTGGAGATCTGTGCACCAGATCCCAGTGCATTTGGATTTCTGTGTCTCTGATTTCTGTGTCACAACAGCCCAGAGTTCTTTAAGTTGCACAGATTCTTCAGAATTGCACATTGTTTTCCTTATTTTGGTGAGCAATTTACACAAACTGGCATTTGCTGCAATGCATATTAGCATTAATGCTTATCTGAACTGTTATGCATTGGAATGAATTGCACATGCACAAGTGAACAAATGTCTTGTCCATCTGTTTAAAAAAATCCTATTCTATCAATGAGCAGACCATGGCAGAAAAGCTGCCTGGCCATCCACAAAACATAGTAAAACAACCTTAACAAAACCCAGGCATCCATCATGATCACACACTAATGATTTCAACTACCTGTCCATAAAAAGCAGGCAGGCCAAGCATTTCATGACTGGTCAAGAGTGGAATACTAATCTAGCATACAGAATGCCCTGCGGGTTCGGAGCAGAGATGCATCTAATCCAGCACCCTGCTTCAGTCAGTGGGAAGGCCAAAAGCAGCACTCCCACATGGTTACTGGTATTTAGTGGTTTCACAGCCACTAACAGAGCTATTCTTCAGTTTACCCTCCATAATTCCTAGCACATTTCTACAAATGCATGATGGCATGGAAGGTACAAGGGAAATATTGATCACCACTTACAAAGGTCTCCACCATATTTGGTTTGTAGTTACGGAGGGTCTTTGCAGCAAAGAACACATCCACCAGCTTGTGACACTTGATCATCTCCAAGATCATGGTGCAAGCACAGAAAGTGCCACTCCGGCCACCCCCATTCCTATGGAAGAAATAAATTGCATGGATATAAGCACACAGAAATGGCCCATTGAGAAAAACAAGGCAATCATCTCCCATTTAACCCAGCAAAGGAGAAGGAAGAATAAAGCAAACCAATGCTGGTGTCTACTCTTATGGGAATCATTTCAACATTACCCTTGGGAATGATACTGAGGTTTTGATGGGTCTACTAGGAATACAGCCGTAGAATGATTGGAAGAAGTCTTTTAAGCTACCGAGTGCAACCTCCTTGCTCAGTGAAGAATCAAGTTTAAAGTATCCTTGACAGAGAGGAATCGACCAGAAGTATTCAATCTCTCTCAGCTTGAGAGCTGAATTCAGTTTCAAAGAGCTTTCATTCCAGTGGTGAGCAGGGCAAAGGAATAAGACAAAATACCAGGAAAAAGCATGCAAAATGTGGGAAACTATCAAACAATTGGTAGTTGGGGGAAAGTGGTATGGCCATTTGAGGATCCTAGAGGCCCAGATGAGGTCCAATACCCTTTTAACAGATGGTCACCCTTTGACCATTCTTGAAGGGTTGAAAAAGATGTAAGGCTGGTGCATCCTTCTGGATTCTACCTAAGATTGTACAAGGCATATGGGGGAGGCAGTAGTCATATACAGATGGCTTAATTAGAAGCCATGTGCCCAGTGTCATTTTGGACTTCTGACAGACTTGAACAAAGGAGTCTGAAAATAGGCAGATCTGTAAATCCCTGTTTATTACTTCCATCCAAAACAAGCAGTAATGAACTGAGTCCTTCTAAGGAATCCTTTGTTTTGCTAAGTTTTGCATATTGTTTTGCTCTTGCAGATGATGATGTTGATGTTGATGATGAATAATTTAGTAAGAACTTTCTCTTATGGGTTTTGAAATTTGCATGTATGGTTTACATAATAGACTGCCTAGATTGTCTGAGCACACACTTGCTCAGAAAAGATCCTCACACCTCAGAATGTGTTCTTCTGCCTGCGGCGCAGAATCGCTCCCAGCTTTCAGACTAGCTGCTTTTAAGTCTCCAGATACAGGATTGCCCATCTTTCTGAGATAATTAAATGGACGCTGGTGGCAGTGATTGAGAAATAATCCCTGCTAAGAGATTAAATTGCTGAGCAGGCTTAGAGGGAGTGTTTTACTCTTATGCAAATATACATGGAAGTTTAATGGATGGTAAAAAGTATAGGGTAGGGAAAAGAACCCTTCTTCCCTAATGGGTATAATAACAGTGTCACCATTGCATGGTTGGGGTAATGTAGCATTTTGATCTCCTGGAAAAAATATATAAATATGAAGCATTATATTATTATCCTCCTTCATCAATTTCAGGGTGGAGGTGGAGCTTAAAATGGCTCCCAGAGATTGAAACAGTCATTTGTGACATAAAGAAACTTTTATTTTTTCAGTTGAGGGGGCTTACCATTACTTAAGCCATGGTAGCAGAGGGCTTTCTAATCCTTCTCTCTTCAACCAAGAATAACAGAACCCCAGGGTTTATGTCCAACCCTGGGAAATCTTGCCAGCATCTGCAGGGTGTTTACACTTTGCCCAGTATTGAGGCTAATCTCACAATATGCTGAGCTCCAGCTTCTGCCCTTGACCAAATGACCGTGGGGATGTTGAACCTCAGGCCTACAAAATGGTCCCAATCTGGCCATCCAGGTTTCTCCATCTACCCAAACCCCATTCCCTTCAGTCACCAAGTGTTTCATGGTCCCCTCGATTTTGCATAGATCTGTTTTTCCCTGTTTGTTCATTTATTTATTTATTAAAACATTTGTATGCCGCCCCATTCGCTGAAGCCTCGGGGCAGCTTACAACAATACGTTACGTTACAGCTTACAACAATACAACAATACAATACGTTCTGCAAGTTTAGTTACCAAGAGCCAGAGGGAACAAACCTAAGGTCCTCAGACAGGTTATTTTGGTTTCCCAGCTCTGTGGTGTCAGACTTGGGAAGTGCAGTCCCTGTCCCACCAAAGCCAGAGTAAAAAGAACTATAGCAGCTGCTCCCCAAGATCTGGGAAGTGATTCCTGGGAGGGTTGTTTAGGGGGCAAAGAATGGAGAAGACCAGACAGGCAAGGATATGGTGATTCTGAAGCTGCTCCAGCTGTCCTCCTTCACGTCCTGAGGCACCATTCCGAAATGGCCAGAAAGGGCCATCTGGCAAAATGGCAGAATGGAGGGGGCGGCGCGGGAGGGCAAAGAACTCCCTAACCCTTCACTGCCCCTTCTGCTCTGCAGTGGATGGGTGTGAGCTAGGAAACCCACTCACATCTTGATAGATTGCCCTCTTAATGCCTCTACTCAGGCCCCATTTTGTTTGCTTTTATTCCCTGCCTACTGCTGGAATGTGGGCCCCCAGAGATGCTGCAAAACTGAATTAGGCCCTCAAGCTCCAAGAGGTTCAACACTCCAGCTTCAAAACGGATGATATGGGGTTTTATTGCTGCAGCTCCCAATTCAGGCAAGCTAAACAGCTGCGAATGACACTGTCACTATCCCAAGTTCCCAGAGTAAACTCAAGCAACTTCAATTATTCCTTCTCAAGCACATGTTTACTTTTATGTTAACTGCTGAGACCCAACATAGATCTGTCTCCCCCATTCCACATGCTGTGTGCAGGCAGGATGCCAGTTTACACTGCAAATTCTTCAAGGCACCAGTTCCCATCAGAGCTCATAAATCCTTTACACCTGATTTAATCGAATTAGCCATATGCATGCAAGATTGTTGTTTGTGAGCCAGGGGCTGCCAACTCCCCCACCTTCTTTCTCTAGCTCCTCATCTTTACTGTCTGGAGAATTCAGAATTTTGCAAAGATGCTGCCAAATTATCCTTAGGCAAATGAAGACAGACAAGACCGTGCTTCATATTTTATTAAAACCTTGCTGGCTAACTCTGACTTTATGGAAATGTGTTAGTGTGCCCCATATACACACACACATACACACACCTACATATAATACTGAGGATGTATTTAAAAAAGAAATACTTAGAGTAACAGTTCCAGAGATCCCAGCTAAGCTTATATAATATTTGCAAGAAGAGACATAAATACAAGAACTGTGTTCTAGTTTGAAAATCGCCCAAACTCACCTCGCTGGCAACCTCCAAAACAAACATGAACTAGAAGTACACATTCTCAAATTTGTGACTTGAATTCAAAAACTGGCTTTTTAAATGTGATGTCTTTAAAATATACACAATGGGAGAAAAGTGTAATGTAATGTATTATAATATTTGTTCTGAGTTTATTAAAATCAACTTTCCTAAAATCCAGGGTGCATGTTTGGCTACATTTGGCTTTTGCTTCCTTCATAATTATGAATTCAAGCCTGGCATGGTCACTTTCCCGCAGAATTCCCATAGCTGCCACTTTATCCAATAGGTCTTTCCTGTTGGTTAGTGTCAAGTCGAGGGTAGCCATTCCTCTTGCTTCTTTCTTCACTTTCAGTTAGAAAACAACACATGTTAGGAATCTCTTGGAGGGGCCATGTTTGGCAGAATTTGTCTCCCAATAGATAGTGGGGAAATAGAAGTCCCCATAATGATGACATCGTGCCTTCTTGAAACACTGGCAATTTGCTTTCTGAAAGTTTCATCCTCGTCTTCTCCTTGACTGAGTGGTTGGTAATAGACTCCAACTACTGTGTTCTGTTTATTTCATGCTCCATTTTTATTAATCCAGAAGCCCTTGATGGGGTTACTAAGTTCATTCTCCTACATTTCTGGGAAGAGATATGTATCCTTAACATTAGTGTGACTCCACCTCCCCTTCTGTTCCTTCTGTTTTCTTGAACAGAGGGTGTATTCCAGTATGAGAGTCATCGCACCAAGTTTCAGTTAAACCTATCAGGTTGTATTCGTGCTCCTGCATTAAGAGTTCAACTCCATGCTGTTTGTTTCTCATATTCCGGGTACTAGTATATAGACATTGAAGACACATGCTGTATACTCTACTTTTCTTCCTACACTTTTTGGAAGACTATGTATTCTTGGGCACTGTTAGAGCTGCTCTGTCTCCATAACCCTTTGCCTGTTGTTCCACCCATGTACACTTCTCCCTTCCTTTAGGATTTGGTTTAAACCCCTCCGGATAAACTTCCTCATAGCCAAACACCTTCTTATTAGATACAATCCCTTCCTTGCCAGCAGTCCATCTTCCAAGAAGTGTAGTCCATGGGCCCAGAATTCAGATCTCTCATGTCAGCACCACCTTCGTAGCCCAGCATTCAGCTGCAGTATTTTTCTTTTCCTGTCTATTTCTCTTCAGTGAATCAGAAGGATTGAAGAGAAAACTATCTAGGTCATAAAGTTCTAGATTTCCTCCCAAAGTTTGATGTATGTTCTTCAAAGCTCCACTTGGTAGTGTCATTTATTCCCACGTGTATAAGAAGGAAGGGATACATGTCAGTGGGCTGTATGAGCCTCAGCGATCTTTCAGTTATATCACTAATCTGTTCTCCAGAGATACAACATACCTGATGCAGCCACAGGTCGTTCTGACATACATGGGTTTCCATCCCATGCAACAGAGAGGCTCCCACAACTAACGCTCTTTGCTTCTTGTTCTTGCAAGTCTTGGAATCATTGCTACTACTTGGTTGACCTTTTGCCTCTTGTTCAGGGTTGCACAAGATGACTTTCAGTTCCTCCGTGGCAAACTGCCCTCCAGTTGCATCCTCAAGTAACTGAAAGTAGTTCAGTGGTTCCATGCTTTCACTGGTGCAGAGTGTCCTCTAGTTATTCTGCACCTAACTGTCACCCTTTTCCAGGGAATTTCCTCTTTTCCCCTTCCCTTAGGATTATTTTTTTTATTTATTTATCGATTTATATCCTGCCTTTTTCCTACAAAGGGCTCATGGCAGCTTACATCTCCTCCTCCATCTTACCCCCACAACAACAACCCTGTGAAGTAGGTTGGGCTGAGAGTCTGTGAATGGGCCAAAGTCACCCAGTTGGCTCCATGGCTGAGCGGGGACTAGAACCCAGGTCATCTGAGTCACAGTCCCATGCTTTTAACCACTACACCACACTGGCTCTCATTATCCTCTTCTTCCCACTCAAAAACACCTGAACACAAATGGGAGCACATTTTCTCCAAAAGGTTCAAAAATTCCTGAACTTGCCTCCATATCTCCAAATTCTGTAATTAAAATGTGTCACTTTCTCAAAATGCACAAATTTAATTAACCCATGTGCACATTTCAATTAACCCATGCTAGTCAATGGAGGAAATTTGTGTAATTTTGGGTATTCATGCAGATTTGGAAATTACTTGCATCACTTTCTTATTTGACAGCTGCCTCTCCTGTGGGGGGAACCAAATAGCATTTGCAAATGTGAGCACAAATCAAAGGTAGAAGAGCAGTGAGCTGAGGCTTCAAGAATCTTGGCAAGCATGAACATCACTCATTTACCCAACCGCAAACATCCTTTCGTGAAGCCAATTAGAGTCTTTTAAACTATTTTTTATCCCATTGTGGAGGGAGGAGTATTTCAGGAAAAAAATGGAGAGAAGGCTCGGTCTTCTCCTCCTGGCATTCACTTCATGCTTACTCTGTGAGTAAGAAAGCAAGAAAAGGGTCAACTTCATGCTATATAAATAACATGATGTGTGGTTTGATCCTTGCATGTGGGTAAGGCTTGAAACACACAAACACTACATAATTGTGATGGTGTCGTGCTTTTTCTTCTTGCGCAGTCTTTACATCTCAAAGGTTTGAGTTGGAATGAAGTTTCTCAGTGATGCAGGATTTTACAGATGGAGGAAGGCTGGTAACCTGAACAACATCTCCCTCCAAATGAGAAAGGAAAAAGGAGTCCGCCAAGATACTTACAAACAATGCACAATTGTCCTTCCATCACCACATTCCCCCTGCCACTTTTCCACTTGGGCTAACAAATGCAGGAAAGACTTCTTAGAATCAGGGGTGTCTCTGTAGGCTGACCACCGCAAGTATTGGAAGTGTCGCACCATCAGGTGCCCCTCCTGTAACTAAAAACAAAAAACAAAGTATCATTTTCCTTAGTTTTTAGTAGCTTGCTAAGGACAGAAGTCTTCAGCCTTTAAACAGAGCAGCCATCTTGAATCTGAACCTGTACCATGGAAGCCATTTTTAAACATGTGTTCACCATCTTGCTGTTCTCTGCAGCAACTAGGCCTAAGGTAAAAAGGTCTGCTCTATCTCAATGATGTACAAGAGAGTATGTTGACCGGTGAGGCAATTAAGCATTTTTCTTCCCCAAAGTTCTACCCTGAAGGCACCATGAATTTTGGTGATCTTTACTATGTAGCTGCTAATGTACAAGAGGTCTCGTGTCTGTCACCTTCCCTCTTCCTTTCTTAAAAGAGCAAATGGAAAGTTGTGGGGGTGGGGGGACTGACACTGCAGAATGACCCCTATTAAGTTGCCAAGTAATTAATTTGTGGGCCTTATCCAACATCTGAAGACTGAATCCGAAGGCTAAATTCAACTTCCAAAGATGGCTTAGAGTGTCTTCCGATGGGGGAGTCCAAATGGATGGTACTCATTCAAGAAAATATGGAATATGCTACTTGGCCCAGGATGCCAAGTAGGGAGAATAGGAATATTATTCTTGGCACAGGGTAAACTATAGCAGGCTGCAGCTGTTCTCCCAGATCCTACCGTCACCCACTCTAAACCCTTTCACAAGAAAACATGACTCTGGTGCACACGCAATGAAAGAATCAAATGGGCTCACAGCTCATCAAGATTCTGTGCATTTGCTGTGCCTCTGAACATTGGGATGGGGAAGGGAAACACACCCACACCCACAAACATGCAACAATGGCAAAAACAAAAGGAAATTAAAGTCGTGGGTAAGTGCTCATGTGCTGGTTCCAAAATTAATTTGGAAATCCCTCATATCAAAGCGGCAGAAAGGTGCCACCCAAAGGCGGTCAATTCGTGGAAGAACAATGAGAAGAAAGCAGAGGAACTGCAGAGAACTCTCTTTCCCTGATTTGTCGGAACACTGGACTTATTCCTAGAACTACAACCCCCTGGTCCTTCTCATACTTATTTGTCCTCATTTACAGAAGACTGTTCTCTAGTTGAAGGTGTCCAGTCTAATTCCAATGTAAAATAGAGGACTTTTTGTCATGCAGCTGCAGTCGGTTCCTGGGCAGAAGAATTAGGCACACATGCAGTTTGCTTAGGGCAAAATCTTACACATCTTCAGTCATAAAAGGCATGGTAGAAGTTGTAGGACCTTTTTCTGTCTAAACACACAGCAGATTGCACTTTTAGTTGCCCCGTGTTATGCACAACAGTGATCTGTGCTGTGTTTCCACTTAAATTTCTAAATGTACATCTATATAAACTAGTAAATACAACTGCTAAGCAAATTGCTAGTCTCTTTGGTCCTTTCTCATGGTATGTTTCTCCTTTTTTGGTGATTTTTGAATGGGCTTCCTCTCTCAAACGCACACACAGATTGAGAGAAAGAATACAACATGCATTTTGGCCGTGATGGATTGCAAAAGCACCTAGATTTATGCATTTGGTATACACTGCAAACTTTAAAAGAATGGAACAGAAGGGAGGCAGGGAGAGGGGAAAGATGCTCTTTAATACTCTGATAATCTAGTTAGCTTTGCAATCTAATGTAGTTAGAGGGCTACAGAAA
The DNA here is from genome assembly GCF_004798865.1 of Varanus komodoensis. Classification (NCBI taxonomy): domain Eukaryota; kingdom Metazoa; phylum Chordata; class Lepidosauria; order Squamata; family Varanidae; genus Varanus; species Varanus komodoensis. The sequence goes on from NW_025335759.1 coordinate 4,159,881, forward strand.
GAGGGGGGATTAGGCGCACATAGCTAAGCGAGTCCAGGGTTTAAAGCAGGTGGACAGGGAGCTCAGTACCAAATCAGAAGCTTCTGAAAGAGGATGGAAAATAAGACTGGCTTACAGGATGGCTCTCTGGGGCTTGCGCTCCAGCTCTCACTAATGGTTTCATAATGGTTTGGGGCAGGAGGGGTACAGAACTGGAGAGACCGGTAATCAGAAGTAGATAGCTGACTGATCGGCATGGAAGTCTGGATGCATTTATGAGCAGTCGGATGCATCTCCGGAGTGTCTCAATGGTTCTTCCACTGATTAAAGCACCTCCGTGCATATGGCTTTGTTCATGCATGTTTTTCAAATGTATACCTGCCACAAAACACCTTTGTTTGGTCCCCCAATCATACGCAAGTTCAGAAATATACAAACTTTGGGCACGGATTGCATTGGCATCTGTATTCGGTCTGGGAGGCATAAACTGATTACAGTCTGATCAAAACAGTGCTGAAACGAATTTCTCATACATCCCTACATATTATGTAGAGCATTTTTTATGCTTCTATAAAGAATTCCAACCGCCAGTAGCTTTCCGCAGTCGTAGGCAGAGTTGTTATATATTACCTGCTAACTGGTGAGGTTCAATCCTTCACACAAAGTGTGTTCTACCTTTGGTCCCTTCCTCGGCTATTTTCTGGCTCTTTCTGCAAATTAAGCTGTCTGTGCTGGCTACTGAGCTCCTTGAAAAAGACAGAGAGGATCTGCCATTTATGGCATTTAGTGTCCAAAGACTGTCATTACTGTTGTGGCTGCCTGCAGCTGTTGAAGACAGAGGGCTGCGTAGGATGGTGGCATCTGAAACTTATTAAAAACAGCCCCTGTGGCTTTCGGAAGGTGGTACAGGCATGGAAAACCTGTGTCATCAATGCCAAACCAATTAGGTAAGACAATGAGAGGAGGGATCCAAAGGGAAAGGGGGTGGATCCAAGGCCCTGGCTCTCCGAGCTCATCTGAAGGTGTGGGAAAGGGGGGGAATAAGGCTTTGTATCATTCTGCCAAAGGTGAGAGTAGGGGCACTCCATCAGTTTCTTCTTCTTCTTCTTCTTCATCATCATCATCAAAATTATTATTTTAATCAGCTTATCATCTTCACACTATAAATAATAAAAATACTATCTATAATCCTATTAATTTTCTCTTATGCTTAAATAATGGTGGTCCTGCCAAGTTAAAAGCTAATAAAAGTCAGTAAAATAAATAAATATATTTAATATATATAAATAAAAACCTGATGCCTGTTTCATTGAAAGGCAGGGCAGACAGCAATATCCTGGGCCATCAGGTATGAGCCATAACATTGCTCTCTAAATGGCTGATACGCGGAATCATAGTATAGTGAGTTAGAGGGCACCACGAAGGCCATCAGGTCCAACCTCATACTGTTGCAGGACACCAATTTATACCACTCAGATGGCTGCCCAGTTTCTTTCTGAATGTCTCCAGTGTAGGAGAGCCCACCACCTCCCTAGGCAGCTGGTTCCACTGTCGTATTGCTCTGACAGTGAGGAAGTTTTTCCTGATGTCCAGCCTGAATCTGGGTTGTCGCAACTTGCCTGGATCATTCCATGTCCTACCCTCTGATCTGAGTGAGAAAAGATCTTAACCTTCCTCTTTGTGACAGGATTTTGGGTACTTATAAAGGGATACCGTGTCCTCCCTCAGTCTTCTCAAGGCTGGACATGCCCAGTTCTCTCAGTCTCTCCTCACACAGCTTGTTTCCAAATCCAGGATCATTTTTATTGCTTTCCTCTGGACCCTTTCTAATTTTTCTGCATCTAAATCTTGGTGCCCAGAACTGGGGAAAGTATTCTAGACATCTGGAAGGATATAGGATTAGAAACATAAAAACAGAGCGAGTCAAAAGGGGTCTCCCGGGCCATCTAGTCTGACTCCTGGCTCCAGCCAGCTCCGCTCATGACATGCTCATCATGTGCATGTCTAACCTATCTTTGAACACCCTCACCAACGGGGCCTCAACCAAGGGGTCATCTGTTTGGCCTCTTCATGTTTTGGCCCTTTCACAGACTCTCTAAATTTCTTTACTACAGAGAGATTTTGTATGGTTGCTAGTTGTGTAACTCATTCAACTGCTTCTATTGTTCAATGTTGTTTATGCTGCTGTCAACCAATTTCACTGACTGACTGACTGATTGATGAGCTATTGTTTTCATGTGTGTTCTGGTGATGCTTTAAAATGCTTGTATGATCTCATTAGCTGGTTTTACAGAACATAGTAAACCTCAAGGATGATCTATCCTAAGATTGTAATTAGTAACAAAAGTCACATTGAATCCCTCTTTATTTAGGGGTTTGTTCAAGAAAAGTACACCATGTTGGTGAAAAGGTACATCCATACTCTCAATACTGCATGGTGTTCCTAAGCTGCTCACCCGTGTTATATTCTGCACCCGGAAAAGACGAGCGACCACATCTTCGTCAGCTGATCTGGAAACATATTCCACCTCCATTGGTCCGTACTGCTGGAGTCCCGGCTCAGGCCAATATTGTAAACAAGGCTAAAGAGAGAAACAATACAGAGAGATGAGCAGAAGGTGCTGGAATAAAACACATTAGAGCCAATAGTACAATCACTACAGAATCAAAATTTCTACAGGCACATCCACATTGTTAGGACATGTGTACAAGAAAAGGTCTTCCCAGAAGGACAGAACCTTCTATAGAATATTCATAATGGATTTCATGCCCAGTCCAAGTTATCTCACTGCCTGAGGCAAAGTACAAGGTGAGCATCCCAACACTCCATATACAGAAGCCAACCAGATTGGAAGTTGAGTCTTACTTCCATCTTGCAACAGAGCAGTCCACTTCCTTGTCAGCTAACTTACTGGAGTACCAAGCTTAGGAAAAGGAGATCAACCCTGACTGCTCTTTAGAAGGCCAGATACTGAAGATCAAATACTTTGGCTACCTAATGCGAAGGAAGAACTCACTGGAGAAGACTCTGATGCTGGGAATGATTGACGGCAAAAGAAGAAGGGGACAGCAGAGGATGAGGTGGCTGGATGGAGTCACTTGGGCAGTGGGTGTGGAATTGGGTGGACTCCGGGGGATGGTGGAGAACAGGAGAGCCTGGAGGAGTGTTGTCCATGGGGTCATGATGGGTCAGGCATGACTTTTTGACTAACAACAACAACAACAAGCTTAGGAGACTCAGGAGGGAGCCTGCTGTTTACTCCAGTCTCTGTTATCTGAGGAAGATCCCTCATCTTCCCTCAGCATAGAACTGCCCCAGATGGAACTGTACCTTATCGCTCATAAGAAGTTCTGTCTGATGTAGCAAAAAGGTCCATAGCAACAGAACAGTGGAGTATATGAATTGCCTACTAGATGAGGCCTGCAGCCCTATACCCATTTTTCTGGGTAGTCATTTATCTGTGACCATGCTCCATCAAACTCAATGGGACTGACTTAAACATATACAATATTGCGGTGATAGGCATGGAAAAATCCACATGCATTCAGTTGCAATGCACTTTTGAATGCATTCATCCACCAGTTTGTTCTATTCTATTGCTATATTTTTTATCAAAATCTGCACATTCACATTCAAATATGCATCCAAATAAATGTTTTATGCTTTCAAATATGCCTTTCTAAGCATTTGTATTTTGAATTGAGAGCTTTGCCAGAACATTCAGTGAGCATGAAATCTGTTAGTTCCAAACAGCACATTTTCCCAAGATATTCAGATCAGTTGAATTCTTGTTGGAATTTGCAAAAAATGCCTACCACAAGCAACTCTACCAACAGTGGCTGCTGTCAACAGCAGGTCTCTCTCTGCCTATTTTCCTCTTCAGCAGACCGAGATGAGACTCTAGAAGCACAGCCTTTTTATTAAAGCTTAACAGGTTACAGAACTGTGTCTATCACGCTAGAATCCAAACTGAAACTTCCTTCCCTCCCTTTCAGAAAAACTTCTGACTGTACCCCTTGGGTGGCTCATGATGCTTGCAGGCAAGATGGTGGCAACATCAAAGACATCCTAACTGATCCACTTGTTTCACCGGTCATTTCCTGACTGGGTCAAGGCACTCCACTTCCATGTCCTTCCCTAAGGCAGGGTAGCTCTCACAATCTGTCTGGGAATCTCCTTGAAACTGCCTCTGTCTAGCTTCTCCACAGAATAGGATGAATGAAACTCCTTGAATAGATGGTAATGAGTGGGAGCCAGGGATCCCTCTACAGCAATTAGACGCTTCTAGAAGCAAAAACGCTCTTGTGCTTGTCTCTGGTACCTGGAATTAACCTACTGTGTCCTACATAGAATAGAGGCCTTTGCTCCACTGTCTTTGAAACATCTTGTGCAATGAAGAGATCTCGAGTTCTCCAAAACTTGCCCTCAATTGGTCATGATAAATGTATTGTCTACCATGGATTTTGTATTGTTTTCCTTTTGGACCAGTATGGCATGCTTCATTTTAGGTGTGGCGCTATCCACCACAACCATCACCACACCATCACTTTCAGCTGTTTTTTCCTAAACTAGAAATACTCATGGCTTTAAATATGGTTGTACATTTGATGTTGTTTTCAAGCAATCATCAGGACAGTCCTGATAGCTGGAGCTCTCAAGAAGAATCCAAAAATCCAGGCTGCTGCTTTAATCCATCCATTCACCTCTCTCTCTCTCTCTCTCTCTCTCTCTCTCTCTCTCTCTCTCTCTCTCTCTGGTGGGTGTGCTTATGTTGCTGGAAAAACCCATTTCCTTTGAGCAACTCTGAGAATTTCAGCTTCAGAAGGAACAAGGAAGCCTGAGTGGAATGTCAGCTGATGTAATCATCGCCAGCAATCAAAAAGTCCCGGGGATGCATCAAGCCTGCAAGTCCCAAATCCAGTACACTACAGGGTTTCCCCATTTTTTTTTTCTGTAGGAAAGCAATTCAGTATCATCATCCTTCCCTTCAGCCAAAGCCCTTTTCCTGCCAGCTCCAATCGGAATGTATCAACTTGAGGTCTCATATTCTGAGGCATTAGAAGCACTAGAGGGAGATCCCTGATAGGATGGGATCCCGCTTTCCTTATCTCTCATCCAGCTGCACTGTTGATGGATTGCTCAATTCACGGGTCATGGCTGTGATTGTTTTCGTCCTGCGACAGCCAGAAAGGCAGCGTCAATACAAAATATATGATGTTTGTCATCGCACTTTAACACAACATTTAGCATTTTGGGCCATCCGACAGCGCGAGCCTCACTGCATGGCAAATGTGTTTGAGAAATAATTGGTTATTAATAGGGGCTATAAATCTCTGTGATCTTCCAGACTTGGAGCTATAATTTGGATATTAAAACTTCCTTTGGCAAGACATAGTTCAAGCGAGGGATATACCCTCCAAGTCACCTTTCCAAAGTGGTTTGCTGAAAAGACTGATTTATTGGCTGTTGGTGTGAAACTAGCAAACATTTAAGATCTGGCTAAGTGGCATTATGTGGACTTTCCTGAAGAATAAGATGCCCACTGGGGCGGGCAAAACACAGTAATGAAGAAATATGATAGGCTGAGTTGCACTAAAGCGTTGTGGAGGAGTGGAAAATGTTGTAAGCATCCGAATGAAAGGGAGCAGAGGAGAAATAAGGAATTAAAGAGGTGAAGAGAGGATCTTTGTGTAAAACGTTACTTTACAACTGATGCATGTTGAAACCTGCTCTTGTTTCAGTGCATGGAAAAGTACAGTGCACCGGGAGGGATTGGGAGCTCTAATTCCCACCTGGTCTCTAGGCTTTGCTATACTGTTAGAAGTCTTGGGAGAATGTGCAAGAGAATTTCAACCATCTTGCTGGATCCCTGCATACTTTTTCATTTTACTTAAATGTGGAGAAAAGGCAACACCCTCACTCTTAATTGGCTATCACACACTCCAAACTGACTATGTGACATTGTCACCAAGCGAAACTGGACTGAAGGCAGGGAGTTCTGGCGACTTATGAATGAGAACGAGAGGGGAAAAGGTGGACCATGGAGTAAAACTGCTGCAGCAGCGTGTGAGCGGATATGTAAGTACAAAACTGCCTAATGGCTTCCTAAGAATTCCCAGCTGTAACGCAGTGGGGTTGCTTTCATAATGTTTGGTAGTGTGGCACTCCCTGATGTTTGGAAAGGTAGATTAGCTTTTACTATGCCTTTAAAAAGTGGAAAGAACAAAGCCCTTGGGCCACCTTGTAAGTAACTGATCAGATGTCTCCACCTCCCTCTGGAATTTGGGAAGGTTTTTGCCTCCCTGAAAAACAATGAAAAGACTGGGCCAAAATTCTCATAGTGACCTCATGCAGTGGGGAAAAAAATAGAAAAAGGAAGAGAATTCCTGGGGCATCATAAGACTTTGAAGACAGGATCAGCGAACTCAGAACTCTAAATCTGCAAAGAAAATCAAATGCTGCAAATTTAAGAAGCCCTCACCCCCATCAATAGAAATTAAAGCTGGAGAAACTAGTCACATCTTCACCGCTGGAAGACTTTTGCTCCTCTTCCTTTTAAGCTTCCCACAATCTAAATCTGCCCTCATGTAACGCAGTTAGCTGCTTGGATTTCCCTCTGTGCCAATTGCTTCCAGAGTTAATTTCACTGCTGAATAAACTCCCCCTGGCCTTGTGGAATTATCAGGCTTCCTTGGCTTGGTAGCACCAGGGATGGTGCTTATTTGCTTGTTCTGTTATTTAAGCACACAGCAGTCCTCTTTAACACAGCAACTACAACTGGCAAAGAAGGTCTCCTCTTCACCAGAGCATGGACTTTAATTCATGCACCTGCTTACTTCTGCATCAGTGTTACAAGTGTAAGTTTGGGTCATTTGCACTAAAACGTCTGATCTCGACTCATAAAATAATCCAGTTAATGAAGTCTTCTCCCGACATCCATTAAGAGCCTGTAATACTAATTTTATGTTTAAAAAAGCAATATGTTTTTCAGGCAAATTAACATTACAGACTTGTAATGGGCTCTTAAAACTGCGATGAACTTGAGAAGAAGGCTTGAAGAATCCAGGGAGGGAAAATCCTTGGTTCCAAAGCCATCCTGCTATTCTAGCAAACCAATATCTATTTCCTTTCCATACACAAGGCTCTTTTCCCCACTTTTTCCTGCTATCCAGAGTGTGTTGTGTCTACATTCACAAATTTGCACAATTTAACATTGAAGCACACTGCTCAACTCCACAGGGAAACTGCCATCTTTATAGTAGGGCCATTGAAATCAATGGGCCATGCATTAGTCATGCATACATTCTATCTCAAGGATTTCACGGAACTACTCCAATTGACTAAATCCACACACACGTTAGGGGGAAGGTCAGTTGAGTGGCTAATGTGCATTCCAACCAGCCATCAAGCACATTTACCGCATCTCTTGGAGAGTGCGCGAACAATGGGATCTGGATGTGGGAGAAAGTCGTAACAGAGTCAAAGCAGTGTGGATTTCTGTGAATCCAGAGCATGATTACACAGCAGACCGCATATTCTATGCAGACCGGTTTTTATTTTCTTGAATTTTATGTCAATTGAGTCATAGAAATACCTGCATCGGAACATAAGAACAGCCATGCTGGGTCAGACCAAAGGGCCACCTGGTCCATCACTCTGTACACACAATGGCAGACCAGCTGCCCATGGGACCCCTCAGGCAGGATGAGTGCAAGACCGTCCCCTGCCCAACCTACCTCACGGGGTTGTTGTTGCAAGGATAAGAGAGCAGGGGAACGATGCAAGCCACTTTGATTTTCATATGGAAGGAACAAAGTTCACTCTCAGATGTGAATTTAAGTTAGAATGACCTTCAGGATGGAATTCGGAGAACTTGGATGAACTTGAGTTTTGCTAATTCACATATTCCAATGAAGTCTCTGCCAGAAAAAAAGCAGTTGCAACCCCTACTTCATCTCCATAAGTATGGTTGGACATACAGGGATTCAAAGCCAGACTTTTAAGCAGCAAACATTTTGGTTGCTCCCACATGTTCTTTCCATCATAAAGATGAAGGAATTAACTGATCTGCTAATGTTCTTATGAAAACTCTATATTCTTATAAGGGGAAGTATTTCAATATTGACTTCTGAGTTGCCTTTAACATGTTATTTTAATGTTTGCATGTAATTTACCTAGGGACTGCTTTATATTTAAGCAGAATACAAGTATCGCAAGTAAATAAATAAGAAAAAAGATAAATCAGTGCAACCAAAACTCTCGTTCATCTGTGCAGGGGACCCTTTCAATTTTGCATTGTACTTAAACATTGACTCTCTCTGGTTTTGCTCTTCAGGCATCTGAGTCAAATGCACCTGCCCAACACGGTCACTGCATAGACAGGCAAAACTGCAAGGAGCAGTGGGTCTCTGTCACTCACCCAGGCAGAGTTGGACTGATTGAGCTGGTTCAGCATGATGATGGAGGTGCAGCCGTAGTCATAGACCAGCCTCCAGAAGTCTGTGGTGGTGTTCTGCAGCGGGTGCAAGGTCACGATGAAGGCAGCACTCTTTGTGTAGCTCTAAAGGAGGGCAAGGAGAAAGGGGAGAGAGGCAGAGGAACACATCAGAGGCAGGCCTGCTTCTCTGGGGGTTAGCAGGAGCAAGACTGGACGGGAGGGCCAGAAATAGGATTGCAACTGTTTCTTCTTGGGCGAGTTGTGGGGAATCCACTAAATGCTGCGCCATCTTCCTGCCAAAGGGAGGAAGCACAGGGCCAGCATCACATGTAGCAAGACTCAGCCCCTGCCGAGGTGTACTAAGTAATTGGTGTTGCCATCCCCATCCAGAAGTGTGGTAGGAGAACTCCAGTCTGCATGCTGGCTGGGGCTGATGGGATCTGTGGTCCAAAAATTATCTGTGGGCACCATGTTGGGTCAAGCTGTCTCACACGGTATTCAACATGATTGGATCTCTCTGGAAACACCAAAACCATAGACAGCACTATACTATAAAATAAATAAGCAATGCATACATGAGGACACAAAGAGAAAGCAATGCAAAGTGAGGATGAGTGAAGCAACACAGTCCCTGCTCACCATTCCCATGTCCCAGTGTGTCGGTCATTTTTAACCCATGGCTCCCCATGCATGGATCTCACTCCCACACCCCATCCTATGTCACCCTTCAAGCACACTCATTTGCTGATGATCCACATTTTGAGTTTCTAAAGCAAAAGGAAAGATAAGGGACTAGGGACAGGGTTGATATAATCCCCTTTGAATATCCTGCAGAACAAAACTTACAGGGGGTAGAAGATGGACATTCGTCCACCATTATAAATCTGAACTAAGCTGATGCCCACCAAAAAGCCTTCCTCAAATAACTCATTGAGCTTCCTTTATTATTGATTGAATTTGTTTGAGAGCCACCTGTCAGCATCACACTCTCTGTTATGACTCTTCACCAGTTGCTAAAGGAACCCTTAAGTGATGGCTTGGGCCATTATCATCCTAATCCTTTCAGAGGTAAAGCTTGTGATAGGCAGGCAAAATAAAGCAAACAGCTGGTGCAAAACAATCTCATGAAAATGCTGATATAAACCATGTGTGAAGATCATTGGTATGCAGCTTTAGGACCTCCAGAAGTTTTGGGCCGACAGCTCCCATGACCCCTCAAGCTTTTGACTATAACTAGAGCTGATGGTAGTTGTAGGTACTGATGCACATGCTGTGTTAAATCTGCCTATTTCCATTTCACAGATGGTCAGGTGTCTTCCCTTCCCTCATCCTCTCATTGACAGAAGCAGATTTTCTTTTCACTTGCACACATTATATGCAGTTACACAGAGTTGCATAAATGGCATTCCAAAATTGTGTGATTCCTCCCATGAGCAAATCCCCCCATGCACATTTATTCCTTTACTGAAGAAGTCCACATTTTTCTTACTCCAAATATTTAATATTTTTCTACTACTAGATTGGCATAACCTCCTAGAAATTTAAAACACAAACTGTCTACTCGTCCCTGCAGTCCATCTAATGCAGGAAAAAGTAGTCCACTATGGAATCTAAAGGTCAGAGTACTAGAAATCCAAACTCATTTGAATCTATATCATCATCATCATCACATCCTTAATTGTAGGCTCCTCTCATTTTAGCTCAGGGAGGAAGGCAAATAATTAGGCACAAAGAAGGGGAAGAGGAGGAGGTTCTATGCTGGGAGCATCAGGACCCACCAAGAGCCCCCAGCCTAAGCCACCTCTCCTGCAGCTAGCATTGCTTTCTGTGACTGATAGGGGGGATTCTCCCAGAGCTATCTGAGCACGCCAGGCCCCTCTTCAGCCACAGGTCCTGGAAGTGGTGGCCTTAAGCCACATAATTCTAGCCCTGTGATACTTGCCATCCACGAGAAAACACATGGCCATGATTCAGGGAAGAACCTCATTGCGGACTGTGAAAATGGATGAGTGAGCACAGCCTAGTACTCAGTGAGGATCTCCTATCCATCCAACCTCTCTCTCTCTCTCTCTCTCTCTCTCTCTCTCTCATTCTATCTCTATATTTGCTCATCTCCATCCAGTAAAAAAATATGTTTTCTGTTCTTGTGCTCTCTCTCTCTCTTTTTAAATATAATTCTAAATAACAATCACCAGGAAACAATCACCTTTGCTCTAGGAAGAAGCAAGCGATATGTCTAACTGATGGTTTGTTCTCTTTTCTCCCACATTTAGATGTTTCCAAAAATAAGGGCACAGAAAGAAAGTGGATTGCAGCTTAATTACCATATAGCCAATTAGGCCTGTTATGTCTCCTGGGATTGGGGTGGGGCTGGGGGTGGGGTTAAAGGAAGAGGAAGAAGAGAGCAGGAGGAGGAGGAAGAGCAAACAGCAGCAAGTGGGGAAGTGCACAGAAGCATGGCAGGCACCTTTACAGCTTGTTTCTAACAAACATTTTCTTGGGAGAGGAAAGAAGATGGTCTGGAAAGGAAAAGGCAGAAAAGTTCCTTAACATCAAGGTAAAAACTCGGTGATGCTTGTTAGCCCTTCAAAAGAAGCAAAGGCTTTTAGGGGCACCTGCAGAGAGAGAACAGACAAGCTTTCATTCCCCTGTTCTTCGCCTTCCTAAAGAATTCTTGAAACGATACTTACAAGCTCAAGTGATAAATTCCTGGCACCCAGAAAATATCTCCCCTCTTCCAGATTTTGCTCAAACTCTGTTACAGGGTCCATGTTCCCCTTCCTTCTCTTGGGTCTCCCCCCACTCACCAATTTCCCTGGTAACTTGGACCAGCATTTCAGGGTGGGTGACTTATCATATATTATTTCAAAAATTAAATCAGTAGCCAAGCATAGTTAAAGTGTGGAAGGACTACCATTTCTTCCCCAGATTGTTTCTTAAGTTGAGGAGAAGCTTCAGCTTGTCTCTTCCATCAAAGGCATGAGGACAACCAAGACAGAAAGGGGAGTCACAAGTCAGAGAAATGGGAGAGGTGGATTCTGTTCGGCAGAGTGGGAAGCATCAATAGATTTCAAATGGTGCAAGGCAAGGCAAGGCCAGTGGCAGGTGGGGAGGGATGGAGCATCCTCAAGGAAGGCACAGCCTGGACAGGACCACTCATGTTGGAAAGGGGGGGGGGGGTCCAGAACACTTTCTTAACTTGGGATGGATGGATGGATGGATGGATGGCAGGCAAGGCAAGGCAAGGCAAGGCAAGGCAAGGCAAGGCAAGGCAAGGCAAGGCAAGGCAAGGCAAGGCAAGGCAAGGCAAGGCAAGGCAAGGCAAGGCAAATGGCAGGTGGGGAGGGATGGAGCATCCTCAGGGAAGGCACAGCCTGGACAGGACCACTCATGTTGGAAAGGGGGGTCCAGAACACTTTCTTAACTTGGGATGGATGGATGGATGGATGGATGGATGGATGGATGGATGGCAAGGCAAGGCAAGGCAAGGCAAGGCAAGGCAAGGCAAGGCAAGGCAAGGCAAGGCAAGGCAAGGCAAGGCAAGGCAAGGCACAATAAAACAAAACAAAATAAAATAATGTTTATGGGCACAGGAGTATAAAAAGGAAAAAAGAGTGACATTTGAAAGACAGCGGTTGTTGACTGTGGACATGGAATGAGCATATGGGTCATGATAATCTACGCAAATCTTTTGCTGCTTTGATGGCAACAAATGAATCCACCAAAAAGCCCTTTTCCCGGCCCATTCGGTTTCCTTTGAAGCTGAACAATATGCTCCATTTTCAAGGTGATCTCCCCAAGCAAACAGACCCTTTCTAGCTAATTAAAGCAGGTCAATGAATATTTTAGCCCTTTTGCTTTGCTTTGCCCTTTTACCTGAAAACTAGCATTGTATTTTTCATTCATTTGCATAAAGCGCGGAGGCCAGGCATGCTGGATGGACAAAAGACTTCTGCACAAGTGTGCTCATTCTAGATGGGGCTTCATTGTATGGGAGGATGTGATCAGAAAGCTACAATAGATACCTTTTATCTCTGGAGAGAGCCTGGGGAGAGCACAGATGCAGAAGTGGCTTTGGGAAGTCTAGTCTCAGTGCCCTAAACATGATGGACGCTATTCTAAAGCTGAAGAAAATTTGAAGGGGAAGTGATTCTCATATTTCAAAGGAGCATGCCTTTTGCTGCTTTTTACAAACTATTTAAAAACAAAACTCCCAGAATATTTCTGTCCCCCTCCAATATACCTCCAGCATATTACACAAAGGGCTTAATCAGGATATTCTTATTCGGAAGGAAAAACTAGGGTGGGCATGTGCACCCAAGAGCACAGTCCTTTCCCAGGAAACAGTCCTCTTTTTGAAGGGATCTTTTCAGAGAATCATCCTCTGTTTGAAGGGCTGGTCTACCTTCTAAATAAGTAAAGAATGAATAAAGACATTCTGGCTAAAAGATAAAGAAACAGCAATAATTTGCACCTCAGTGGTAGACTGAGAAGGTGGCCGCATAGAACACCTTGTCCCAGCCTTCCATGCTATGTTTGGCCTTTCTATGTACATTATAATATATATTTTAATTTCGCATGCCTTCATTCTAATTTATGCAAAATTCATTCAAATTTATGCAAAAATATGCAAAGCATTGCCCTCTTTTTGTCAATATAATTCATGAGTGGCCATCCTATGACCACAGTCTTCAAATGATTTTGGAGCACCCTGATTTAAGTCTTAGTGTACATCAGTTTCATTTTAGGGCAGAAATGAAGCATCAACCCTAATGCCAAAGCCCTTATCATAGGATGCAAAGAAGCTTTTTTTTTAGGTGATGTGGGGTGAAAATGTCCCATTTTTTCTTTTTTCTTTCCACGAGAAAGAAAAAAAAATCCCCAACCTCTGCAGTAGAAAGCGACTTCAACTGCATTGCAATAGATGAACAGTTATATTATCTGAATTGCTAAGACTGAGTTGTTCAGCCTTTCCCAACATGATTTCCTCCAGATGTGATGGACTACAACTCCCAGTAGGAGGCTGGGAATTGTAGTCTACCTGGCACCTGGTTGGGAAAAGTTGAACTAGTTTGTCAATTGTTTTCTGTACCTTTTGTTGTTGTTGTATTTTTAATTTATTTTATTTTCACATGTATATCTCACCCTTTTGCCCCCCTTGCAAGGATCCTAAACTGGCTTTCCTGACCCTCCTCTCCATGACCCTGTGAGGTAGGCCAGGCTGAGAGTGACTGGCCCAAGGTCACCTGGTGGGCTTCATGGGCCCACCAGACAGGGACTAGAACCTGCTTTTTCGGAGTTCCACTCCAATACTCAAACCACTACACCACAGCCCACACCATCAAATTATGCAATATATTCTCATTTTTACTGGTAGTTCAATAAAACTGCCCATGTATAACATTTGAATTTTATTAGGTGTGCTTTACTTTTTTTCATCAAACATTTCAGGTCAAATACTTACAGTGTATTCAGATCAAAATATATATAAAAAAAGGAAAGTGCATAAGCATTTGCTTACTAAATGCAAGTTAAAATAAGCATACTAAATTCAATCCCTGGAGTATCTGAAACTTTTCTGATACTAACTTGAAAATTTTCCAAACCAAAATGACCTTGTACAAACTGGCCTAACATCCAGAGAGTAATTTTTCTGGAAAATTTCCTAATTCAACATTTTCCAGAAAATCCACATCACTACTGGAGATTCCTATCCCATAGTCTCCAATCCTATGGAGTCCCTGGGCATGCTGGACAGACATAGGCATCCCTTGGGGGACTTCCTGCTAAATATGTGAGCCTTAGAGGAGGTCCACAAGGGCATGGAGACATCAGCGTGCAGCCAAGTCAGGGTATGTGATCCCCTTCCTGTTTATTTAGCGTGTGTGTGCTGGGAATGAGGAATCGAAAGGAGCTAAAGGACATTGCTATCTGCTCCTTCTGCTTTGCTGTCATCTGAATCTAGACTTTGCCTCCCACTCCTTGGAAAGCAACGTGTTGGCAGCTTTCATCTCAGATGCTGCCCAGTCCCTCTTCTCTGGGCTTTGTTAGACGGATTTACAATAACCCAGTGTGTCATTCTGGCTCGTGCAGTCACGACGAACTTGTATGCATAATGAATTTTATTTCCCCTGGCTTAGAAGGGGAAAAAACTGTGAGTCTCTCTCTCTCTCTCTCTCTCTCTCTCTCTCTCTGTTTGTGTGTGTGTGTGCGTGCGTGCGTGTGTGTGTGTGTGTGTGTGTGTGTGTGAGAGAGAGAGAGAGAGAGAGAGAGAGAGAGAGAGAGAGAGAGAGAGAGAGAGAGAGAATATTCTTCAAAAAGCAGCCACCAAATGTTTCTCACTGCACTCTCTTGCCCATCAAAAAAACAGCAGCAACAACAACAGAGAAAAACATTTTTATTTTACTTTATTTTTAGCACAGGTAAGAAGACAAGTTGGCTCTCTTACTGAAAATGGGGAAAATGTACAGCATAGAAAAATTTAGGCATAGTGACAGGAGAGCCTAGGAAGAGTGGAAAAGAGTTATATGAGGTCAGGTTGGTGTCTAGTCTAGGCTGGTCTACTCTTGACTACCTGCACCTTTTCTGCAGCTTAGACACCATCTGCCACCTCATCCTTTTCTCTGGAAATGTGAGGGTTAAACCCGGAATCTTATGCACATGCAGCATACGCAGAACCACTGAGCTCTCTAATAATGCTCAAACACGAGGAACTAAGAGAGCATCCAAAATTGCGGAACAGAATGTTCCTCACCAGTACTTTAAAGGTCTGTACAGGCTTCCAGTGTGTTTCTGGGTAAAAGTCGAAACACTGCTCTGAACCAAGGATGCCCTAAACCAGTTTGGGACCACATGACTTGAAGGATTGTCTGTTATGAGCTTCCCTGAGTACTAACATTTTCAGGAGAGGCAGAACGGTGAAGCCCCCTTCCTAACCATGCCTGACAAATCCCAAGTTCAACTATACCTCTGATGAATGAAAAGGCCAGGCCCCATCCTTAGAGGGACCTCTGAGGAGCCACTGTGCCCTCAGGTAAGCACGGGAAAGCTTTGCTTCTGATCAGGGCCCCATCCTTTCATGGGTACCATGTCCAGAGCGGCATGTGGGTGGTGGGTGAGGCTAAAACCAAGCTCCATTTTGCTTCCCATTGAACAGGCAGCCAGAGAAGGACCGGGACACTCTCGCAAGGGGCTAGACTTCATGATCTACCTTTCAGATTAGGCTGAGGGCTGCATATTCCCCATCCTGGACCTGGAGGGAAAGAAAGTCCAGGAGATGGGTGAATTGCCACCATAAATATCCCAATGGTGGCTCTTCAGTGGGGTCCCTGAGGAACCATCCTGCTCTAAGTGGATGCGAGAAGAAGAGGGTGAAGCTCACACTCAGAAAGGAGAGAGAAAGCAGTTGTACAGAAGACAAAAGGGAAAGGGGGGCAGCCCGGGCCAAGAGGAGGAGAACAACATTTGCAGCCCTGAGTATAATCTGGTCCAGGATGAGCTCATTCCCACCCACGTGGAACACTGAGCCCATCGCCACAGTCCTGCCTTTTCCCTCCAGCCTCCCAACCCTAAATTTTCTTTTAGGATTGTGTGTTTTAGATCGCAAGTGGGGACTGCCGGATTACTGATTTGCATACCGTGCTCTGGGAGCCCTCCTTGGCTGAAGAGTAGGGTAAAAAGACTTCAAATAAATAATAAAGGAAAGATGCTTCCGTTACATTGGATTTTGCCTTGTGCGTCAGAAAAACAATGCAAATATCTTAAAAAGCAGCAACCCTTGTATACTTTGGCACCTTGGGGAGGAAATGCTAAATTTTATCCACTACAGGCATGTATTTGTGGGGAAGGGGGTCACATGGTGATGGGATGCTGGCTGCCCCCCCCCGCCCCCGTAGGAGAAGGCAAAAAAAGAAGCCATTCAGGTAAACCCCACAAGATTTTGAGCAGCTGAATCTTTTTTTGGACACCTGAAATTTATTGGGAAGGGGAGAGACAGTGCCCTCTATCCCACCATTCAAATTTCAGTTTCCATTTTTAGTGGAAAATTTAACTGAAGACCTTTGACTCCACTGTGTTGTCCATGGATTTACAGAATCAAATTTCAACTTGTCATTGTCTCCCCACCAACCTTGGGACAACAAACGAGTGCTTTCTGAAATTATCTGCTGCTTAAAAATGGCAACCAAATCTAGCCTTCAGGACTGCCTTGACGTCCTTCAAAGCTTGGCTTGGTTCCCATGATGCAGTCTTAGAAACCTAGAATTGGGCACCAGGGACCCGGAAAGAGATGGACTGTTCCTCCTCCACATCCCCTGGTCTCAGACAACCACCGGGCACGGACTTACGTCAGTTAAGGCCGCGTTGATGTAATTGTTGCTGTCTCCATCCATGGAGATCAAGAAGGGGAGGCACCGGTCTGGAGGCAGCACATCCATACTGCGATTCTTCTCCCGGTTGCGTGGCAGAAGGGCGATGCTGCACTCCTCCACGTCCAGGTGGGGTGTTACGGAATTCAGAGTCTGCTGGACACAAGGAAACCGGGTCAGGCAGCATTTCATAGTGTTAAACAGGAGAGAGTGCTAGAGCGACAGGCGTCCTGCTTTTAAATGGTCTCTTAAAGTCTCTCTTGAAGGGACAGCATGGTCACGACCTACTTTAGGAGGAGGCATAGCAGAGATGCCTTTTGCTTTGTTTGATCAGGGTTTACCCAGATTGTACCTTCTGGACCAAACAGAGAAGCAGGCACAATCTATGGCACACCTAAATCATTTTTGGACGTGCACCTGGGGATGTATGAGGAATCCATTTGGAGGATAGAATCCACTGGATTCCATGGGCTTGGTTCTGTAGACTGCAGGCTACGTTGCATCAGCTCTGGCTTGGATTTCATGGGGTGCTTGCTAGGAACTGACTCTGCTGCACAAGTAGTGTCTCTCTTCCATGCCACCTGCTGTCACTCTGGGCTCAGTTCACTTTGCAAAACCGGGCTGAGCGTGGAAGGATGTCCAGTGAATTCCAGCAGAGTTTGTTCCGACCCTACTTGCAACATATCCCCAGAATAAGAACTTTTGGAAAATGCACACAAATAGAATTTAATCAACAGGAAAAGAATGTATACATTTCAAAGATGCACATAACTGAGGCAGAGAGTTGGAAAAGGGTACATAAAATATGCACAGATTTCCATGTAAGAATTAAAAAGAACAGCACTCACAATGGAAAAGTCAGACTGAGCTGCAGGACAGAATTTGGAGAACTTGGTTGACCTCAAGTTTCACTGCTTCTCCAGCACCCAGAGGCAAGTGTTGTATTTGTGAAAAGCCTCAGGTTTGGGTTTTTCCTTTAATTTGTTACAATTCCAGCAAGAGAGGACCATTTCAGCATAGGAAGCTGCCTTATTTTGAGACAATCCATCTAGCTCAGTAGTGTCTCTGCCAGGGCTACTGCACATTTTGCAGTCTGAGATCTGAATTCTATTTCAGGGAAATTCTTAGTGGCTGAACTTCAGGAGAGGGTGAGACAAAGGCCGAAGGGGTGTAGCTAAAGGCAAAAGAGATGCAGCCAAAGTATTTTAGCCTACAGCTCCTCCTGCCAGTACTAAGCAACTGCACAAAAGCTAGGAATCCACCAAATGACCAGCTGAGCAAAATGAGAGGGAACTAGACAAAGGGATGTGGCTTCTGGGGTACCCAGAGGGCCAGATTGGGCCCCAGTGCTTGCTGCCCTGCACCTCTGGTCTGAGTGACTAGTTGACCATGGAGCCTTTTCCAGGTACATAAGCTCTTTCAAAGGTGAGCCAGGGTGTAACACTCCACTGAGGAAGCTTGGAACACTCTTGCCCCATCAAATTGAAAGGCACCACCCCATGCTATGGCCAACCCAGGCTTCCCTGATTTCAGCTTGACCACAGCAATTGAGTTTGCTCCCATTTCTAGCCAGCTTTCCCTGCCAACTCCCTTCCCAATAGTCAGTGCCCTGCGCGCGCGCACACACACACACAAACACAATTAAAGGTAAAATTCCCCTGCTTGGAATAAGCGTGAAGTGGGCAGAGAGCGGAGAGTAATCCCCTCAGTTTTTTCAACCCCCCTTATGATCACAACAAAGTACTCATACTCCTGCCCTCCCCTGGACATTCCCAAAGAAAACTTCCCCAAACTCCAGTGTGTGCATGAATATGGGCACATTTTCATGTGGGGGAAAAATACGGAGACTGCAATCATCCAGGACATGAGACAGGATGAATTTCCAAGTCCAATCTGGAGAGGGTCAAGGCATGTGAGTTTTGTTTGCAGCCAGTATGGATGTTGGAGAAATCTGTGACAGATTTCTGTGACAAATGAATTCAGAATTCTCAGGGTCGGCCTTGCAGGTTCTGCCTCACAACAGTTTTTCTAGGTCATGTGAAGTCAGGAGATCTTACAGGCTGATTATTTGTATATATCTTTGCGTAAATTTGCCCAATGAAAAATATGCAAAATGAAAACACTGATCAAAAATGCACAACTCCCCTTAAATAACATAACAAAGCATGTGTGGGGTGAGGAGCTTGTACAGTTTTGGCCATTTGCTCATGAAGGCATTTGTGCAAATTCTAAGTCCACAAATCTGCAGATGATATGGCCAAATTGCCCCGTAATCTACAAATCCCCAGCAGGGTAGCTTTCCCTCTGTTGGCGCATTCTACTACCTGGGTAAAGCACTGCAAATTTGCTTGTTCTCCAGACAGCATTCCTGCCTGCAAATTAGGTGGCATCCTAACTCAAACAGATGTTTCTTGCAGTCATTATCTTGGGTCAATGGGCTCCTCCTAGATGCAGATGGAGGCAGCGTCCTCCCCTGGGGAAAAACTCCAGCTTTCATTCACTCACCTGGAACTCCTCCCGCAGCTGTGAAGAGTTGCTTTGAGGATCTATCCTGACCATCTCTTTGTATGTGGCCTTGAACTCGCTAACAGGGATGCTGGTCTCACCACACAGGCAGGCTTCCAAGATGGCGTCGTGGATGAAGACATATTGCTCCTTTGGCAGAAGGGAAAAACATGGAAGGGCTCTGCATGAATCTTCATTTAAAATATTGATATACCACCTCTTAGTCCTAATCTTTGGGAGTGCTTACAGAAGAATTAGAAAGAACATTTATTTGTTTGTTTGTTTAAAACATTTCTATCCCGTCCTTTCTGACGAACGGTTCGGGGCAGCTTACAATAATTTAAAAATATGACAATAATACAATAATTAAAATGGTAGATATTAAATCAACATAAAACAACACATCATAAAACTAAGAGAGAGAGATGAAAGGAAGAAAAAGAATAGAAAATGAGACTGTGGGAAATGATCTTAAAACTTCTAAAAACATAATTATTAAAATAGGCTGGACTGAAAAGCCTCATCCCTGAAGATGGAAAACTGCAGCTTTTCTCCCCTCATGAGACCTTGAGTTTCAAAACTGAACTGTTGTACATGGTTTGCCAACAAATATCATGACAAAAAAGTGTGGTTTTCCCCATTATGAAAGCACCTTGCAGGCTGCAGGGTGCCCTGAAAACTCTTTCCCATGCAGAGGGTTGGGAGACATAAAAAGTGGGCTCATGATCTTGGCAATTGTGTGACCTTGATATATTGAAAAGAAATGGGGCCGTGCTTGAAGACACAACTGACAATTGTCCAGCCTCCACAGAATGGGAGAGGCTACAAAATATCAGGAGAGGGTGGGAGAATCTTCATTAAATTAATCCACTGGGGGTGCTGCTTTGCCAAAATTCTGCAGGCTAAACTTGACGTCCAAATGGTACAATGACATGCTTCAAGGACTTGAAAGGTTGTCACAAAGAGGAAGGCTGGGATCTCCTTTGGATCATCCCTGGACATGGAATAATGTGTTCAAGTTACAGGAAGCCTGATTCTGGCTAGATATCTGAAGTGTCCTGATTGTTAGAGCAGTATGACAATGGAGGTTGTGGGTTCTCCCACACTAGAAGCATTCAGCCATCTAAGAGGGATGGCTTAGTCTGGAGTCCTTCAGTGAGCAGTGGGTTGGATCCAATGGCCGTCTGGCCCCTTCCAATTCTCCTATTCTATGATTCTATGGTGTTTGGAGAATCTTCATGAACTTGAGTGTCTCTCATTTGCCCATGCCTAGTTTTGTGAAGCTGTATGTAAAGATCACTTGAACGTTGCCAGCTTGGTGTAGTGTTTGAAGTGCATTGTGCTGCCCAAGATGGGTAATGCAAATGAAGCTGAATTTCCTGGAAATTGGTTCTTTCATGTCCCTGCGGTTTTGATACCTCAGGTGCATTGGAAAGAGTCATAATGAAATGGAGCACTGCCATCGTGCTGAAGACTGTGCATCTGTTTCCAAGTGTAAATACATATATCTGTGGAACCAATGACCTGGCCTTCCCACAGCAGAGGCATTCAAGATGCGGCTGGGCAGCTCTCCATGAGGGATGCTTGAACTCTTTACTGAGCAGGAGGTTGGACCTGATGGCCTTCTTGGCCCTGTTCATCTCTACTATTCTATGGGCCATTCCCTTTTTGAATGTGGAACAAAGAGTACCACAAAAAGTACGGCAAGCAAAGAAAAAGAGTCCAAGGACCACATGGTACCATTTTCCCCTGCCCCCAAAGCTCACCTCTGTCTGTATCATGTTGATTCTCCGTGAGCAGAGTGTTTTCACACAGTTGTAAATGTCCACAACACCTTCACATTCGGCCATATCCAGCATCACATCAAGGACAATGTAGCAACCTGTCCTTCCTGTACCAGCGCTGCAGAAAGTCCGGGGTGGGGGGAACAGAACGACAGAGGCTGAAACACCAAAGCATGGTACTTCCTCCTCCTCACAGCAAAGTCATGCTAGCCCTGGTCTATCCAAACAAGCTAGGATCAGTATACCCAGTCTGAATGAACAAACCAGGCAGAATTTTCCTGCAAGAGTCCCTTCACAGAGATGCCTTAAAGAACCAGTTCTCCCTTCTATCTCTCTCTCTTTTGCAAGTACACACACACACACACAGAGAGAGAGAGAGAGAGAGAGAGAGAGAGAGAGAGAGAGAGAGAGAAACACAGCTGTTACAGACTGGATTTTTTTTTTTTTACAATCAGCCCCAGCCCTGGTTCACATTGACTTCCTGTACTGCAGCTTGCCTAGGCAGCTGACTCCAGGCTCCCCCTCGTCAGAGGATCTTCCCATCAAAGCCACCACAAAATCCCTAACGCAGCAAAGTGGAACCACTTCTCCCCCTTTCCACTCAGGTTCCAGCACTCAAATATACTAATTTCTGAGGCTGATGAATCACTTGCCATGATTATCAATGATTACAGGCTGGGGAAACTAATTATGCTTGTTGTCCCTGATGAATGAATACTGATGAAGCAATTGGTCAAAAGAAAAAGACGTGTGGGTGAACGTGTGTGTGTGTGTGTGTAGCAAGGAGAAATTCCCGAGCTTTCATCCATCAGTCCTTTCTTGTTTAGCGCAGAAAGAGCCCTGATACGCAAGGAATAGAGAATGCCTGCAAAGCATGGGTGGGAAGACGGTTCTGTGCCGTACCATAGCCCAAAGGCTGCTTTGCTAGCAAAAACTGAAGACCAGGTGTAAGAACACCAGTGCAACATCACGGAAGTCAGTTTCCAGCAGAGGAGCAACCAGAAATGCTTCAGTTCAGTGAAATTCTCCCAATATCACTTCAGTGATTGGAACATCTCACTCCTATTTTGGATGTGTTCAGATGGGGGAAAAGTGTGGATATAGAACAGGAAAAGGTGTGCTTTGCCCCCCAAAAGTGTGCACACTTTTGTTGACTATGCAAATTTTTAGTCTGCATTTTTAAAAGTGCATTTTTCAAAATGGTACACCTTTCTCAAATGGAATACAAGTTTCAGAAGTTGCAAACATTTTCAGAGAAGATGAAGTCCTGTTCAGATACCTTCCTGCCATTTGCCAGATAATATTCTACTCTTGGCTGGTTTGGGCCATGGAAGAAGGTTATGTCATTCTTGTTCTAATTGTTATTATTGCATACAAAGAGAACACAGCCCTCAACCTGATGCCCTCCGGACATGTTGGATTGCCATCCCATCATACCCAGCAACATGGCCATTAGCCAAAGCATTGCATACCTTGACATGTCATGTTATGGAAGCCCGTTGCTGTTGTTTATACACACACTGCCTCCTTACCTGCAGTGGATCACTATGGGTCCTGCATCAGGAGGTGTTGAAGCCTTCACCCTGCGGATGAATGCGAGGAGTCCAGTAGCATGGTAAGGCACACCATGTTCTGGCCACGATGTGAAGTGGAATTGCTTTACCTCGTGTCTTGCTGAGTAGCCCCTCTGCAAGAAGATGCGAGAGAGATATAGAGTAAGGGTTACAGACGTCCCCACCCCCTCAGGAGACTGAGGACAACACTTCCAGAATCCTTGTCATCCAATATTCTTCTTGGTTCTGGAGTTCCAAACTCTCTACTCCCTTTTCTAAATTCTAAACCCGAGTCATTAGTCATGCTGTTTAAAGCAGAATAGGGGGAACTCTGTTGAGCCACAATTACCATCGGCCCCAATTGGGGGTTGGTGGGGGTTGGAGTGCAACCACTTTTAGAGGGTCATGGTTTTCCCATCCCTGCTTTGAAGTCCTAAATAGCATTGGTCAGGATGCCTTAGGAACCAACATCATCTTGTACCAGCCTGGCCACTACCTAAGATTTGATGGAGGGATGTAGGTTTCCTCATTAATAGCTTCAGAATTTCTAGGTGGAGAAATCCCAGACCCCTGATTAAGGGGCCCTTCTCTAGACTGGAGTGGCAGTGAAGGCGTTGGAATGATTAGAAGCCAGCTATTTCCCCAAGGCTCTCAGGAACTCCACTTGTAACAAGGGTACGATTTAACATTCCTCCAGATGAGGGGAGTGGATTATAGTCCTGGGTGTCCCAAGACACCATCCAACTGCTCCATAATTGTCATGATGTTTTCAACTCCTGTCTTGTAGATGGAAATAATTGTCCTTTCCCTGTGTAGCTACATGGTGCTTAGCCTGAAATTAAACTTTCAAGAATGACCATATAAATAAAGGGCTGCCCTGAAATATTATTTACAAAGAGGGCGTCCTTCACTGAAAGAGTGTATATAACTAAAGAAAGCCCAGATGGTCAGATCTTGA
The DNA here is from genome assembly GCF_004798865.1 of Varanus komodoensis. Taxonomy (NCBI): domain Eukaryota; kingdom Metazoa; phylum Chordata; class Lepidosauria; order Squamata; family Varanidae; genus Varanus; species Varanus komodoensis. The sequence continues at coordinate 4,183,464 of NW_025335759.1, forward strand.
GCACCAGGCTGCAATTCAGCAGAAGGGATTTGTATTTGTGTGTATTAAAGTGGCTTTTTAAACTAAGCAGCTGATGGTTTGGGACAGAGAATGGAAGCTCTCACAGAAATCTCTCTGCCCAGGAGAGAAGAAAGACTTTCACACAAACACAGAGCAGGGAACGTTTGTTCCACTTTTGTTCTACCTTAAGCTGCTCACCAGGAACAAGGAACCTTTTCTTATTATTACATCTCTATCCTCTCCTTCCCTGCCTTTTGTGAGGAATCAAAGGCAGCTTTCATGATGCTCCCCCTGTCCAAGTTATAAGAAGCAGCATGCTGGATTGGACCAAAGGTACATCTCATCCAGCACTTGGCAAACCAGCTGCCCACAGGATCCTTCAAGCAGGATGGGTGCAAGACCTCCTCCTGCCCAAGCTCCTCAGCAACTGGTGCATCCAAGCTTGCCTCTCTGTTAAAGAAGGCAGCACATAGCCACTGAGAGCCTCCCCCTTCATGAATCTGCCCAATCCCCTGTTTGTTATAGTTTAGTTGCAAAGTTGTGCCTGACCCATCACGACCCCATGGACAACATTTCTCCAGGCTCTCCTGTCCTCCACCATCCTTCGGAGTCCACCCAAGCCCATACCCACTGCCCCAGTGATTCCATCTGGCCACCTCATCCTCTGCCGTCCCCTTCTTCTTTTGCTGTCAATCATTCCCAGCATCAGAGTCTCCTCCTTTGAGTTGTTCCTTCTCATTAGGTGGCCAAAGTATTTAAGTTTCAATCCCCTGTTAAAGCCACCCAAATTGGTGGCCATCACCACTTCCCAGGGCAGTTTAATTATACACTGTGTGAAGAAGTACTTCCTTTAATCTGTCCTAAATCTCCCACCAAACAGCTTCATGGGGTGTCCCCAGGTTCCAATGGCATCCAGAAAAAGGCCTCCTTCCCCATTTTCTTCACAGCATGCATTATTGAAACACCTCTCTCCTGTCTCTCCTAATTCACCCTTTTTCTAAGTTGAACAGTCCCAATTGCCACTGCTGCTCCTCATGGGGAAGCTGCTCCAGCCCCCTGTTCAACTTTGTTGCCTTTCTCTGTATTTTTTTCAGTCCAATGATGTCCTTTTTCAAATAAGGTGACCAGAACTGAACACAATAGTCCAAGTGCAGCCAAACAATAGATTTATATAAGGGAAGTAAAATTTTGGCAGTTCTATTTTGTATTCCGTTCCTAAGAATGTCCTGCATGGAGTTTGTCTTTTTCACAGAAGCGGCACACTGGGCCGGCATTTTCATCAAGCTGCCCACTCCTACCCCAGGATCCCTTTCTCGGAACGACCTAGTGAAGCAGAGAGTGAGCGGTTGGCCCACGGTTGCACAGGACCAAGCATCCATGTTTGAAAGTGTAGACCTGCACAAGAGCACACTTCCAAAATCTCATTTTGCCCTCTCCCAAGCAACATTTCACACTCTAGCCTATGGGCTGCAGGAGGACCCACTTTTTGTTGGAGGAAAATACAACTACTCTTCAATTGGACCCAAATGAGTTCTTAAAATGTGCATTTTTCCTCAAAAGATAACCACATTGAGGAACATGGACAAAGCAAACTAAGAGTCAAGGAGAAATAGAAAGAACTTCAGTGAGCTTGACTATGACCCGTCCTTACACAGATCTCATTCACACATACAAACTGTCCCCAGCAGCCAAAACAGCAGGGATGAGATAGTATCTTCCACTCCTACTTGGATAACCAGCAACATAGCTACACAGAGGAGTGTGTCAAATTTGGAATCATGATGACAGAGCTTACCCTCTCGAGAGTGAATGTCCTCACCACGTATTCTGCCAGTGTTTCAGACTTCACCTGGGTGATTTTGATGTCTCTGTACATCTCTGAGTCGTCAGGCCAGTATTTGGAGCATTTGACCTGCAAGCAGCAACAAAACAGACCATCATGTGCATGAATGTGTGTGTACCCGAGTCCAAAAACATCCACCAGGAGCCTCTGGCGCAGTGCAAAACCGCAACGGTCTCTTACCCTTCCCACTTCCACCAGCTTTGTTATCATGACTATGCTGGAACAGTGCTCTTGCCACACCATCCTCCAGAAGTCGTAGACCATCTCCTGTTTGGGCCCTAGAGCACAGAGAGTGAGAGAACTCAATTGCAGAAGTAAAGGGAGCCATGGACCCATCAAAACATGGTGATGCTTGCAGCCACTTGTCTGCTGCCAGGCACACTGTGAGTGGCTTCAGACTGCTGAAGCAGGCACACCTGTGCCTTCACTGCCTGGGAGATGCTTTAGGGGTGGCAAGACTCCATGCCTCTTCTGGTGTTGCCTGCCCCCTACTCTTCCTAGGCAAGTAGGGGGAATGGAAGAGGAGGAAGAGGAGAAAGGGGACAGGGACATTGGAGTGTGATGGGCAAGAAGTAGATAGAAGAAAGGTTTACCTTGGGTGGCTATGAAGTGGTTGGATCTGTGATAACCCTGCGAAGGAATAAGAGGATCAGTTATGTCCTGATGGGGAAAAAATGGTGGAAACACCACTTGCATTCACTTAGAACACAATTTTCTTCATGTGCTCTGAAGTCTTCTTCTCTTACAAGCTGACCTCAAGGACTATTCCCCCCAGTGTAGTCTGAGCATGCAGAGAAAGGGCTGCCCAAACCCTGGAGAAGGTGGGGAGGAGCAGAGAGCATTGTTATTTCTTCATCTCCCTTTTTCAAACCACGTCCTTTCATCACTTGATGGTCTAAACATTTCCCATGGTGGAAGGGCAGTTCAAGATGGATGCACAGCCCAACAAAACCCTCAGCTGTGATCCCTCTGCCAGCAAAGTCTCTCAACCACATTTGCCTCCGAAGTATTTCCACGTTCTTTGTATCCCACTTTCCAGTCCCAAGCCTTGGATGCTTTCGGCTTTCTAGTTTCCTGCCCTTGCACCAGAATTTGTGCATCTGTGCTCAATTTGTGCAAACAGCAAAAAACAAAAAGCACACCACTAAAATGTCCTTTTTACAGACAGTGTTGGCTGCTCATATCCCCCAAATACACCCTCTTAGCTGTTCCTTTTGGCCATGAAAGTTCACCAAAGGAAAGGTTTGCATTTGCTCTCAAGGAGGTGCATGAATGTACTCAAGGAGTGCCCACTCCTGGTACGGCTGCATTGTGTGACACAGGACAGATGCGTGTCCATGCTGCCCCACTGTCTGGGCCACAGCAAGATACACGGAAACTAGCCGGGTGCAATGGTGACATGGAGAAACAATGCCAAGGGGTTCTTGCCGGTAGCGCCCTGGTGGGGCATGGATCTTGGCAGGTGTCCACCTACGCCTGCCCTCAACGCAGTCCCCAGCAGTCCCGATTCTGCCCAAGACCGCAAGGAACAGCAGCAAAGGAGCACTGCCTGCAGCCCCGCTGGTTGCAGAAGCCTCGCAGTCTTGTGTAATGGCTGTGAATGCCTTCGTTCCTCCAAGCCACTTAATGCTTCATTCATCCAAGCCACTTATTCCACACATTAGGAGCTCCTAACAGGGAAGCAGCAGCCCGAAAGAACAGAGGAAGATGTAACAAGGCCAGCAACCAATAATGCAGCAGGGAAGGCGCTGGCTTCAAAGCAGAGCACAAGGCTTCCCGTGTGGTTTGCACTCTCTCATTTCGCATTGTCTTGTAGAAGACGCTGCCTCCAGCAATGCAGAAAGGCCTGGCTGAAGATATCCTGCTCTCTCGGCCAGATGGAAAGGCCTGTTGTCTGGTCGGGGGAATGAATTCCATTTTGGAGAAGCACTTGGGGAGCGGGTTTGAGTGGTGGGTGTGGAAGGGCCAAAAATGTAGCTTAACACGCTAAGTGCCAGTCCCTAAGGAGATGAATTTCAAACTTTTTGAATGGACGAGAAAAATGCACAAAGGCCAGGTAACCATCAACTGACTGGTGGTCTGCAGCAAGGGGCCAGGAGGAAGGGGCATGGGCTTATCTTATCTGTTATGTTCCCTTCTCCAACCACTCCCAGCCTCTCAGTTTTTCAGTCTGGCCAGTCCCATCACGCTTCTTCTTTCTTCATTTTCTTCTGGGTCTTAGGCCTTCAGGAACCCATGCACACTGTGACATGGCCATCTAGGGAACCTCAAAAAGCTGGATTAGGACCTCAGCCCTGGGGTCCTGCAGCCCTGCTTTACCTCTTTTCCATAGGGATATCCAAGAAATCCACAGTGGATTGAATACGTTTGGAGTTCTCTGAATATGCTGCCGATTCCACAGCAGAACAGCGAATTCCAAGTCACATGGATTCTGTGGATTCCGAGACTGATTTTTCTCCAAGGGCTGGATTAGTGCCAATGTTCATTAGCCCTACGGTACCCTTGTGCAAATGCATGAATCGTCATCAGATAACGAGTGTGCATTAGCACAGATTGGCAAGTGCATGTTAGCACTAAGGCATTAGCAGTATTCTGAATTAGCACTGGAAAGAAATTCTGCTATTTAAAAATCTGATTCAATCAATGAGCAGACGCTGCAACCAGACAATCCACGAAACGCAGATGGAGCAGACTGAGCAACATCTGTACATGCGACTTTTGTCACTCCCCTCTTGAGACTTAGGTGGCCAATGCACTGCTCTGTTAACTGCCCCCCATCCGAACGATGCCTTTTGAACTAAGCTGCACGATCATATAAATCCTAGTGACTTTGTTAGAGCTCATTCCCAAGCAAACGAGTATCGGAATGCAGCCTTGGGGTCAATTAATTGTTAGCATCAGGAATGTGTAAACAAGTGAGTTTTTTTTAAAGTGTTCAAATATTATTTTCCATATTTATAATGTAAACTGTCCTTAAACACAGAAGCATTTTGAGTTAAAAAGGAAATGGAAATAAACAACAGATGAATGGTTAAGTTTCTGCTGGTTGCATAAAAGTCAAATCTAATGATCTGATAAATAATGGTGCAATTCTGTCTATATTTAGACAGAATAGGGGCCTACACTTTCCAGCTTTCTCCAGTGCTGGGAATGCTAGGACTTCTATCTAAATATGCATTGGATTGCACTCTTAATTACCTACAACTTGACTTACTATTTGGCACTATTTTTCTTCATAAGAATGAAAAGCTGTTGATAGTGCACTGAGAGCGAGGATTACCCAAGGCGTAATAGGTGCAATCATTTACGCTAGCAGTGAAATGGGATGGGAAACTAACTACTGGCATAGATCTATAAACTTTTGAAAGTAAATACCTCCTCACACACCAATACAAAATACATCTCTTTTAAGGGCACAGTCCAGCCAGTGCAAAGCATTTTCCGAACCCATGATTTCCAGTGGGAAAGCAGTACTGAGCACAATGCTTTGTGGCAGAACTGAAACCTTTGCTGTTGTAGCTACCCGTTGCCAAACAGACTTCTGCTGCCCAGCCTCTGCGAGAGGCTTCATCCCGTTATGTGCTTGTTCTGGAGGATACTTAGCACCAATAAGGCAAGTAGAGCACAGTTTGGTTGCTCACAGCTCTCAAATGAGCCATTTCTGCACAAAATGGTACCCAAGTCTGCTAACAATAGTAAAAGTTAAAAAGAGACTGTTAATTAAAACATAACAGAAAAGCAAATAAATTGAAAACACAATTAAGAACCATGTTATCTGGCACATACTACAGTGAAAAGCTGAGTCAGCATTTACTGGAAGACTTTTTCCTCAATAACATTTCTATGATATTTCTTTTTCTCCCTAGAAATGGGACTCCTCGCAGAATTTGCCCCAGATATTTTCTCCTATTTTGAGAAGGGACAGGACTGCTAATGGAAACTCACCACCCCCAAGAATCAGTTGGAGAATTTCTCCCCTTCCTGGAGGGGAATCCATTGCAATGGTTCTCCCAAGATTGTTTATCTACAAATAGGGTAGAGAATTTTAAGAGGCTATTTGCTCACGGCTCTGACTTGATATCCTCCTTCCCATGGTTTCCATCACCCCACTATGGCCTCACCATGCTAAGACCTTTCTCTCTTTGCTGAGCAATAGGCAGTTAGGAGATGCTACCCTAAATTCTGCCCAACCACCCTCGGGTGATGCTACATCAAGCACGCTGGGGCAATGTGGACCACTGGAAATTGTGCTTTTTAGTCAATGATTGCTGGTACCAGTTACAACAACGACTGGAAGGGGGCATTATGGTAGGACGGAGCCACAGCGGAAATTTTGCCCAGGGCCCTCTCGAGCTTGGAACTGACCATGGGGAGGGAATAGTAGAATTCTGTAGCCCTTAAAAGGACAAAAAAAAAGGAGTAGGCCCTTGCTTGCCTTTGCTGGTCTACAGTAAGAGTGTACCATTCAAATTGCCTGACATAAAACGTTCATGTTTCTATAACTAAAGCATACTGCATCAGTGCATTAATGGTAAAAAAAACAATTTTTGGCACACTTTCCAGTTGATATTTTCTTGTTGACCTATTCTCTGTTATCTTTTCCCTTTCATCTCTGCACCCCACAGCACTCTGGCCATGCCCAGGCATTCATTCTTTTAGAAAGGAGGGCATAAGGGGGCACTGGAACTGTGCCAAGCAATATGTTTGCAAACAATAGAACTGGTAAGCGAGTCAAGTTTGCTGCAGGCATTTGCTTGCTTGCTTGCTTGCTTGCTTGCTTGCTTGCTTATAGAAGGCAGGGTGTCTCCGTCAACATACTCACATAGTTGGCTGCCAGTTAGACCTTCAAACATCACATGCCAGGGTCAGGCAAGGGCTCTGTGAGGGCATTAAACTCAATGCTCCTATGGCGCCTCTGTGACCGGAAACCCGGATAACACCGGGATCGCAATCATGTACTCCATAAGCATGTTCAGCTGATTTAAAGCCCCTTTCAGACCTTCATAAATGGCTCCAGGAGGTGCAGCTAACAGCTAGGCGCACAGGAACACTGGGAGCAGGGCTTCCACGTTGCACCCATGTCCCCATCACCACTTCAGCCCTGCAAATGTCCAGGTGCGGGCCTACACAGGACTTAAGTGATGACAGCTTCTCTGGCTGAATCCCCATTTCTGGCTCAGCAAAGCAGCGGCAGCATCCTGACAGGACGTGGTCCTTTCATGGACACCACCCAAACCACGGGTAGCTATTCAGTGAGTGAATAATAGCGCAAAGATGGTGGAAGGGAGCAGGGATGCAAGACGTACTTACTTCTCGGTTAATCCGAATCTTAGCAAGCCCAATGGGACACAGTTCAAGAGAAAAAGAGATCAGAGACAGACAGATTAGTGAGACACAATCAAAAGATGATTAGACTGTTTAGTAGGGGGAGTGCATTATGCAACAGAAATGCGAACGGCAAGCACAGGGGCTGGGGATCAAGTGTGGCTCCTTTCACTTCACAATTGATCAAGGCAATCATGAACACTTTATAGGAAAATAAACATTCTCGGATAGCTGAAATATGTACCACAAACTCCATTCAAAATTTGATCCTGAGGTTCATATCTGAATTTTGAATGTGATGTTTGAACAGTGAGAGCTTTTCAACGTAACTGGTATCTTTTGATTTGGGCAAGTGTCAAAAATGAAATGAGCTATTAAATTTAGACTATTGCTAGAGTGCACACTGGAACTGTTATCAAATACCCACAGCTTCTTAACTATCAAAATCAAATTTGAACATCAAATTTAAAACATTGGAGTCAAATTTCATTGAATAAAATATAGATATCTATTGGAAAAATCTTCAAGTATTCAGGAAGTATCCAGAATTTTTGTATTAAAATTTGCAAATGAAACTTGGAAACAAATTAATTTCAGCCCTAGAACAAACTTTTTCAAATGCTTTGTATTAAAGTTGGCATTCAGGGACCACCTCAAAATGTTTTATTTTCTCTCTCTTTCTTTCAAAATCATGCATTAGCATGTATCAATTTATTTCTAGTCCATAATTGTTTATCCTGTGTTTATGTGTCTATTCCTGCCCAGTTCTACATTAATTTGCTTTTAAAACTTGGAATGCATGGAAACTTGCATTTAAATACATATTTGATCATGTTTTTCACGAACTAAGCATGTCTAAATATATTATCTGAAAAAATATATATTTGATATGCCTTTGAAGATGAAAACTGCATCACAAAATTCGGACAAGTGCAAAATCCAATTTGAACATTTATCCTGGAAGTATAGATGAGATCAAATCACATAAGAAGATCAAATTCCTCTGGCATCCCTGTTAGGGATGGGTAGAATGCCCTAGTTCTCTTCCTTTATTGTTTCACAAGTTTTATCTGTATATTGTCCTTATCCCTCTTAATTCTGGTTAACCGAAAAAATTCTGGAATGGAACATGGACAGTTAACCAGTTTTCTATTCCTTTCATTTTCTGGATTCTGCTCTGCCCCTTCGCAATTGGCTTGGGCAAATTACCCAAGTCTTTTCCATTTCCTTTTTCCTACGGAAGAATCTGAGTAATTGCCAAGTTGAACTGATGAAAGCTTTGAGAATCTCACCCATCTGCAGACACAACATGGATTGTATGGGCTGTGATAAAGATCCACTTATGCCTCTAATCCAGAGGTGGGCAACCCCATTTTCACCAGGTATTTTTGTCTAAGAGTCCTGTAAGCCCCAGCCAGCATGACAGATGCTAAGGGATTCTGGGAAGCATAGCCCAAAATATCCAGAGAGCATAAGGTGGCCTCTCTCTGCACTTTTTACTGTTGCACTGTAGCATTTTATTGTTAGAACAAATTCCACAGAGAGCAGGAGAAGACAGGAAGTGTTGGCCTTTGGAAATGAAGACGATCCCAAGGAAGAATAAGAATAAATACATACAATCAGGTTAGCATGGGGAGTAGAACTTCTAAGAGAGAGAGAGAGAGAAAGGAGAGAGGAGAGGAACATGGAAGACAAAAATGATTCTATATCACACAACCAAGAAGGTTTCTAACAGACAAGCAAACAACAGACAAACAAAAAACAAACCCCCCAAAACATGACTTTGAGGTTTTGCTAAACTGGAAGCTGTTGGTGAAATGGTCCTAGAATGGATGCACTTACATCAATGTAGTTGGCATTGATATAGTCTGAGTTGGGGTCACCAAGAAGGGGGTGGAGCTTAACTCGATGTCGGTCATCTGGAAACAAAATTAGATGTGTCTGTTAGTTCCGAGCAGGCAGAAAAACATTGAAAAGCCTTAAATCTCTCATCCCCGTACATTATATTTGGTGTGATTTTTTTTTCTCCTGTTATGAAGCGTGCGTGAGTTTTCAGGGGAGAAGGGGGATGGATGTTCTTGTGAAATCAAAGACTCCAGCACCGCAATTCAGCCTGGAGCTACAAGCCCTGTGTCTCCTCCCTCTAATACTGAGGGAGAGAATCTTTTTCAGCCTGGAGCTTTATTCCATCTTGGAGCTCTCAGGAGTCGCATTCCAGCAGTAGGCAGAACCAAAAAAAAATTGGGGTAGGGGGAAAAAAAACACCAAAAATGACTAGCATATTTAGCTTAAACCTCCTATTGCCTCAACCTCAGCATGTCAGTCTTTCACCAAAGGTGTGGAGGATGAAACAAGAGTCAGTAAGCCACCAATTTACCTAGCAGTCAGGTAAAGAGGGTGGAGGCATGGCATTCTGGAGATCCTAGAACACCAGGTTTGGTGCTCCAGTGGAACCTACACAGGAGAACCTTCTCCTGGTCTTCAACAGGCAGACTAATTTCCTGTCATTAACCTTTAATGGCAGGTTGAAACAATGCTGATCATGTTCCAGTCCTGAGCCACAGAGTTGCAGAAATGTCTGGCTTCTATGCATCAGCCTAGCCTGTGAGTCACCTGTGCTCAGCTGAAAAGGCATGGCCATGCGGCCAGATAGGTGACCACACGTGCAAGCAAGGCAGGGAGTCTGGACTCAGGGGGCTTTTAGGCCCCTTCCAACTATTCCATTCTAAGCATCCTTCTGCTCAAAACTGTAGCCTCCTCCTCCTTGCAGTGTGCCCCCAACTGTTTGCAGGATCCAGCCAGGTCACTGAAGGTTCAGATTTGTTGCAGTCAGGCCCACTGAAAGGCTATATTCTGACACTTTCTGCTAGGGTGACCACTGTCCTACTTTACACAGGATTCCTTGACTGCAAGGGCTGCCGGAGGACTGCCCTCTCTTTGATGGGTTGTCCAGTCCAAGCCTGATTTGAAGATATGAACCCTGAAGTGTCCCATTCACAGGCAGCACCGGGATGGAGCAGACACACCTGGTCGCCATCTTTCCCAGTGGATGGATTCAATCTGCTTTTAAATGACAGTCATTGATTCTGATTTGCAGCTGCACATGCCTGTGAGTCCATCAAAAGTCATGGAAATCTTTTGGAAGTGATGCATTTCCTCTGCTTTGGCAATGGGCAGCTGACCGGTCTATCTCTGCATGTAGTCCAAATCACCCGATCTCCCCTTTCTCACTCAATTTCCTCTGCATGCAGTCCAAGCCATCCCCTTCCTGATTCAAATTCCACAATAGAACCCCAAGCAACCAGCTTACTGCTTCCCCAGAATACAGCAGGGGAAAGCAACGCACAAGAAATCTGCTCTCCCTTCCTACCATTTTTGTCAGTTCCTCACTCAGACAGAACTGTGAAGATCAAAGCATTCAATTCTCCTTCAATGCACATTTAATTAGAATAGCGAAGCAGGCGCTTTTTGGCACACAATACCAGGCTTGCAGCAGAGATATGACAGGGTCTGAGAGTGTCTTCTCAGCTCCTGCTGACTGCTTTCTCCTGCCACCATGGTATCTCTCTCATTACTGCAAATGCAGGAAGGGCAGACGCTGCTTTGTCCCCCGTGACTGAACTGAGAAGAATTCCGTGAGGCTTCGGGATCACCATATGCCCATCTCGAAGCATAATCCTGAGCATAAAGGTATTATGGATTCCCTATACAGCTATACCAGTGGCCTGAAGTGATACCCCCTCTGCATTTATTTCCCAAAAGTCTTCTGCAAGAGGCCAATGCAGACCTCTGTCCCTCCCATGATGGTGCACTGGGTGAGGATGAAGACAACGAAGGAGCTGGCAGAAAGGGAGGGGTGGGGTGGCAGGAACAAAAGTGGGGAGAGAGCAGGGGGAGGATGAAAGGGGGAGGCAGGCAGGCAGGGAGGGGAGTGGTTTTGGCCCTGACCCTGCCCACTTCTGTCTTCAGCTCCACCCACCATCCCCATGAGGACCCTGCGGATTATTCCCAAGAAAACGTGTCCCTTGATAGAAAAAAGGCTCTTCACCACCAGTTATGGGGTTTCCTTGGGGTGGGATGCATGGTGGGGGGGGATACAGTGATTGCTTGCAATCTTTTCGCATAAGCAGCTGGGGAAACACCCCTGAGTGTGGTTCTTTCCTGTTGTTGGCTGGAAGGTTCACAAGAACAGATTGCAAACGGCAACAAGAAGAGAGGTGAGTGAGAGGATGATGAAGGTGTCATCTCCAGCTACAGCCAATGGCTAGAATGAAAGGGTATCTCCACTATCCCTCGGGGACTTTTGCTAGCCTAGCAACACTAAGCAATGTGCTAAGCCACTCCAATTCTTTTCTCCATTATCCATTGCAAAGCTGACAGGACAACCCATGTCTGAAAATTCCTGCAGGTTCACTGTGGTGAAAAATGCGCATACTTTGATGATTCATCGATCAATCAGTGAAGGGCCTATTGAGTTATCAAAAGGGATCCCACCAATTAATTGGACAGCAGATTTTTTAAAACGTTACTTTTGATGTAACAAGTGGGATGTTGCAGAAAAGACACTCCACTTCAGGGTTCTAGTATGCCAGCCAGGCCTTGTTCAGTATACTCTTTACGAATAATCCAAAAAGCATTGGTCCTAATACAGAACCACGTGGGATTCCACTGGTGACATCTCTCCCCTGGGAGAAATTACCATGTATTCCCACCTGCTGTCTTCTGTTCTTTAACTAGCTAGTATTCTTTTTAAAAAAATACTTTGCTCAGGGGACTTGGCCAAAAGTCTTCTGGAAGTCCTACTAAACAGTGTCTGCTGAATCACCCTATCTATGTTCTTATTGACAAAGAACTCCAATAAGTTAGTGAGACAAGACTTCCCCTTGCGGAAGTCATGCTGATTTTTTTAAGCAGGGCTTGTCTCTCTATGTACTTACTGATTCTATCTTTAATAGTCCTTTCAAGCAGCTTCCCTAGAACAGATGTTAAACTAACCATCCTGTAATTCCCCAGATCCCCCTTGGTTCCCTTTTTAAAAATTGGCGTCGCATTGGCCATTCTCCAACCCTCTGATACAAGGACTAATTTCAGGGACATGATAAATATTTTGGTAAGAAGGTCAGCAACATCATTTGTGAGTTCGTTGATGACTCTAGGATAGATACTATCCGTCTGGACCAGGTGTCTTGCTGACTTTCAGTGTATCAATAAGGCTGAGCATTTCTTCTTTTGTTATTACTATCTGCACTAATTCTTAGGACTCCATTCCGGAACACATAAACTCAGAGCCAGGTATTTGCTCATTGTCCTCTGCTGTAAAGACTGATGAAAAGAATTCATCCAGCTTCCCTGCAATCTCCTCATTTCCCCCTTAGTGCTCCTTTAAATTCCATTATCATCCAATGGCCCAACTGTTTCCTTAGTCACTTTCTCTTTCCATATATTAAAATAATTCTTTATTCTTAGCCTTGATATTAGCTACATGCTCCTCAAACTTTGCTTCTCTGATTGTCTGCTTGCCCTCCGGAAGTCTGAAGTATCTGGAGGCCACCCTTCTGGGGGATGCTCTTTTACACAGAAAGCCTGAGGGAATGAGCCTGACTGAGCTGCGTGAGCTATCCTGGGAATCTTCTCAGCTGAAGGGCAAGGCTGGAGCCACTTTAAATGGATAAAATCCAACGTTATGAAACTTTATTTAATTAATACATTTAAACTCACACAATTCCACACTCACACAGCCTCCAGCAATCTCTCCCCTCATACAGGAGAGATGCCTCCCCTTCAAACAGATTAAATCACGCTGCGAAATCTACTCCGCTGGCTGATCAGCCTGACTGGAGATGCAACAGAGCAGATGGTATCAGAGGCACAGGCCACTGTCCAAAATCACTTCGGGTGCATCCCCCTTGGCACCAAGACTGTGGTAGGGCTGAGGAGCAGGGCATCAGACAGGCTCTTCGATGCAGGGCAGAGGAGAGCTCGCCCAGAGCTGTTAAGCCGAGGGCATCTTGCCCCAAGCCTCTCTGGTCCTCTCTCCTGCCATCCCGTTCTCCGCAACAGCTGTCTGGGGAGAGGGTGGATGGCTTCTCCCAAGCTGTTTTGAACCACTCGCGCTCTGTTTTTCTTTTAGCCATCACGTTAACATGAATTTCCAATTTGGAAACCAGAGGGAATAAACCACTATAATGAGAAGCAATGAAAATGGCTAACGAGGATGGAGCTGCAAAGGCATGTTGGCTTCAGGGGGAGTTATGTAACAGTGCAGATTCTTCCCTGTCCTCAGAAAGCAGGAAGAAAGGATATCCCCAAGTCTCAACCCATGAACTCTCTCTCTTCCTGCTACATTTGCACATAGGTATGTGCACACGCATGCACATGTTCGATCACCACAGGCTGCAGACATGGACCTAATTCAGCTTGCCGGACTCCCCAGGCTGGCCTGCAGAGCCTCTCTGGGATCCCGGGATCCCCCACTGATATCACTGATCTAAGATTGGAGGTAACAGTAGGGATCTCCCTCCCACCCCCGACTGGAGAGCCAGCAGGTGTAACCCCCACTGTTAACACTGAGGATGCTCATGAATGTTACCCAGAATGTCTTTGGCCTGGTAGGAGGCCATTTGTCCCCCACCTCAAACAGTTCTGTGCCCCTGATGAAGAGCATTGCAATGCCTGCTCAATGCATACTAGGAACTATTTACACTCTTGGCTGGCTCCATATTTCTGAAGGCCATTGGAAGTCCCTGGAGGGTTTTCCTAGCAGTGGTACCAAACAGCACTGGGCAGCATCGCTCAGTATCCTGAACTGGGCTGCTGTGAGAAATTAAAAGGGTGGACTAATCTAGCCACTCAACATTGCTCAAGGTACCAAACTGATTTTTATTTTCTTTTTTTCAAAATGGAGTTGTCACAAGGATGGTGTGAAAGATGGGCCTTCTGGAGGCTGATAACTGCCCACAGGTGGCAAATGCTGACACCATCCCAGATGGCAACACTGCAATAGCAGCACTGCTACGGAGGGCTTCTGCCACAGAAGGAGGGGTGCGGGAATCTGTCAACAGCAGGAATATCCACACACACACACACACACGAATTTTCAGCTTGAATCAGTGCAAGAGAAGAAAGTCTCCAGTCCACTTGAATATGTAAAAGCATAGAAAGATGAGCATGTAAGAAACAAAGCAATTGCTCATCGGAGGCAAACATACCCCAGCCTCTCAATGGACAGAATTGCGTGAACGAGTGACATGCAAGATCTCCAGGCTTCTCTGAACATCAGCTCACTGCTCATCACAGGCCTGGTTCCCATTTGCATTTGCAATAGCTGTGCAAACGAGAAAGTTGAGTGAACAGAGAAGCTGCACAAAATGAGCCATGGGCAAATGTGAAATTTTGCCCTGTTCAATTTGGGCAAAATGTCATTACGGTATGTACATTTCCTAAATTTCTTCCATACACTAAATATGGTGGATGAAGAAATGTATACGAATTACAGCATTTGTGCACATTTGCAAAGTCTGAGCAAATTCGGGAAATTTGCACAAGTCAACTGTGAGCACACACTTGGCAATTTATTTATTATATTTATTTACACATGTATCTATAGTCCACCTATAACTGCCGAGGCCTTCCTAAGTGGCTTACAATACATATAACATACTAACAAAATGAAACACATTAAAACCAATCAAAACACAACGAATTAAAACATCTATGAAAGCAATATAAAAAGGGCCACTGCATTCAGGCTAAGTGTTAAAAAATTTCCTAAAAAGGTAATTCATCACCTGGTGCCGAAAGGAAAATAAAGATGGAGCCAGGTGAATTTCCCCAGGGAGGGAGTCCCAAAGATGGGCAGCAGCAGCAGAAAAGGCCCTGGGCCTAGTTGCCACCCCTCTCGTCTCCCTGACGGGAGGTTCTCATAGAAGGGCCTCTTGAGCCGATCTAAGGAGGCAGGTAGGTTTATATGGGTGCAGACGGTTCTTTAGATAGCTGGGCCACAAGGCATTTAGGGCTTCATATGTCAATACAAGCATCTTGAATTGGGCCCAGGCCACAACTGGTAGCCAGTGAAGTTCTTTCAGAACTGGTGTTATATGGGCCGCTCTAGAAGTACCAGTCACCAACCAAGCAGCCCGATTCTGCACCAGTTGCAATTTATAAACATTTCCAATGGACCTGTGTTCCCTTCGACTAGCAAACAGGGCATGCTTACATATTTTGCATGCAAAACTAAATTCTCATACATAGGCACTGGGATGACTGCAAAGCACTAGGTCATCCTTCCCCACCCTGGCTCCATTCAGGCTACAACTCTCAAAATCCTTCTCCGCTGGCTTGGGGTTGCAAGAGTTGTAGTCCAACACATCTGGAGGGGACAGTTTGAAGCTCATGCTTTGTGTTTAAGCAAGAATAAGGTTGAAGTCTGACTGATGAATCAATTAAGATTAAACGCCAGTATCTTTTGAATACGGGGCATGCAATGCATGGTCCATGGGTCACAGGGACATGCCTCCTGAACCTCACCCACTGCTGCCACCATCAAAAACCCCCCAGCAACCCTCTGCAATTGTGGATAATGCTAACCATGCCCCTTTGCTCAAGCCACGCCCCTTTCCCCACACAGCCCCCCACTGCTCACCCAGTACCCAAAGTTGCATCCTAATAAGGTTGTGCACTCTTGTTTTAAACATCACACACTCGCCCATACTTATGCTCACACTTTTCTGCAATGATTCCCCATCCCAGCAAAATTCTGACTACATGTCTAGTGCATCTGTGCCATAAAGAAGGCAGTGTCAGGCTTTCCCTGGTCCCAGTGGAGCTTCTCAGCCTTTCGCCCCTTCATTTATATGGAATAGCGATAGTCAGGTAGCCTCCTCAGGAACAGAAGGGGGAAGAAGTGAGGGATCTAAACACAGGATGTTCTTGTGGATTCACTGAGAGATAGTTTATATTCAGGGCTACTCATAAATGGTTTATAAGGCATCCATAAATCATGAGCAGATGGTACAAGTATGTTACCAATATTAAGAGGGTGCATTACAGACCTTTTCTTCTTTGTGACGCGGAAGGAAACTGTAATATAGATGACTATACTATTCTAGGAATCTTCCCTCTAGTTATCCAATAGGAGGGTGATTACCACTAGACAGATTTCCAGAGATGAACCCAGTGCCTAAAAAGCCTTTAGCATGCACTCTGCAATTAAATAATATATTGGAGCTGTTTGAGTGGTGGGTGTGGGGAATAACAGGCTAAGACTGCAGATATCCAATGCATAGCTATTAAGCCCCTGGAACAGGTCCACTACCCTGTCTGCTACGAAGGAGTTCCTTCTCCAGGTATGGATGCTGATGTTGCCAAAATGCTATCCATGCAAGAGCAGGCTTCAGGGTCTTCAGGGATTGCAGAGGTAATAAAAAGCTTTAGAACTAGCCCCTTTTCAAAGAGTTGAGGATATAGAGTAGGGGGCAGCATTAGAAAGGGTCCAGAGGAGGGCAACAAAAATGATCCAGGCTTTGGAAACACTGCCCTATGAGGAGAGACTGAGAGAACTGGGCATGTTCAGCCTTGAGAAGAGAAGGTGGAGGGGGAACATGGTGTCACTCTCTACGTAATACCAAGAAATACCACTCTCAAAGGCTGTCACAAAAAGGAAGGTCAAGATCTCTTCTTGCTGATGCCAGAGTGTAGGACACGGAATAATCAAGTCAAGCTGTGACAACCCAGATTCAGGCTGGACATCAGGAAAAGCTTCCTCACTGTCAGAGCAACATGACTGTGGGACCAGCTGCAGGAGAGGTGCTGGGCTCTCCCACACTGGAGACATTCAAGAGAAAACTGGGCAGCCCTCTGAGTGGGATGGTGTGACTTGGTGTCCTGAAACAGCAGGGAGTGGGACCCAATGGCTTTCATGGCCCCTTCCCGCCCTACTATTGCGTGAAATATATTCAAAAATTAGTTAAATAAATAAATGACTAATAAATGGATGACTGATCCTGTCCAGTGGGCTTGGAAGAAGAACATATGAGCACAAGAGGAGTGCTATTTAATCAGGCCAATAGCCTGCCTAGTCCAGCACAGTTTGCACAGTGGCCAAGCAGCTGCACAGGGAAGCCCATGTCAGATGCGAGTGTGATAGCATCTGCCTGCCCAAGTCCTCCAGCAATGTGCATTCAGGAGGATGCTGCTTTTGATCCTGGAGGGAGCACAGTGCCTTCTAGATTAATAGCCATGGGCAGCCTCTCTCTCAGGGCATTTGTCTAGTCCCTTCATAATGCTACCCGAGTTGGTGGCCATCACCACTTGTAGTGGTAGTGAGTTCTGCAGCATTTTGTGAAGAATTGTTTCCTTTCACTGGTCCTGAATCTCCAATGTTTCAGCTTCATTGGACCACTGCAGATTCTACTCACAGATGCTATAACATTTAGGTATCCTGGTCCCAAGCCATTTAAGGCTTTATAGGTCAATACCAGCACCTTAAATTGGGCCTGGGCTTCAATTGGAAGCCAGTGAAGTTGATAAAGGACCAGTGTTATATGAGAGTAGTGACTGGCCCCCAGTAGCAATCTGGCAGCTCTGTTCTGAACCAATTGAAGTATCCAGACCGTCTTTAAGGGCAGCCCCATGAAAAGCGCATACAGTAATCCAATTGGGAAGTTACTAGAGCGTGTGTGACTGTTGCTAGGCAGCACTCATCCAGGTAAGGACACAGCTGATGGATCAGCCAAAGCTGAAGGAAAGCACTCCTCGCCACAGCCGCCATCTGGGCCTCCAGGGACAGCTCCGGGTCGAGGAGCACTTCCAAGCTGCAGACCCTGTCCTTTAGAGGGAGTGCAACCCCATCCAGGGCAGAGCCAAAATCACCTGCCTGAAAATCTGAACCACCTACCAAGAGGACCTCCATCTTATCTGGATTGAGTTTCAGTTTATTGACCCTCATCCAGCCCATTACCTCGGCCAGGCACCAGGTCAGGACAGCCACTGCCTCACCTGGATTAGCTGTAAAAGAAAGGTAGAGCTGGTGTCATCAGCATACTGGTGACTCCTCAGCCCGAACTTCCTGATGACCTCTCCCAATGGTTTCATATAGATGTTAAATAGCAAGGGGGACAAAATAGAACCCTGCAGTACTGCATGGCAATATTCATATATCAAAAACTGAAAAACAGAAATATCGATCTTTACTGCTTTTGTCTCAAACACTTACAGGTAGGCATGTGATCCTGTCTCCCTTTGGTTTTATCTTTCTTCTTTGAAGCATCCCAGCCTTCAAAGAAACTCTAGGAGGAAGAGAAGTCTATTATGTGCATAAAGAACACTTGGAGAATCAGCACAGAGAATTTCCTTTGGCAGCAACAATACCTACCCTATGGGCTGGTTCCATCATACTGATTCATGCTTACTTACTGAATGGTGGACTTTGGAATATTGGGTGGCTTGCACACAGAGCAAACCACACGGGGGGTCAAGAGAATGGCACCCATATTGTGCCATACCACATAGTTTTGAAGTACAACTTCTATTGCAGGGATGGAGAGAGATGGTACTTTCCAGATGTTTTGGACAGCAAACCCCATGGACTCCACCCAAAAGAGCCCAGTTCAAGGCTGGGATGAGCGAGAATTTCATTTGGCTCATTATTTGTAATGGACTTACCAAAAGCTTGTGAATTTCTTGGTAACTGGATGGTAAAAACATGAGATCGATGCTGATGATGCTGTGGCAAACTAACCAATTCATCCAACCAGGCCCAGGGCTTTCCAGTGGAGGAAACTTCCTTAGAATGAGTCAGACTATTGGTCTATCTAGCCCAATATCATCCACTCTGACAGGCAACAGTGGCTTTCTGGGGTTGCAAGCAGGATTCTTCCCTAGCCCTACCTGGAGAAGCCAGGGATTGAACCAGGAAGCTCCTGCATGCAACACAGGGGCTCTACCATGAAGCCACTGCCCCATTACATCTGATTTTGATTCCCTTTGTCAGTGTTGAATTAGGGTTGCTAGCTTTTTTATTGACACGTAAACTAATTAAGTGTCTAGTAGGTACGTCATAGCCCTCTCCATCTGATAATATATACACCAATCAAATTTGCCTAGTGAAGCCTTAATTATACTTCATTCTCGGTAAGGATTTACCCAAACTTGCCTAGTTCATATTTGGGGATGGAAGAACTAGAGAAATTAAAAAAAAACAAATACAGAAGAAAATAAATTAACAGATCCATCCATTCTTAGGTTTATCACAGGTTCTTCAAGGAGCCTGATACCACTCTTGGGAGTAACTGGGTGATCACACTGTGCGCAGGTGGATAAATCAATGAAAAACTGTTGGATCAATCAATGAAAACTTTTCTGTCAAATAACTGGCCAGCAGGTGTTTGTGTTTGAATTTTCTATTTTGTTATGTACTTACATCACCTTCAAATGCAAGTGCCATCAAAGAAGAGGCATGCACTCAGGATGAGTGAAGCCAGAATGGCTCTTCTGCTAAGATGCTGTCTGCTACAACACAGGCATCAATACAATATAATACTGTGTTTAAAACAACACAAAATTCCAGGGAATATGTATCCCTTTGAAATATAGATTTGCATTAAGAAACCAGCAATAGAGAGGTGATGAATCAATTAGACATGTTATGGAAATTGAATTAATCAGTAGATCAGTCTATACAGACTCATGCAATTCTAAGAATGCCTACTGGCAAATAAATCCCATGGAATTCACTGTTTACCTAGCAATAAACTCCACTTAATGGGACTTATTCCCAAGTAGGCATGTATAGGATTGCACTGGAAAGTCCATTTATCATGGAACAGTCTTATTTATTCTGTCTTTTACCTTTAACTTTAGAGAGCAAGATCTATATTTTCAAATACCAGGACTGTAAAGTACACCACAGTTTTGTTTTGCAGGGTGGGGAAGCAGAAGACAAATTGAACTAAGATCGCTAAATTCCTATCTATTTTCTTCAGGTATCAGTGGCAGCAACAGCATTTTATATGCCCATAGATCAACAATATCTTTTCATCTATGTCTATTTTCATTAAATATTTTCCACAAGGGGCTACTTTTAAAGTGCATTCATTCTGCTACATCTATAATCCTTGTACCTCCATAAATGCCTCATCCCCCTTCCCACACAGGATTAGATTTTTCCCCACCCCAGAGTTCTTAATTTTAATTCCACAGAGCAGGCTTGTGCGGTTGTTCACAAAATAACAGCAGAGCTCATGGCTGCAAGCAAGAGAATGAAAGTGGAAAAAAATGATATGTTTCCTTCTTTATTCCCAATATTCAAGTGCCTTTCAAATGACTGGTTTGAGACATGTACAACAGCTTTTCAAGGTGCCCTAATTATTGTAACTAGCCCAGGTTTGTCAGACTCATAATATTGGAGAAGAGAGTTGCAGATATTTGCATCAACTGAATATGAGATGGTAATTTTGTGGCATGAAAGAGAAGCTGGGTGAGGGATTTCTATAGGAAGTCCCACAGGACACAAGCCCATATTATAATGTTGGTCTCACAAAGCAGAGGTGCTGCAAATGTTCCATTTTGATATGGCTTAGGAGGTGGATTTTATGATTTAGGCAGACAATGTGTTCTCAGGAAAAAAGAACAGAAAGCAAAAGCTTCCTGGGGACTCTCAGACTGAGCTGGCAGTCAAGGCCAACATGACAGGTGGAGACCGTCTCCAAGTTAGGTCAGTGGAATCGCACAATGCCCTGATCCAGCCTGGAGAAACTCTGCATGGGGGTTGAAACTTCCCACAGAACTGTGTCTTCTCCCAGTTCATTCCCCAGTGGAATTTGGGATGAAGAAAGCCACTGCCCAAGGTTTTTCTCTCTTTACCCCCCATATGGACTAGGTGAATTTAGGAAGCAGCTGGTGGGAAATTTTAATTGCCTCCCCCTCAGCTGCATGCAAAATCAAGGTGTATTTTGGGACCTGCATTTTGTGTCATGTGGTGACAAATTTGTGTGTGTTGTGTTTTGTTTTGTTCTTTTGCAGGGGAGGGGAAGGAATCCATCTGTTTCCCAGGCTTTGCTCCCCAGACTCTTGTCCACTTTGTCATGAACTCTCTTTCTCAGTGCATGCACTCAGTGTTCATGCAGTGCTTGCCAAGAATCATGTCCCACCTGTTCACGACCCAAGCGGCATCCCACTTCCACAGCATTTGCCACAGTTTGCACTCGTGCTGCATAAGACACGGCATGTGACATGGAAGGCTGTGGATTGGGCAATCAGGACTCCGTGAGCTTTCAGAAAGACCAAGCATGAGATGAGGACCACAAACATTGGAGTGATGGAGTCCCGGCAGCTTCACTGCAACCCTACCTGTGAAGTTAACTCAGCATCCCCAATCATTCATGTGAAATTGGACCCCACCGAGTCTCCTTGTGGAGTCAGAAGCCTCTAAGACAGGGGTCTCAAACTCGCGGCCCGCGGGCCAATTGCTGGGACAGGCAAGGCATGGGGGAGGGGCCCTGTGGCCTTCAAAACACTGGCAGCGCCCGGGCTGGCCTCCGGGAGCAACACGGGATGAGCGGTCCACCACCACCGTGGTGGTGGAATACTTGATGCGGCCCAGCCTCACCCAGACTCTACTTCCAGCGGCCCCCAGGTAAGTTGAGTGTGAGACTCCTGCTCTAAGATGACTGCTTCGAGTAAGCCTTTGTAGCATGTAGGTGGCAGGATACCTGAGAATTTGGGTAGTGAACCTGTGCGCTAGTTTACCATACATTCTCTGAAGCCAGCAATCAATTTGGAACTTAATAGCCAATTCATAATGCATCGATCCAGGCTTGCTACAAAAGTAAGCATTACAAATGAATGAATTTCACCCAATGAGCCAACTAATTACAAAAGTTGGCGGCATCACTAATGCCAACCAGAAAAACGAACAAGGGGGCAGAGAGGCACTGGAGGCAAATAGGTAGCCGGAGAAGAGGATGAGGATTATGGCTGGTAAGATGTCTACATGTTCACAGGAGATTGGACGAAGGTTCTGATGGTGTCCTTCTTAAACTGGATTCTTTCCAAATGAGCCAAGTTGTTTCCCAGTTCTGAGGCAGGGCAGGAAAGCTGAATTATATCAAGTCAATCTGAAGACAGCCAGGAGTGGGATGGACTTCACAGATCACTAGCAAGAATTAAAATCTAGGCATCGCCTAGTGCCACAACCTCACCTCATACTCCTGCTTGAAGCCATAGCCTTCTGCAGTCTTCATCTGGTTGATGTGTTGGAGAAGATCAGCTACTCGAACAGCAGGGTGAAGTTGCCCAGTGTGGTATGGAGAACCTTTGCGCCCACACTGCCTTCGCGGGGAACCCCCTAACAAGCTGCTGGACTCGTTGACAATGCTGCTGCGCTGCTCACCTGAGAATGATGGCACATGTTATGGAAGGTGTGACAGAACAGGAGGAAACATCAGCGCATGGTGCACTCTTGTTTTGCACCACCCAACAGCCAGCCACAATGATGCCCACAATTCAGCTGGAAGTCAGATGCCGGTCTTTGCCTAGAGTGAGCACAAGTTTTCTGCAGGGTTTGGAGCCTTCCACCGATTTTCATAAACACCTTCCATTTGTATGCATACCATTCACACACACACCGTTCCACACACCAATCACACACACCTGTACACCCTATTCTCTCTCCCTCTTTCACACATGCACACGCAAAAAACACACTTACATGGACACACGATTTGTATACCCCATCAATACGCAAATACACAATTTATATAAGCCATCCGCACACATATGTGCACTGTACACATGGACAGGTTTGTTTTGTTTTTTCTGATAGAGATAGCAGCACTGGGGGTTCCAGAGAGAAACAGGGTCTCAGCAAGGTCTCTGCAGGGCAGAGTAGAAGGTCTCAAAGACCTCCCTGGTCCATGAGCCAGAGGTTCCTACTCCCTGCTTTAAAATGGTTTCTGGATTAAGGAGGGAACAATGCAGAAAAGCACTCGAAAGTAATAGCTCCACCACTAGCACCAGTCCACTGTTTCTTCCAGTAGCCAGCACAGAAATGTTTGCATTACCAAAATATAAATTTAATGTTGTGTTTTTAGAAGATTAATGGAGACATTCACAAATGCAGTTTCTTCTATGGGATCAAGTACTGATCTCTATGATAATGGCAGTAATTTTATGCTATTGATGTCAGTGAAGTCCACTCATCTTGAGTGGAATTATCTCAACGTTTCTCTGTATGAGGCTGAACAGGGCTTTTAAGCCAATTATACCGAAAGGGGACAACCCTACAGATACATCCTGGAATGACTATGCATGATCACCAAGCCACAGTTGTGAATTAGCACATCACTGTGGATGCTTGAGTCTTTTCCAGACTCCTGCTCTTGCAACTTTACTTGAGAATTCTAGCAAGTTAAAATAAACTGATAAGTTAATTTTTCCATCTTCTGAACAGTCAAGCTTCAGAGGTTTGCACTTACATTGTACATGCCCTGCCCTTGGAACGTACGTGTTTGTTTTCTCCCCAACCTGGAAATTCTTGGCCAAACTAATGGCGCAAGTCAGGACTCAGGAAAAGAGTTTTTGTTCAGTAAATGATGCACCCTGTATATAATAAAATCAATTTCAGCAATCGACATTGATGCACCAACACAATCCCTGTGCTTTTGACTGCCTCGGCTGAGGAATGCAATGATGCAGGTACAAATCAGGTATAAATACTCATTTAATTTAAATGAAGACCTGAAGACTATTTGCAGGGATCTCATCACGAAATACATTATATATTGTGCACTTTCATATTTCAGCGAAATTAAATCCCTGATATTTTCTAACTTGAGCAGCATTGCTAATTAGAACACCCACATTGCCTGAGAAACACACTGAAAGCAGAGTTGGAAAAGAATCATCCTTGTTTTTAAGGTTGGCCATCCTTTACACTCTTAAATGGGAGTAACTCCTACTGAACTTAATAGGGCTTACTTTTGATTAGACGTATAAAAGTATGCACTGCAAAGTATTTTCAGGGCATCTAATCTGCATTAACTGAACCTGTGAATGCATCCTAACAGCATTTTTAAAAATCCAGTTACATACCCATCTAGACCAACATTCTTTTCAATGAGATGTTTACAGTTGTATTCTATTTACTTTCCTGCCCTCTTTCCTTTCATGGAACTCAAGGCAACTTACACAACTCTCTTCCTCTTCTCAGTCTTATTCTTACAGCAACAACCCTGGTCTGAGCATCTGTGACTGTCCTCAAGTCACCCAGTGAGCTGAGCGGGGACTAGAAAGCTGATCAACTGGCCACCAACACTGGCAACTTTTATGAACAACACCAACACTCCTTTTAAACAAAACCTCGAGAGGAAAAAAATTCTATGATTTAACTCTGTGTTACGTTAAGCATGGCTCCCTCTTTCTGTCCATCCTGAATCTCTGACCATTCAGTTTCATGGGAGGAATAGCTGGAGAAAGAGAAAGTGTTTGCATGCATGTGTGATTTCTCTACATCCACTTTCTCTACCCCATGCATAATTTTATACACTCGCCCTTTATTGGCATTCTAACATTTATAGATTTTCTCAGTTGCTGCTCACATCTTTTTCCTGACTTTTAAAGCTCTTCCTTTCTTCCTCTCTGGGCTTCTCCCCATAACTCCTCTGCATGAGGGAGTTCAGGAATGGTTGCTCTAATGGCATTTCTCGGCAAGAATCCATTCGGGCTCAGCTCCACTGCCTCCGCATCTGCCTGGAAATGCCAGCACATGGCCCGTGTTCTCTGCCCTTTTGCTCATGGTTTCCAGAAGGCAACATGTGCCCTGCTAATTAAAAAGCCCACAGAGACACGCAGACATGTTGAGTGAAATGCACCAAACTCACATCCATAAGGGGACTCAGATTGCACGGCGACCACCACCAACAGGAGACGTGGCCAATGTCCTGCTCCCCATATCAATCCTGGCCTCCAGGAAACCAAAATTCTGCACTCTCCTGGGAGCAGGGACTGTTTTATGCACACCTCTTAGCTGCTTCTTCTTGATTTATTTATTTAAAGTTTTCATATGCCGTCCATTACTAAAAAAAGCCTCTGGATGGCTTACAAGGAACATGGTTTACATAGAAAAACAGTCCAATGCTGGATAGCATAAGCACAGCTTTAATTCTCATGAGCAGTGCTAATCAACCCATAAACAAGTAAGAAACTCATCATGGTACTGTGGTAGAAATATGTAGAAATAACTGGGTGTCCTTTCTTTCCAGTAATGCATACATCCTAACTCAAGATGTAGTGGCACTCTATCAAGCTCTATTTCTGAAATAAATGCTATTGTTAGAGATGGGAGAACATGCAATCCTTGAGCTTATGAAGGTTCTCCTTCATCTTATTTCTGTTTCCACATGTGAATGCCCTTTCCCCCTGATCAGGGAACAGGTACATTTTTCAATTAGCAAAAGGAGCATTATAAAAAGTGGCTTTCCTCTCCAATTTAGAAAATACACCTTTTTAAAAAAATGAGCATTTTTTTCAAATGAACAATGTGCATTCCCCCGCCCTCAACACACTTGGCTAAAGTACAAAATGTGATGGAGAGGAATTTGCACAAATGTGCATTAATGCAAGAGTGCCTTTTTGAGCACAAATGCAAGTTCATGAAATGATGGAATTTCCTGCACATTGTTTTCTCCCTTGTGTTCACTTTCAGGGTTGTGAGCAGGGAATGCTCACCTAATTTGCAAGGAGGAACAAAACTATTTTATACTCCTAATTGCATTTTCACTGCTACAGACAATGATTCCTAAACTATGTTACATGAAAGCAAACACACACACAGTTCCTCAGGGTTAGATGTAGTGTAACATCTAACAAAGGTCCTAGTGACTAATCAGCTATTAGAAATAGGACGCTGCCTCTATTGCCATACGCTTCCTATACTATCTGACAACATCCATTCAGAGCTTCATGGTTCTTTCCAGGTGATGCCGCAGATTAGACCTGGGACCCTCTTCATACAAAGCACATTTTCCACCATGGAGCTGAGCTATAATTCTTACCCATGTGCTTGAGCTGTGCCCTTTCCCTAGGTGGCTAGAATGGAAACAGGAACCTTTCCGTCAGCTCATGTGACCACCTGAGTAAAATCTTCCACTACTACCACTTTTTAAAGACATCTTGCATTATGCCACCCAATCCACAGCAACAGCCTCAAAGGAAAAGAGATGGAGGGAAAAAGCCAAAATACTGTTCAAGAAAGTTCCTCCCCGTCACCAGAGTCCATTAAGTTTTGATAAAGACGCCAGATTGAAATGCGTTGTCAATGTCACCTCAAGAAGGTGCCCATGTCCATTTTTAAAAGTCTTTCTGGTGATAACTCTTGCCAGGGCATCGTTGGAAAAAGTGCATGATGCAGCAATCTGGCCAAAGCTAAGTAAGCCTGGGCCTGGTGATTAGCTGGATGGAAGATTGCCACTTAGGAAACCTAAATGTGAAACCTTAAGGTCCATCATGGAAAAATGTGTGAGCTATGAAACTAACAAACAAAGAACATAATAACTGGTTGGCTTTGTTCTTTCTCCACCCTAACCCAAGTCTGGTTTTCCTCCTGCCAGATAAAGAAAGCTTGAGCATCTCTGTTCCTCTCTTTTGCTGTGTGCAAGTGCACTGGGGATTTTTGGTTGGCGTAATTACATTATAATAAAGGTATTTCAGCAATGTGGAATTCTGCACTTTACTTATGGTCCATCCCACTACCTTTGGTCTTTGCGAGACTTGCAGATAAACATGGTTCCAGCTCTGACCTCACTGCAGGGTCATTTTGGGGCCATGGGTATAGGTCCACCTTTTTGACATCACACGCCAAGTTTCCACAGGAACAAAACAGGCCAGCAAATGTCAGGAGCTGGATTTCCTTTCTCATTTAAGGCTGATGTCAAATTAGGGACAAGCCTGCAGCTTTCAACCCAGCACACAGAGAAAGAGGCCATAGGCCCTCTGGCAAGCATTTCAGAAAACTCCCTTTCCCACAGGCCTCCAAAGAACAAGGTTAAACCCATTGCCAGCAAAAGCAGGTGCCGGCACATCACATTCAATAGCTCATAAAGAAACAGCAGCAAATTTGGGCTGAAAGCTCTCTGATGCTCACAGAAGACAAATGGTTCATAGGAGCCAGTCTTGTTAAGAGCATACTAAGGAATGGCAATGATGCAGGCACTGAAATAAAATAATAGTCCTGCATGGATATATAAAAGAGGGAAACTCTTGCCCTCTGGGATTCTATTATCTGCAAGACAATGGTACAAACCATATTAATCTCGCAGTCTGTAGAGGGAATACATCCATAGGCAGCATCTTGAAGTTTCACTAACAGATGTTATTAGCATATGGCTGAAACTGGGGCACAGAAAGAATTGCTCTACAACTAAATCAGTGTAGAAAGGCACTCGCTGGTGTGAAATTATTAGTCTCAGCCTATCACAAGAAATGTTGCCCCATTAACTCTTTAGGAGTTAAACCACAATGGCTCAGGTGCAGGGAAAAGTCAATGAGGGAGGAACAGCCATGAGAATTGCAAGAAGTCTATGTCCAGAAGGGGTTTTACTATTTTTGGTTGGTGTAATGGCATTATAATAAATATGAAATTATAATGAAATATCCCCCTTCTGTGCAAGTGCTTTGCCTATCAATTAATATTCAGGTTTGGCCAAATATCCCTGCCCATATCCCTGAAAATGTTTTGTATGGGTGGATTGAAATTTCAGCTAACTGAAGTACAAAGTGCCTGGGGCCTTATTCCTGCTTCTTTGATCAATTAAAAAAGCCTTGTGGCCAGATCAAGATGACCTTGGGAACAGAAGGCCCCTTCAGACCAGGGTTTGGCATAGCACATTGCCCATGTTATTGTTATTATTATATAATACATTTATTAAATGCTTACCTGCTGAGGACAGTCCAAGCCTGAGACAGAGAATGAGATGGTGCCACCCCATCCCACCCCCGTTCTGTGCCCAGAAGCCATTGCAACTGGATTGGCAAACAAATCCATATTCAGCCCTAGCAATCAGACTATTCTCTTCATCGTTTCAGTCTGTACGCACATGGGCTCAGGTAGGCATGTGGAGTATTTTGTGCCTGCTCACAAATCCAAATCTCAGTGCAAGAGGAGAATGCATTCACCAAAAATGTTGACAAAGTTGATCTGTGAACACTGCCCCTTTGTATTTTGTACGCCTTGCAAGAAGTTCAAATCACCTGCATTTTACTCTCTGGGAGAAAGCTGCACAAAATGTTGCATGATTCTGTCCATCTTTGTCTGCTGTGGATCAACCAGGTCTTCAACAGGAGCACCAGCCAGGTTGGCTGGAAAATCTCCCAGAGTCATTTGGACATCAGTGGGACCCAAGAGCCTCCAGGGGCAGGCCCTCTTAAGTAGCCCCCTGACTCTAACCTAAAACTTAGGAGGAAGTGATCTGACCATAATGTGGGATTGCTCATTAACCCTCCCATTTTCAGCTCATCCTTTTCCTGCCATTCTGAGTACTGCATATCCAGGATTTTAAAAAAGTAACAATAATCACAGCCCACTTTTTTGCTTTTAAAAAAATCTGAAGCCACTCATGAGAAAAATTGTCCATTAAACCCCCCCCCCCCCTATACTAGCAGCCATCAAAGGGGTTCAGGCACAGTGGAAACTCATACAATTCAGCCTGGATATGAGGCAATCTACTTCACTCCTCCAAACGCCTTCTGAAATGAACAGGGGTTAGCACCTTGGTGAAAAGGGTTAGAAGGCAGATGCCAAGACCTCTCAGGAGAGGAAACTCTAGCTCAAAGGGGCAGTGTCCAAGCACACACGGTTGCACAATAAAAAGCATATGGAGGATGCAGCAGATTGATCCAAGATCAGATTTGCACTGGCACCAAAAATTGCACAGAGGAGGTTGTTCTGCCATTATCCTTCCCATCTCCAGCTTTCATCTATGATTGGAAGTACTGGCACTCAAGGCCAGCCAAAAGCCAAACAGAACCTGACACTCTGGTTCCTCTGCCATACCTGAGGATAATCAAGCATATTCAAGATAGCAACCACAAGGCTTTCTCTGAACTTCCCATGGGAACAAAACACATCAAGTAGAGGGGCTAGGTATATGCCAGACGATCTGCCCCAGATCAGCAAAATGCTCTGACTAGTTCCATCCTCCTCACTAATGCAAGGAAAGAGGGAAGGCAGAATTAAAGTTTAAGTCAAAACTGTAACTGCATGCAAGCTGAGACAAGATACTGCTCCAGCAGAACTGATGCAGGTCATAAAGTTCATTGGTTTCTGCACCAAAGCATATTTCCACCTAGCCCTGCATTCCAAATAAAGAAGATTGCAAATTATTCGGGTAAAAAGCAGTAAGATAGTCACAATCTAAGCAGAGATCAGGTGGGGTTGAGCAAAATGTGTGCCAAATATGTTCAAAGATGGAAACCACATGTTCTTTTTAGTAAATATCTATCCAGGAACATGGCATACTTCCAAAATAAATAAATAAGCATTGGCCATTCTTAATCCAGCTATGCCAATCAATTATTTGACCCCAGGATTGTAAAGCAAGACCTTGGAATAAAATTGTCCAGGACACTTCAAAACCAGCACTTCTGCGTATTTATTTCAGATCTAAACCATGAAGTTCAAATCTAATTAACAGGAAAACAAAAGACCTGTCGTGTACCTCAATACACATTGTCCAAATACATTTTCATCGCCTTCTCCTGCTGCCACTGCATACCGCTCAGGCTTTGATCAATCAATATTTACCCATATTCATAAACACAAGGTAAACTGAACAAGCTCATATCTCTGTAGATACAGGTCTGGAATTTCCTGCATATCATAATCCACTTGCCCAAGGCCAATGCTAAAGCTGCAGGGTAGTTGTCCTGTAATCACATTATAGTTGTAGCCTTGCTTGGACCACCTGACTGCAAAGATAAAGCACAGTTCTAGGAGCAGACTGCACCGAAGCAGAGGCACCCTCTGCCAGCATCTGCAACATGAAACGGCTATACAGCTCATCTGTTCATTTCATCACCTGTTCAATGGCTATAGACCCTGATACAATAATATGAAACTCGCTGGATGCTCCAGGCATTGCTAAACAAGGGAATGCAGAATGTGTTCCCCGGCCACTTCTGCAGCCCTGCTGAGTTGCCTCCTGTCCTCCCAAGATTCAGTGGTGCAACAGCTGCAAAGAATTCTGCACCTTTACTGCTCGACAAGGCAAGCAGGAGAGTACAGCTTGTTTACATCAAAATTCACTCTCCCGAGGCTTCAGAGAATGCAATTTTGCTTTAAAACCAGGGGTGGGGAAGGACTCTCTGTGCACCTTGTTTAATAATAAATTCACTCCATTTCTGCCACTGCACCAACAAATTTCAGCAATGCATTTGATGGCATAGCAGCAATTCCATGGAAGGTACAACCCTGGCTCAGTTCCCAGAGGAGGGAAACTAGCCCCAAAAGTTGTCAACCCCTGCTAGAAACTCTCATTTGGTGGTGTGTGAATGAGCATTTTCTCCTTTCTTGGAAATATCCCAGAGTCAGGCAAATCCCCACATGACCCTAGTAGCTACAGTCCTGTCTTGCTAGCTCTCTTGTCTTCTTTAATCATCTCATCGTAGTTTCACAACATCCTAAAAGGTCAGAGGAAGCCCACATCACTAACGCCATCACTGTATCCCTCAAGAGAGAAATGACTTGAAGGAAAGCAGATGTGAGAGGGCAGCTACAGATAGCGTGAGACTGAGCCATATTTCAGCAAGTGAGAGAAGATGGATGGGGCTAAAGAAACAGGCTGTGCATCCACGACAGATCAGACATTGCAGAAAAAGGTGAGAAAAGAAAGCATATGAACGAGGAACAGGGTTGGGGGAGAGAAGTGGGCAAAGTCACACCAAGTTGTTACTGAAGTGGCAAACAAATACCTGAATTGCTGCAAACATTCAAAAGAGATGATTACCAAAGCACCCCTGTTCGAATGCCTGTTTATTTGCTTTTTGTGAAACCAGCCAAGGTCATTTACAAAATGTTCACTTTTTTTTAAAGTTGTGGAATGAAAACATTGTAAAGCATCGAAAACAAACTTCAAAACCACCACAACTATTTCAGAAGCCAAGCTTAAAGAAAAATATCTTGGCACCTTTCCTGATTGGCCATAAAGAGAGTGGAGACCAGATTCAACTCCAAAGAGAGGTAGCTCTAGAGTTTGGAAGCCAGACTGGGGAATCCCTTCTCTGGGTGGCCCGCAAGTGAACTTGTGCAAGTGAGGGTGTCTTAAAGGGTTTCTTCTGCTGGTCCTACTGCGCAGAACCATGCTGAGATAGGTGGATTCCTCAGACAGCCGGGTCTTAAGTTATGCAGATCTTTCCAAGCCAAAGCCAACACCTGGGATTAATGCTGCCTCCAGTCTCTGAAGACCTCTGGGCAAGACACGCTCAGTGGATCCATTCCGTTGTACATGCTACTCTTTCCCACCGCTATTGTTGCCCAGCCCAGTGAGAGGCAAGGGGACGAGGATGCTGCAGTGCTGAAGAGGAGGAGCATCCCCACAGGGTGGTTGCCATTGGGCCCTCACTGGGGTGTGGTTACCTGGCAGGTACCCTTCCTTGCCTGCACTTGACAGCGCCCCTGCTCTAAATGGTGGGAAATGCTGTGCAGTATCAAGGCAAGCAGGGCTGTGCTGGCCTCCACACTGTGCAAGCCACCAACATCCTCACTGTACTTCTGCCCTGCCATTCCGGGGCCCAGTACTTTACCTGCAGTGGTCTGGAAAGCAACAGGGATACAGGCACTCTGTCCCCTCTGGGTGAAAACTTGTTTTCTGCTAGGAGATGGCCATTAAAAAGGCCTCTCTCTCTCTCTCTCTCTCTCTCTCTCTCTCTCTCTCTCTCTCTCATTCTCTCTATCCCAACCAGGAAGGATGTAATGGCCCACAGGCAAGAGATCTGATGCCCTACCAAGAGATTGGTCTGCTGCCTTTGCAAAGTCCTTGCAGTGATGTAGTACTGACTAAATTAGAAATAAAATCCACATTCCCCTTGAGCATACATTCCACTGGCTTATCCTGGGCAGAGAGAATGGAGCTGAGAGCCAACCGACTTACTGCATCTGTTTGCTCAGAGCTTACCTCTGTTGCTGTAGTTGTGTCCATCCATGAAGGACAAACCCAGTCTTTCGTCCTCCTGGAGGGTACTTTGGTCAGTGAAGCTCCGATCAATTGCACTCATCATATGTGTCTTCTCGTTGCGGTAGTTAATGGTAGCTTTAGCCATGTTGACAGGTTTCCTGGTACAAAGAGGGGAAGTAGGATTTATTAGATTAAGGGATCCATTCAGGGTGCCCCTCTGCAAGTTAGGTTTATGAAAGAGAAGAGGAGAGGAGATGGGAGGTGATGAGCTCTGCAGTGGGGGTGGGTAACCTATAGTGCTCCAATGATCTGGTCTACAAATCACGTAGGTCATGGTGAGGAATAATGGAAGCTGTAGGCCAAAATATCTGGAGAGCCAGAGAATGTCCACTGGGGCTTATTGTGTCATGTACAGTGTATTTCATGGCAGTTGACACATCATGCCCCCTGACTGTTTTCAGATTAGGTCAACTACATATATATAACTTCACTATTACTGATATTTGCATAAAATGCCATATCCAAGTACGGGATCAAACTGAGCTCCCTCTTCACAGCTTCATGGTTTGAGATATTCAGTTTGGAATCCTCTACACCTTTCAACTGCTTCACAAAATTAATATTAGTGCATTTCCTTTGTTTATGCCATGCCTTTCTTACATGGCATTTGAGGAGGCATACGCAGCCTTTCCAGGATGTCGCCCCTCAAACACTAGACAGGTCTTGCTGCTTCAGTGTGTACAACGAACACTGAAACCTGCTGCTAAATCCAGTGCCAAAATAACGTTTCGAGCTGTGGCACTTCCCATCCCAGGCACCCCCTTGTGAGGCTGATTGGTGCCTCCTTCTCTTTGGTCAACCGTCCAACTGCAGCAGAGTACCAACATCCATCTCACACAGTTTCATTCTGGTGAGAGGAGGTGGGACAAAGCTACTGACCTATAAGTTAGGGGGATGATATTCAAATGCTCTTTCCTGGTAACCCACTTGTTCTCCAAGCACCAACCTCCTCCCCACCTTCCCTAAAGTTCCAGGGTCGTGACTTCCATGATGCCGAGTATCTCTACTGAATTGGGGAAAGGAAGGGAAATTATAAGCCAGCATTCTCCTGTATGCATTTTAGTAATAGGTGGGATTTCATACAGGGCCGTCTACATGCTTACATTAATAGCTGTCGAGATTAAAAATAGTGTGCCAATCAAGATCACAGGATAGAAGACTATTACAAAGGAGGAGGACAAAATACTTCTCTCTAACCGTATTTTTCACATCACCCACAGTTGCTTTTCAGCAAAGACAAATGACAGATTCTGCTCCAAGCAATCAAGTGCTAAGAAATCATGAGATAGGATATCAGGTGATGGACCCTGCTGCACGTGTGTGACCTGCCCCCTGATTTCAACATAGACATGCTCAGCACCACTGGTTCCAGCATCATCACCCAAGTGAATTCTGGGATAGATGCTCAAGGGGTGTTTTGGGGCTTTGAACTGATGTGCTGAAGTGTCCTGCCCTTGGCTTTCTGCGCATTCATCCGGCCTTCACCAATCAAACTTGGCAGTGATACTATGAAGCCACTGAGAGGACGAGGGCCACTTTAGCACATGCTGAAGAAGAAGGACAGAACCAGGTTTCACATGAGGTTCTGGTCTGCCCCATGTGCATGAATTTAAAGAAAACCCAATGCACATAGACCCAGCTTGGAAGGACAGACTCTCGGATGGGATGAGCTCAAATCACCCATTCAGGATTTTATTACTATGGGTTGTATTTGAATATTATCTTCTGATAGAGACACCAGAAGTTTGTTTGTTTTTTAATGTAAAGGGTTCTATTAATTAGCAAAACAATTCAGAGAAGATCCCAATTATGCCCAAAGGGTCATAAGTGAGGTAGGAAGGACGAGATGAGCCAAGGGAAGCGCCCATATTTTCCCCCCAAGAATTCCTCACAAATGGTCATAACTATCCCACTGTCATTGCCAAGGGCGTCTGAAGCTTCAGCTGCAAAATAAGCATGAGAAGGTCACAGCTTAGATCATTCAAAAGTTCAGCGGGGTGTCGGAGGAAACCGCTTTGCCATATTTTTAGAAGTGGAAGGATGCCCTTGACCCTGCAAAAGCTCCCAAAATGTTGCTTAACTCCTGGATGGACAAATAATTCCAAGGAAATGTGTGATGACATTTGACATAACTTGAGGCTGAGCTGGAAAGAGAGATTGGCTCATCAGACAGTATTAAGCCCTGAATTTAAGTTGTATACACTTAAATTTTATTTTACAAACAAGTATTTAACTTCTGACTCTTTTGGATAATGTCCAACCCCTGACATCCCACAACCACCACAAAACGGCCAGGCACTGGTCTGCTTTGGGCATGTTGGGGAAATCTGCAATGGATTCGAATGAGGGTTGATATTTGTGAAACTGATCAATGGATTCCTGAGCAGACTGGCTTTTTCTGAGTTGCATTAACTCTACCGAATATGAAGCAGTTTTAAAAAAAATTACAGTAAATGCACATTACTGTAAGCATGTATCAGTGGTAATGCATGTCCATTTACATGCAGACAGGAACAAAATGCGTGCACATTTCTAAAAATAATCTGATTCCATCCATGAGATACGACCAAATGAAAAATGCCTGGCAAGCTGCAAAACACGGTCAGAATGGAACAGATGGAATGGAATCTGCACGTCCTGAGTCTTCTCATTCAGGAAGAGCAGGATTTGGAACCTTTGTTCCATGGACCTCACCCTGTCCATGGATGTTTGTGTCACTTCTGTGGGCCCAACCTCCTTGGCTGTGCAACAGGAAGAGGCAGAGAGAACCCCCCCTCCCCACTGACATCATGGCTCAGAGATCACAGAGGAGGTTCCCCTGGATGCCCTCACCTTCCCATCTGGGAGTGGTATTATTGCACAGGTGATTCCTTGGGAAGGTTGAGGAGCAGAATCCCCATGACCCTCTCCAATCACAGATCAGCTCAGGCTTCTCCAAGTTTCACTGTACATGGACTTTCCCAGCCAGGAAAATCATGCTATGAAGTCAAGTCAGCCGTGCCCACTTTCCTCCTGCAGTGCAAGAGCAAAGGATGCTCTGCCAGTCCAGCATCTTCCACCCCACCTCCTTCCCAAGAAGAGAAGGGATAGGGAAGGCAAAGGCAGGCAAAGGGGACCAAGCCAGCTCATCTTCACCATGTGCAATGCTCCTCTTCCTAGCAGGAGTGAGTGCAGCGAAGCCTGGACCTTGGTCCAAGCACTGGATGAACGATCCATCCAGCTCGTCAGCCCAGAGACAAATGACATCACATAAACATGACCACATCCAACGACATCAAGGGGGGTGGCCATGCCCACCTGACTTCATACAGCCTGCTGGGAGCTGAGGCTAGGGTGCTGGGTCCATCAATACCACCCTATCAATGTAATGTAGAACCAGTCAAAAATGTTTTTGTCTCACTATCTATGCTGCTATATTTTCAGATTAAACACCCTCTTTCTAATTGCTTCCATTATTTCCCCCTTCTTGATTTATGAAAGATTGCTCTCCTGGAAGTGGATCAACTAGAAGGAAAAATTCCCCTGTGGAAAATTACACTGGCAGTGGACTTCTTCGATAAGAAAATGTAATTTCTAATAAACATCATTTTCCTCTCACTCTTAATAGGCATTTTAGGAGAACTGCAGTGAAAAGATGTGGGGGGCATCATTGCTCGGAGATTTTAGCAGCCCTCCCATCTGGCACAGGAAAATTGCTATTGCTCTAGCAAAATTACTATTGCTTCCTTGATTCTTTCAGTATACTCAATGAATACAATAGCCTTTGCCAATGCAGCACTATGCAGATGAGCTATGGTTCCCATCATCCCCAGACAGCATGGCCAGTGGTGAGGGGACCTGTCACCCTAAGCCTCTGCAGGACAGCATGATGGGGAAAGTGGCACACAAATTCCAAGTTCCTGCATTGTGATGCTGCATTTTTCCATGAATTATACTATTGACTATTTTAAACATGATTTTAAGTGTAGGCATTACTGATTATCACAAAGACAACTCAA
This sequence comes from Varanus komodoensis, assembly GCF_004798865.1. Taxonomy (NCBI): domain Eukaryota; kingdom Metazoa; phylum Chordata; class Lepidosauria; order Squamata; family Varanidae; genus Varanus; species Varanus komodoensis. The sequence continues at coordinate 4,219,853 of NW_025335759.1, forward strand.
CAGAATGTGTCTTTTGCTCCAACAATAGGCCAGAAAAAAACACTTCTGATTCCATTCTTGATTATGCAGAATTCGAGATGGGAAGCATCAAGGTGATAATAGGATGACGGAATCATAAGAATGCATCCAAAGAGCTAAGTAGCATGTAACCTTAACTGCACAGTTTTGACCTCGAGTACAGAGCCTCCCACCACAAATCGCCAGCGATCAGGATTCCTACCCAAACATGGTTCATGGACTACAACTCATATCCCATTGCTGTCACAGCCCCAGTCCAGGTCTGGTCAGCCATGCCTGCAACCAGCATTGGGAAAAAGAGTTTCCAAAGAAATGAAACAGACCTTTTCTTTGCAGTGCAAATTGCAAACATGGAGCAGGGGGAGTATGGATGATCCAGACTGGGATTGCAATGGGGGGAGTGAATAATTAAAGCCCACCCCCATAACTCCCATCCTGAGTGGGTGGTTTTAGTAGGGGCACTATACTCAAGAGTGGAACTGTGCAGTTAAAGTCACTTGGTTTTTAAAAGGTTGCTAAATATTCAAGGTATAGTAAATTTCCCCTGTTCTGTTCATTGACTGCTTCTCTCTGCCATGCCCCTGAGTCCTCCTGAATTCTGGTTTATCCTGGATTAAAGTTAAATTCTGGAATAGATTTGCTGCCTCTTTCAGTTCCTTCCATTCATTTGCATCTCCCTTACTCTCTGTGCCATTAATATACTTATGCTATTAATGTACACTACTAAACACAGCAAAAAAGCATAGAGAGAATACAAGTGGATGCAAAATCAAATAGTTTGCATTTGTGGTGCTTATCAGTGCAAAAAAGAACGCATGAGTGTTCATTAAACACTGTACAAAAATAATCTTGGTCCAATGAAACAAGCACTCGTATGATGATTCCATTTTTGTAGTGTTATATTAATCACTACTGTGCTAATAACTTTGGAAAATTCCAGTAGAGGAGAATTACAGCATCATCAACTCACACACTTGATGGAGTGTTCATTTTTAACTCAATAGTATTGTGACTGTGTTCTATCATGTTCAAGTTTGAGGAAGAGCTCTAGAAGAGGCATTTCAACCTTTTGGACGGGATCAAAAGCTGCCCAAAAGCCAGGAAACTGCCAAATGATCGGTGGCTAGAAGAAAAGGGAGTGAGGCCACATAAGAAACTTCAGGCAGGCCATCTGGGATGCCAGGAGGGCCAAAGGTTCCCACCCTTGACCTTTGCAAGTTCTCCAGGTTGGGTGAAAGTTGCTGTTGGACCACACAGTTCAAAAGCTCCTTCCAAAACCCAGGCCATATTTTGATATGGCCTAAATCATTATGTAGGGCAGAGATTCCCAAATGTTTTTCTACTGTTGCTCGTTTCAGTACCAGCATATTTCAATTGATTAAACCTTTGAGTACATATAAACAATCACAAGCAATAATTGCAACAAAAAAATCAATCGAACATGTAATTCGCCCATTTCAAAATTTTGTTTAATTTAATCTGAATGATATTTAATCTCAATTCTTCCAGCACCATGTTATTTATGCCACCAATTTAGCAATGGTATGAGTATGTGTATATTATGGATTAAGGAAAACAGAGAAAAGAGATTTTTATGTTTATCAGTGAGTATGTTAGTAGCTACTGTACAAACTAGAAATAGTTCCAGTATTAGAAAGCAAGCTTCAGAATCAACAAGTCCCACCATTTCTTTGGTTTGATGGGAATGAATCTCTTTCAGAAAGCATTCCCAAAATTGTGCAAGCATTGACTCACCAACAGAATTTTATCAGATTTTGTTGTTGTTGTTGTTGAAAGGGGGTTGACGTACAATGAAATCACTGTTGTAGATCTGATCCTCAAATTAAACTCAAATCATGCAATCTATTGCTTTTGGGGTGCTAGACTACGGCTCCCAGCATTCTCCCACGACTATGCTTACGAAGCAATGCTAGGAGTTGAAGTCCCACACATCTGGAGAGAACCATGTTGGGAAAGGCTGGGTTAAAATCAACATTAGTTAATATGGGTCCCCAGTGGATTTTGGAAGGTGAGCTGCTTTGGCGACCGCTCCAGCTTTAGGAGGTGAGCATTGAGCAGGTTAATATGGTTTTTCTTAAACTGCTCCATGTGTGCTTTGCATATGATCAGTCCTTCATACCAGTATTCCTCAATTGACAGCACTGGATAGTTGGTGTGAGATTTTCACGCACTTTCTAACGTGTACTTGTGCTCACTCCCCCTCCACTTTCTTTTAGACAAGTCCATGGAACCCATGCAACTTGGAAAAAGCTTACCTGCCGTGAAATCCGCAGGTCAATGTAATAGAAATCAAAATCCAACTGAATCTCCTGTAGATTCGTTCACCTCCCGTTGTATTAAAAGAAGGGCAAGCCTGAACTCCCGCTCCTTAAATGGGCTGCAGCTCATGTCAAGTCCAGCCCTTTGAAGAGGACTCTGATTCACGGCCAACCCTATGATGGCTTTTACTTTCCCCATGGAGAGGTTCCATTACTAAGTGTGAGAGCACTTGCTTTTCATGAAGGAAGCCCCAGTCCCTGGCATTTCCAGTGGAAAGGACTCAGTGATGGGGCAAATTCCTCCTGAGGGCCTGGAGAGCTGCGGCCTAGGTGGACAAGGCAGTACAGCAACTCCCTACAATTCCTCCTCCCAAACCAAAAATCCTGGGAAAAGGGAAAGTGAGGAAAGGGGATCCCTTCCAAAGAGGAAAGGACCCTCATGTTGGGTGCCAATGACATCTACACCACTGTTTCCTATCAGGGATTGCAGAGCTTGTGGTCATGTGGACACCCCTGATCCACAGGTCTACATGAAAGCTAACCCTGAATGTTGGCGTATTCCCAGCAAAAAGGGAATAAGTAAAGCTCAATTTTCACGCTGATGCATGCAGAACATGCACCAAGACAGCAGAATACCATATCCTGGCTTTACGCAGTTTGTGAAGATTTAAGGATATAGGGAGTTCCAGGTTCTGATGCATGTGTAGCAAATGCTTCAGAAAAGCTGTCTTATGCTGTCTGAAATGCAGTCAAAGATGATCATGCTGATGAACCCCTTCCCCTTCGATAATTCTCTTCATCCCGGTATAAGATTGCCCATGAGGGATTTGGAATCTGCTTAAATACATATTTCAAAGAATATTGATACGTTCTTGATGCCACACCTCAAGCCACTGGAAAATATATTCATCTTTTCAGTTGCCAGTTCACTCAGCAGGCCCTGTTCTCCTAAGAACAGTCATTTCTCAAGCGTGGAGAAGAATGTCTTAAGGATGAACATCAGTCCAGAACATCATCTCTCTCCTTTCATCCTCCACATCGGTCTAGCCTCACATTCATCCATGAAAAGGAGGGATCACAGTCTCATAGCAAGACGTGTAAAACCATCCTATGGCGTATGGTGGAACGGGAGTATGTTTGCTCTGGACATTTCTGGCTCCTCCAAAGGGAATCTCAGGTCCTGATCCCCTCCAGCTGTGCGCCCCTTTTTCACCCCCCTCCCATGTTTGGTTTTGTGTTCCTTTGTTAAAGCAGCATTTTCCCCATATGAACAAAACAGAAGACACACTGAACATTTATGCCACAAGGAAAGGAACTGGTTGGGAGCAATGAGCAGTGGAGCGAGCACGAGTGAGTGAGAATTACTTACGGGTAATAGGAATAGGAATAGTAGTTCCTCCTGGCAAGCGTGCAAACAAAGAGAAACAGCATATATTGCATAAGCGGCTTTTCTCAGCAAATAATGAAGGAGAAGATGGGATACTGGGTGCCTAGAAATGGCAATTGGCCAGAGCCTGAGCCATTGTCCATGGAAAGGATTGGGGACAGGAGGGAGGGAGGGAGGGAGAGGAGCCTGAGGAAGCAATCAGTCAGAAATGGGAAGCAGTGTTTGTACATGCTCCCTTGCCTGGGGACAAGCCAGGTCACCTGCCAACCCAGAGCTTTCAATCAGGGGCAGCCCAGCCTCACCCTGGGCCTACGTTCTTGTGTCCTTGTCCCAGCTTTGAAAGGCCTCCAGAAGCAATCAGCTCAGGCCTATGGCAAGAGTTAGTTATGAGCCTGATGGGGAAGGGAGGAGAAGCAGGAGAGATGTCAGAGAGAGGGGTGGCAGAGAGAAAGAGGAGGGAAATGGGGGTAACAGAGAGGCAGGGAGTGAAAGGCAGAGAGGGAGAATCAAAAGGGTGGAAGGAAGATAGAAAGCATGTAAGGAGAGAGTGAAAATGTGGGTAGCCAGGAGGGGATGGAGAATAAAGGGGATGCCAGACTGAGGGGTAGTGGGTAAAAGGAACAATAGGGAGAGAAAAGGAGTGATAGAGATGGGGGTGGAGAAAGCGTGCATCAGGAAGACAGGGGACATTAGGAAGGGGGGGACAGAAGGGCAGGGGAGAAAGGGGTGTGGCAGGAGACAGAAAAGATGTGATCTGCCTACTTCTGGCCCTCCCACAACCGACTTCAGCCTTGCCCACCACCAGCTTGCAGCCTCTGGCATGTCACTCGCAAGGTAATGCAGCCTCCAAACAGGAGGGAAGGATGAAAGGACAGAAGGAAAGAAGAAATCTTCACCCATCTCACCACTGCTTTCGATCAAACAAGCCTTTCTAAGGAGTACTCCCTCTCTCCATCAGCACCACATCATGCTGTCAAAGGTAAATAGCACATCCATTTTCCAGTATCTTTAAAGACCCCTAACAGCACGTAGCTAACCTGGATTGCAGGAAGCACACTGTCTGCAAAGCCGGTTGCTGCAGCTGACCTGGAATCGCCCCATTGGACAGATTTGCACCACAAGCTTTAAACAAGAAGTGGGCTGGAAGCAGAAATGGGGACAGGCACGGCAACAGCAGCAGGTGAACACATCCTTTCTGATCGCGCTTCTCTGGAGCAAGGGCTGTGACTACCAGCCTTCCAGTTGTTAACACAGAAGCAAAAGGGTGCTCCTGATAGGAAGGTGTGTCCATGAAAGAGGAGCTTCCCATGTCCACAGCTCTTCCTCAAAGCCCTTTTCTGGTTAAACGACATTCTGCTGAGGAATAACAGCAACAGAGATGTGCACACGTTCCTCAATGGACAGTGGTTATGCACATGCATTAATATCTCTCCAAATAAATACATTAGAAATAGACTGTGCAAGTCAGATATGCAATGCCCCCTTTATCGAGGATATGAAACCCGCAAAAGAATTGGACAAGGTGCAGGGAAACTAAGGTGGAGAACTTCCAAATCCACAAACATTTCAGAACTGGACGCCAGCAACTGCTTAAGTATCTGGACATCTGAAATCTTTATCAGCCTATCTGTGTCTCTGGTGATCCTGATTATGTACACAAACACTTCCAGATGTGTACATGCACACACAAATGCACACTCTAGTGGCTACAGAGTAACATAGACCAGGGATGTTGATCCTCTGCTCCATGGGTTAGATTGGGTCCACCTCAGGTCCCAGTCTAGCCCCACAGAGAGCCATGGCGCCTTCCCCTAGCACCATATCCTCCTCATCAACCTTTGATCATTGGATAATTCCCCAACTTTATCACAGTGATTCCCCTTTGGAACAAATTCCACCCCAATGCCTAAGCTGGAAACCACAGCCCAGCATTGCAAGCTGCACCCTGTGTGGGAACGTGTTGGGGAGCAAGGTGGCACTGCAGCCCCTGTGGGCCAAGAAGCAGCCAAGACCCTGGCAGCACCTGTCCAGCCCTCTCCCTCGCTGGACCCATATCCTTCCTTCCTCACCACCGACCCACAGCTCTGTGATGGCAGTAATGGAGGGATGGGGACAGAAAGCTGCATGGAGTGCAAGACGGCAAGTGGACAGGAGGAGCAGACGGAGCAAGTGGTGAGGAGCAAGCGGGCTGAGTGTGGCGGCGAGAGGGGCTAAGCCCACTCCTCCTCTCACAGAACCTTCTGGAACTGGATTCTGTGGAATGGGAGAACTGGGGAAATCCACAGAAAGGGGGAGAGGGTCCCCACCACAAATGGCCAATGCAGCCCAGGCCTGACGCCCCCCACCCCACCGGCAAAGACAAATGCCTGACCAATTCTTCCTGAAAAGGTTGCATATCCTTACTGCAAACCCTTGACTTAGTGTTGTGACAGTAAACCTCGTCCTAGGCTTCCTATTTGCTAAATTCGGGGAGCAAGGTGATCCAGGCAGCTTATAGAACCAAAACACTGGCTTGCAAAGTGAAACTGTTTCTGGGGCTCAGTATCCTTTCCCATCAAGCAAATTAGCCCAAATCTAGGGCCCAGTATCAACTTTAATGATCACCTGATCATCATGGGAAACATCTAATTTTATGCTAGAGCAGCATTTCTGAAGGCAGTTGGTACTTTATACATCCAGCCTTTCCAGAACAATTTCTTCTGCTGGCAAAAGATGGATAAAGTAGAGATGGACAAATAGTCTTTTGATTAGCTAACAACAACAACAATTGCACTACTACTTCCAATCAATACCCACTTCCTATAATCTCACAGACGCTGGAGCATCTGAGCTGTGCTCACATTTTCTCCAAACTTGACCTAAGGGATGCTTAGACTAAGGGAAGGTGTTGAATGGAAAACCTCACTTGTTATGGCTTTTTTGAATTTCTGGTCACACCTATTGCATGGTCTGGCATGTCAGTTGCCTTTATGCATTTCCTGAATGAGATTTTTTGAGATTTCCTGGGTAAATTCCTCAATATTTACTTGAGCAATTTGCTGATCTGTTCTGAAGACTCTGCGTTGCATGAACACCCTGTGAAGGCAGTGCTACAACACCTGAGGGAGGACAGCAGACAACTTTTCTGGTTGTCGGCCAAACCGGAAAAGTGAGCTTTTCACTTGCCTGTCTTGAACTTTTGGGATATCAGATTTGGCCCAGGGGCTTGGAAATAAACCCTGAGAAAATTCAGGCTGTGTTAACATGGGGATCTCCTTACAACCAAGCCTTAATTATGAAGATTCTTGGGTTTTGCTAACTTTTACCAAAACTTTCTCCCCATCTATGCTGGGCATTCAGTTCTCTTAATGGACTTGCTTAGGAATAAGCGGGACTCTTCCGCAGGTCTCATGAGGCTGAAAATGCCCGTGAACCCCTCCTTCGACACCCCCACTCGGATCATTCCATCAGGCGCTTTGGATAGAACTCTGCTGTTGTTCTCCAGCAAAGGGTGGGGGAGCATGGGGAGCTTCAGCCATGTGCCTATCACTCCCATAAGTTAACCCCTTCAGAGGAGAAGCATATTTGCTCATTCAAACCAACCACAAGAATCCTGAACATTTTCAAATGGCCAAGCTTTTGAATCAAAGACAATTTAGATGGGCTTTTTTCTTCGCCTGTTTCCATTTCACCATCTCCTACATTCCTCCCCCCTCCTTGCAGAATGTGCTGGCCAACGTGCTTTCTTGCAAGCCAGGTCCCTCTCCAGCGCAGAGCTGTGCTCTGCTCCTGGCCTAATCCCATATCCTGGAACTTTAGCTGCTGTGACTCCTACCTATTCTGGTTAGCCAACATGCATCTGGCCCAGCAGATTGACTTCTCTGGGCTGGCTAGGAGGAGGGAATTGGAAGCTGGGAACCTGGACTCTTCATTTTCTTGATGGAGGGGCTGTTGTACCATCAGCACTACCTTTTCACCCCTCCTTCCCAGAGGCCCACTGGGTGGGCTTCAGAGGAGAAGGAAGAGGAGGAACAGGAAGGGGAATGTGGACCAGTTCCAGATGTTGAGATGCTTATCTCCAGCCAGACTCTCCAGGTGGGCAGATGGGCTCTGAGAATAACCAAGATGTACAGTTGGGAGGAGACTTGGAACAGGGGGGTTTCTCGGACACAGATGAGGCAGGTATAGCTCTCAATCCCATGGCATGAGATTGGCAAAGGAGGGCATGCAGAGAGGAAGCGTGGTTCTTTTCAGAAGGCCCCAGAATGTTCATAAGGAACGTTCTTGGAGGCAAATGCTAAGTGGGTTCAGGGACCTGCTCAGTGCATGCTCCAAGATGCATTCTGGTGTTTGTGCTTCTGGAAAATGCTATGGTCAATAAAGAATCTTTCGCAAGAAAAATCTACGGTTTGAGTGTACAAAGGAAGCAACCTTCACTCACAACAGCATCCTGGATCCTATCAAGATGAGCAACAGGCAGATTTCTCTCCTATCCCTGAACATGTCTGAATTCAAAGGGCATCAAAGGTAAAACATCATCATCATCTGAAAGCTAGAAGCCTTAAATCAAGTTTGGTGCTTTATCTTTGATTCTTTGTAGAGGCAATTGCTAATAAAGGATCCTTGCTACTCTAGTTTTAATTTTTTCCATTTGTTTCAGCATGTTTTAATACCATTGAGAAGTTCCTTAGAGATTCTGTGAATCAGATTAAGCAGGATATGCACATTTTGACAGAAATATGTAGTAAAAAATATATTTGTCTCAACCTCCCCTAAGTGTGCTGAATACTCTTTCTTGACTAACAGCCAGTGAGTTTAATAACACCCTTCCTAATGTTCTGACATAGCTACACCTGCAGGAATGCAACAGGCATTCTCACTGCCCTGGGAAGAAGCAACCTCCAGCCCTAGCTTGGGCAGTGGTCTCACGCCTGCCCAGACATTCCCTGAGCTGGCACAACACAAAGCCCAGGTAATAAACCGCCTCCTCTTCCCTCCCCTCTACGCAGGGTTGAATGACCCACTTCAGAATGTGCTTTCTTGAAGTTTGACGCTGCATCACACGCTACTCTTTGCAGAACAATTTAGGTAATATCTGAATAGTGGGGTGATTCTGGCAAGGAATGGCAAGCTGTGTATTGACAAGCTGGCAGAAAATCTGAGTGCATTCCATGCATATAATTGGTCTTCATAAGGAGAAACAAAACAAAATGCATGCATTTGCCTTCACGGCAAGAAATGCCATATAGGTTTGTATCCAGACATCCATCAGAATAATCCACTGATGGATTAGAACCTGCTTCTACTATTTGGGGGCTACATTTCTCTCCTTTTTGATCCTTCTCTTTCTGCAGCGCAAACCGCATTGTGGGGCTGAGAGCTTTTCTACACCAGGCTTTTAAGAGGCTTTATCTGGTTTTGGTCCTGATGCAGAATTGACATCCAAACACTACACAAGGGGCTTTCCTTTTTTGCTTTTTAACAAAGCTGATGCTGTACAATAGCGAAATAACATAATTACATAAATGGGACAATACCTTGTCTTTCATTTTCAAAAGTAATGCCCCACATTCCTTGCTCTTTAAAATAAAATAAAATGAAGAAAGAGTTATTTTAAAAAAACAGAAGTAAAACCAGAGGATGGTGATGCAATCAAAAGAATGCACAAATAAAAAACTCTGACTTCATTTCCAGCATCCACTTATACTGGGTTTTATTTGCTTTATTTTCCCTTCTGCCCCGTTGCTGTACCTGGTTTTACCTGTATTTCTTAATGGAAGGTTTTGAAGCTGTTTCCAAGCCAAACTCAAAGGAAGAGAGAGTGCTAGATATCCCCAGCTTGCAACAATAATGTGATACTCCTCCTCTCCAGCCACATTTCATTTACCGAATGACACAGGAAAACTAGTATCACATCCAGATCAGCTTCCTCTAACTGGCGTCCATCCAGATGTTTTGTCCTGCAACTCCCTTGACCCAAGTGGTTTGGGCTTCTGGGAGACAGTAGGCCAAAATATCTGGAGGAAGCCAGGATTATCTCCATCTTCTCAGGGCTGCTCACCATGGGCACATAGACCAAGATCCATTCCACAACTTTTAATCCAAGTATTCTCAGCAACACTTAGAGGTGAGCAACCTGGAACTGGACTGTGGGAAAAGGGCTTCATAAGCAATCCATCCCAACCCCCATCCATCTCTGGAATTTTCAGTACTACTTGTTTCATGGTCCTAGTAAAGATTCTGCTCCCAGCTACTACTGAGCGCTTCCTCTTCTCCTTCAACCCAAAAGACTCCAGAGTGAGTGCAGGAAGCATTTTCTTCCCTCTGAATTGGCTTCAGACATCATTTGGTAGTAGGTGTCAAAAGCCAATTCAGAGGGATGGTTATGCTTTTCCAATTCTAGGGTCTTCAGGGTGGAGGAGGAGGAGGAGAAGGAGGAGGGCATCCATTATCTGAAGCCCAAAGCACCATTGCTGCTGCCAATGAGTTCACCCAGTATGTTACCTCTGGTCTGGACACCCACCCCTGATCAGCAACATACCCCTCCCTTTACAGCTTACAAACAGGATGCTGAAACTAGACATTATTTCAGCTCAGCACTACACTGGGGCAGTACCAGACTCACATGCATTGATCTCTGTATGGGAAAGCCCAGCATATGCAGCTTCCATGCTCCTCCTCCTCATATTATTATTATTATCATTACTATTATTATTATTATTATTATTATTATTATTATTATTATTCTATATCCCCTGTAGCTGAAAGCTCTCTGGACAGTTCACTGCATTTAAGTCACCCATCCAGATTTCAACCAGGCCCAACCCTGCTTAGCTCCCAAATATTCATCTCTGTAACTCCTTTCTGTCACTGGAAATGACTTTTTTTAAAGAAAGAAAATGGCCTCTCCTGCCACTAAAGTATGAGCGGTCATGCAGCGAAGAGCATGGGGCACAAACACGTAAGATGTATGGGAGAGAAGACATGAAAGGAATCCACAGGGGACTCGTGTGTGTGTGACTCCATCCAACCTTAGCAGCCAGCTCTTCTATTCTTGCCAGCCTGTCCCAGTGTGCCTAGACAATGCTTGGCATCCCCTGGTAGGCTGCTTGGAAAAACAGCTCCTTTGCCTGGGACTTTATGTTCCTGAAAGGGCAGTGGGATCATGCCTGCCCAGGCAGAATGCTAGCTAATGAAATATAGATGGAACTTGAAGCAGCCACTGCTGACCTGTCCCCCTGCCCCCTGCCTGCCTTTGATCTACAGCTCAGGGCAGTCTGCAGGACGCATGCTGCGCAGTTGCCCAGGCTGATCACAACCAGGGCTGAGGAGAGGCAGGGGCAGAGCCGCAGTGCCACTGGACACCACGCTGAGGATAGCTCTAGTGTGTCCACGTAAACAAGCTCACATTGGTCCCTCTCAATCCTTCCTGTTCAGAGCAATAAACCTCCCAGATTAATCAAGAGCAGAAACAGTTTTCTTGCTTACAGCCCTCAAGAACTCAGTCACCAGCATACTGACCCAAAGAAACGTCAGAAATGGTAGGGAAGTAGAAGAAACTTGGCATTTTGTTCTAAATGCTTAGCTTCTGTCTACCACACATGGATTCTAGCTTTGCCACTGTGCGAAGGCAATGCACTTGGGCTCTGTCCACATGGACGTCATCCCCTACCTCCAACAGCCATATTCAATTTCAACAAAGTTCTTGGGAGTCACAAGCCAGGGGTCAGCATGGCCCAAGGAAAAGTATGATGGCTTAAAAGTTCACAAATGCTGGCATATTTCTGCTTCAGACAGCAGGCGCCAGGAACTGGGGCTCAGGAGAGGGTTAGGGGAGAGGGTCAGGAGAGAGTTTTCCCCCCTTGGAATGGGAAAACACCATATGGAAGCTAGGAAACCACCAAACAGAAGGCCACCAGGGGGAAAGAAGGAGCAGCAAGACCTTCTGGGGAACCCCAGATAACCAGATTAGAACCCCAAGCTGGTTCAAAGGAGTGACATTCAAGCATATCGGGATTCTCAGTTTTCCATCTCAGAGCACACTCCCAAATGTTCCTTCTCATTCCCAAATAATAGCAGTGTGCATTCCTCAGCAGGTGCAGCTCACCTCATTTTAATTATGTCCCTGTATGCACACTTTCCCTTCATTGATTGAAACATGAAAATGCATCCTTTATATATATTTTAAAAATGCCTTTAAGGTTCACATTTTGCAAAGGCAATCACAAGCACAAAAACATGCTCTTTCCCTCAAAAGTGTGATTGTGTTCCTGTTTGAGTTTGTGAGTGATGCAACTTCAAGTATTTTCCCAATAGAAATGAGATATGCATATATAAATGAGATTGGCATATTTGGGCCTGAGATGTTCACTAATTCAACCAACCAGCCAAGCACAATGACACTAAAAGATGAACAGGGTCAGGAAAGGTCTGATTCTCACTGGGAGTTACTTATTCCTGGGAGTTCACAAGGCTCCCAAAGAGCCCATCTCTGACTTGCAACCACCTGCTTCCAAAGGCCCCATCCTGATAACCTTCCCTCTTGAGATGGCTGCATATCAAGCCGTGTGGCTAAACTGGAACAGAACACATTTTGGGTCACATGATTTGCCCTGTAAATATAAAAGTCTAAGCTGAAACAAGGAACCCTGCTCTGGGTACATTTTACATGCATTATAAATGTGAGATTGCCCCCCACCCACCCCAGCTTAGCAAATGTTGGTAAGAAGAGAAAGCATCTCTGTTGCCAAGGATCAATGCCCCGTTGGGAAGCACAGCCAAATGCACAGCCTCATGAACTTAATGCCATGCAGGGCAATGGCACTCAATGGAGTACCATTAAGTATATTACACTCAATGGAGAGTGCCTTTGGATGTGTGAGTCCCAACAACCTATGCATCAGCAGGTCCATGGAGGAACACCTAAAGCTGCCTCGTACCAAGTCCAACTCTCTCAATATGTACTGACGGGCAGTACCTCTCCAGGGCTGAGAAGCCAAGAACATAATAATAGCCATGCTGGATCATATCAGTGTCCATCTAGTGCAGCTGTTCACACACTAGTTCACTTGTGCAAATGCCACAAAAAGGCTGTGATGCAATAGCACCTACCCATCCACATTTCCAGCAACTGGTATACGAAGACATACTAACTTGGTTAAGAGAGGTAGCATGTAGCCCTCCCAGTTATTGACCACTGGTGGCTTTCTCCAAGAAATTGTCCATGACCAAATGGACGGGCATCTCTACACCTTGTCGTAGTGAATTCCATTGTACGTGCTGCCCAGAAGAGGTGAGCAGGGTGTCAAGAATGGGACATTTCATTCACAAGGTCACCATAAGTCGGAGATGACTTGATGGCAAACGACAAGAAAAGGTTAAAACTGTTAGGCCCTGCATCCTGGTTCCTTGTGCCATGGTTTCTTATCCCCTTAAATCACTTCACCACTACAGTTTTAGCTATGGGCCTGGAAGGACTAGAAGGAATGGAAGGGAAGATGCACTAGGCTCAGAATTAAGTCTCAATTTGACACATCAGAGTAGGAAGAAACAGAGGAAACGGATCCATGACTCTGGCTATTACAAATAACCCTCGTTTCCTTTTTTGGAGTCTATCTGGAGCATAACTCCAGCTCACCCACCATTTCTAAATTCCATTTCAAGGTTTGTTTGGACTCAAATCTGAATTAGATCATAAGATTTGCTCTTTTTCCATAAAACCTGTATGCATTTTCATAACTAATTTTCCAACTACGTACATCTCAGAAAAGTACACATATCTTCTCCTGTCAACTGAAACTTATTTGTGCATATTTTTCAAACGAACACATTTCACCCATGCACATTTTGCAAATATACCCATTCCCTCAAACGACTCCTTCCAATGTCCAGGACTGACACCACAAGCTTGGAGATGTGCAAGCGTAGACTGTAGACTGCAGATTGTACCTTTTGCTCGGAAAGGAGCAAACGGGGTAAACCCTGCTCAAGACCAAACTGAAATGAAATTTCTCACCCAACCCAAGTCTGCCCCACCAGAGCAAGGTGGCTAAGCCCCAAATGTGGCCAAATGAGCGTGATGGTAGAAGTTGCCAGTCATGCAGTATCGTAAAGGGACAGAGGAATGTTGCCTTACCCTTTCCGAATGACAACAATGATTGCCCCGAGCAGGATGATCAATACCACCAGCCCTCCAGCGCAGATCCCCAGAATGAGGCCCATCTCCTCGGAATGCTGGGAGACTTCCAGGGGACGTTTGCTCTCTTTGCAGGCTGCTACAGGAGATGAAACACAGAACATGTGGGTCTGTAAAGCAAACAAGCGAAGCAGCATCTGCTCTGTTGTGATGGCATAAATACTGGAGCTCCATGCAGATGACCTCTTGAAATTCTCCACCCTATCGGTGTGCAGAGAAATGGGGGGCGAGGGCACAATTTCAGCACTTTTTTTCCAGGAGGAGGAGAAATTTTCCAGTGGTTTTGCACAGATAGGATGCACCAGGGCAAGGGCTGTAGCACAACTCCTTCCTAAGGGGTTTTGCTTTTGTTTGCTTCCTGTGCTGCTACTCCATAGGGCAGAGATGGTGCCAGTTTTGGCCAGCCTGGACTCCGTTTGGCATTCTGCACAATACCTTATAGTTCGGAGCATTCTGAGGCCTTAGGGGCAGAGGTGAAAGCCACAGAGGGAGAGAGAGGGAGAATGAGAGAGAGAGAGCTTCTGCAAAATGGCGTTTTATTTCTATGGTATAAGAAATAAATTTATTTATTTATTTGTTTATTTAAAACTTTTCTATACCGTCCCATACTTAAAAGCCTCAGGATGGTTTACAGCAATCAGTCCAAAAAATAACAATAACAATTGTCCAGCATTCATTAAAATATAAACCCACCACTAAAACAAATTAACAAAATACTAGGCGAATAACAAGGTTTTCGCCTGATGCTGAAAGGACAGAAGTGTTGGTGCCAGGTGAACCTCTCTGGGGAGGGTGTTCCACAATCAGGGCACCACTGCAGAGAAGGCCTTCCTCAAAAGAAAACTTGGGGGCTTTAATGAGGACAAACTATCCTCTGAGAAATTTTGGCTGTGCTTTCATCATTCTTTAGGGATCAGTGCTTTCCCCCAAATCCTCTGAAAGTTAAATTTTTAAGGGCTGATTTTGGATGCATCTTGGATAAATGCAGGTGAAGAGAGACTGCTGTATGCTGAAAGAGATACATCCTCCTTAGCCATGTTGCAAATAAGGTACTCACAAGAACCCATGAGCAGTTCTCCAAGAAGTTCCCCTTCCCATTTTTCTCAAAAGCAAATTCTTTTGGATCAAAGTGAATATCAAAAATATAAGATACAAGAAAACGTATGAATGAAAACTTTGATCTATTGATAGAAATAGAGCCATCTCTGGTGCACCTATCAAGTACCTTCTCCACTTTCATGTGGAGCGACTTTCATGTGATTAAGGAATGTATAGGGTGGCGCTTTTGAGCATCCTCTGCTGGAGCGGCTTCGCAGAGGTTTTTACAGCAGCCTACCCATTGACCATCATTAGGGTGGCCTGCTGTCCTATTTTCTAGTAGGCAGTCCTCTCTCTGTGTGAAGGCATTCTCTATCTGAGTCTGGGTTGGGTTTGAAAACAAGAAGAATGAGCAGAAGCAGGAGTCTAGAAATTGTCACCAACACAATGAGCAGGTCCATGGATCACCAGGTCACAGTGTTCCCCGTGACAGTGGGGTATGCCATGTTTTTACTTTAATTATGGCAAGTACTACCTTCCAGAGATGTTGCAAGCATCAGATGTAGAAGATGAGGAATATGTGAGCCTCCTTGGGTCATTTGCAAGAGGAAAAGGGGCTGGATACGAACAAATATTTTATCTATGGATATAGACCAGTGCATGCAATTTTTGTGCAGTGCTTTACCCTCTTTTGTCATAATGCATGTCCTTTTATTTATCTATTTTTCTTGGCAATGTATAATTAGCTGCCCTCATCATAATGTGGAAATCAAGCCATAGATTTTTTCAGAAAGAGAAGTGTTGCAGGTCACTTATTCCCCCTCTCCTTTCTTCTTCCAAGTAGATCAAGAAAAGAGGTTTCCCACTACAGTCCTGATTATGTGAAAACAGGCCAGCCATTTTGTGATACAAAATGAGTACTGCAGAGGTCATTACTAAAAAGCATCAGTCAAGTTAGGAAATAAGCTAATTATGAAAACTCAGCTCATGCTGAGAAGTTGGTTCCAAACTGATCCCCGCCCCCCTCTCCCTTCCAAACCAAATGGAGTTAGCTCTACCCTCAGGGAGGTTTCCACTACTTGTGGGACAAACAGCAGGAATGCCAGATGCCATTTAATGGCTCTGCTTGTTTGTTCTGGCATTGGGCTCAAGGACTGAACAAGTTACATCTGCCCTCCTCTGGTTTTGCCTGTTCAACATTGTTTCCCCCAGTAGCAGGGGTGGCCTGGTTCTTGCCAGCCACTTGGCTTACCTCAGGGCATGCTGCCTAAGAATTTCAGCCAAGAATTCCATCCCCACCAATTTTTCAGATTCAGACTCTGAAGCAATCACCTTGGAATGCCATGTTTTGAAGAATCTGTCCCAGTGCCTGCAAGCAGCTCCATGATCATTATGCAGAACACACAAAACACCTGGATCTATAAGAATAACCTCAAATAAGGTTTCTTCTGCGGAATCTATCTTTGCTTATCTTTGTTTGCAAAATGGACTAGAGCTCACTGGCAGATCACATTCCTTGCATGCATAAATCCCAATTTCATCTCCTAGAAACCATCCTTTAAAAAGGATACAAAGAGTGAATTTCAAAAAGTGGGTGATGAGAGGCCAAGCTTTCTGTAAGGCCTTGGGGAATTTCTGCCAGTGGAAGAAGACCAGGTAAGACTTCCCCAATCAGGTGTCTTCAAAGTATGCTGCACATCATTCCTGCATTCACTTGTTGAGGTTGATGGGACCTGTAGCCCGTACTATCTGGAGGGTGCAGTGTTGGAGAAAGCTGGACAAAGTAACAAGCTTCCTGTAATGCCTTCCCACAATGCTATAGTTTTCCTGGAAGAATTCAGACAGCTAATATGGGAAAGAGGAAGCTGGAGTAGAGGTGGACCATTGGTCGGATGAAGCAAGGCTCTTGCATTTCACAAGAATGATAGCTGACGCAGGCTAAAGTGCAATATTCCGGTGGTTAATTAACAGTTCCTGTATGCATGACATAGATTTAAAGGACTATACATGCACCAAATCTACCTGGGCTTCCTATTACACCATTGTCCTAGATCAGTCTTTCAAAACCTGATGCTCTTCAGATGTTTTGGATGAAAATCCAAGAATTCCTGACCATTGGCTATTGACCAGTTCCTGACCGTTGACCACTTAGGGCTGATAGTCATTGAACTCCAACATGCCTGTTGTTGTTATGTGCCATCAAGTCACCTCCAGCTTGTGACCTTATGAAAGAAAACCCTCCAAAACTGTCATGTCCATGGCAGTTCCATTCAGCTCTTCCACGTTCAAGGCTGTGGGTCCTATTATGGATTCAGTCCATCTCATATTTGGCCTTCCCTTTTGTCTTCTGCCTTCAACAATGATTGTCTTCTCCAATGAGTGTTGCCCTCTTACAATGTGTCCGAGTTATGACAGCCTCATCTCTGTCATTTTTTCTTCTAGGGAATGCTCTGGCTTGATTTGATCTAGGACCTACTTGTTTGTCTTTCTGCCAACCCAGGGTATCCAGAAAGCTCTCCTCCAGCACCATGTTTCGAATGCATTAATTTTCTTCCTGTCACCTTTCTTTGCTTGTCAAGTGGGGGAAGACTGCCTTAGGTTAGGGATGTTGAGGAATCTGGTTTAGGGATGGGAATCCATCAGACTTCAGCTCAACTCCCTGGACTCCAGCCTACTTTTTCTCTGCCTTAAGTCCTCCTTGTGTGTTTGCATGGGTTTCCAGCAGGAAACAATTTCCAGCAGAGTTCTGCCTCCACGTGGCTGACTTGCAGGCTTTACATATTTTGTGCAAATAATGGCACAATTTGCTTACTTTGCACAAAAGAATGTACTTAGTGTATTTTGTGCAAATGAGCTGCTAGCATTCCCAAGTATTTGTGGGCTTAATCTCAGCTTGGCTCTCTTCCTGAACTCCAGCAAGCACAAGAGAGTGAGTTTCTGGCCTGATCTTCACATCCCTCGTCTAGATCAACCCTAAGAATCGAGTTGGGTTTTTTCTTTCCTCTTCCTTTAATCCAGTCACCAGCAATGATCTGCATTCTCTTTACTGTGCTGCAACACTGATTGACAGTTGGGAAAAGATCTGTGACACCTTGGGCTGCCCGTGTGGAAATTTGGCAGCTCCTGTCCTCCTCTCTGTGTGGCCGCTGCCATTTATAGCAAGACACAAAACACCAACCAGCAACTGCCCCTGGGCACCAATTAAGCCAGCCATGGCCCCGTAAGTCTGCTTCATGCCCAACTGAGTGGAACACGAGCTGTGCCAAGCCACAAAGAGGCCTGTGCTCCGTCTGGAAATGGCTACACAGGCTTTATTGCCCACTCAAGGCAGATGCTCGGCTGATGCCTACTTTCTAGTGAACCATCCAATTTAATCCCACACTGAAGATAAAAGCAATCTTCCCAGGCACACCCAGACAAGGCTCTAGCCTGCTTCGTAGCCTGAATTCAAGGGGCAACAAGCTAATCAAATACATGCAAGAGACAAACTAGGTACGCCTTCCTCTCCCTGCAAAACCCCCGCCTCCCGTTCTCAAAACCTCTCAAATTCCCTCTGCAGACTGAACTTAGGGAAGCTCATACAAGTTGTGCAGGTTTTCCAGTTGCCGAAAGTGAGCAGCAATCATAGATATGAATAGGAACCAGGCAGAAGATGAGCAGTGAGGTGATCTCAAACAAGGTCGGGCATCAGCATGATAAATATCATCGCATAATTTGCATGCCACTTTCCCACAAAATGTGCCCCAAGCAGCTAATAATGCAAACGCAATACAAAAATAAGAAAGGATGCCAATACTCCAGTTACAGTAGTACATTTTCAGAGTAATCAGCATCCCAAACACTTTGCTTCACTAATTCCAACATTATAACATTTCAAACTAATTACATATTGGGCAATAATCCCCACTAGAACACAGTATCAATCAGTATTCATCAGTAAGGCAGAGTCAAATAGAGGGCAAGAGGAGGGAGAGTTGACATTAAAATGCTTTTTGTTTCCATTGTGATTATGCATTATTTAATTCATTTCCATACTGCCCCATAGCTGAAGCTCTCTGGACAGTTTACAACAGTCCATAACACAGGACAATAAAGACAATAAAGCACATCATAAAACCAAAGCACATGAAAATTTTTGAACAGTTAAAGCATATAGCAAAGAATGCCCCAGTAAAAAGCTCAGATGGATCATTCCCTCCAGCACCTGGATGGCCCTCTAAATCTTTAAAAGCCTCAGCATAAAGAGCTGCCTTAATCTGGCACTGAAAAGATGAAGTTGGTGCCAGGTGGGCCCTAATGGAGAAGTTGTCCATAGAGAAAGGCCTCACGCTTGTAGTTTCCTCTGCGTCTCCCTTAGAGTTGGCATTCAGAGGAAGGACCCGGAGGTGGAGTGTAGTGCCCATGCAGACTGAGATGGAGAGAGGCACTCGGACCGGTACTGTGGCCTCAAGCCATGTAAGGCTTTGTAGGTTGAAACCAGTGCTTTGAATTGGGCCTGGAAGTACACAAGCAGTCAAGACAAGTGGGGGCAGAACTGGTCATGTCTGATCACACCTCAGGGTCCTAGTTATTAATCTGGCTGCTGCATGAGCGGAATTGTTTTAAGTATTTATTTTAAGTCACCTCTAAGGGTAAAAAAATGCTGGGAACAACACATGGCAAAAGAAGGAGGGATGGCAGAGAATGAGGTGGCTAGACGGAGTCATTGAAGCAGTCGGTGTGAGCTTGGGTGGACTCCGGGGGATGGTGGAGGGCAGGAGGACCTGGAGGAATGTTGTCCATGGGGTCACGACGGGTCAGACACGACTTCGCGACTAACAACAACAAGGGTAAAAATCCTCCCAATCAGAGATTAAAATAACTTTGTCCACTCTGGGATAAGCATTCCGAATTAGCCATCTTCAATTTCCAAGCTATATTCAGATAATATTCAGCACCATCATTAAATATCACCTGGCACAGATACTTTATGAGCTCCATGGAATTGATAGATTCCAGTCTGAGCGATCTTCACAGTGATACTCAGTCTCCCTCCAGGCTTAGAATACCAGGAGGGAATTTTCCCAGAGATCTGAGTGGTTGAAGGACAGAATGACCATAATCTTGGCCTTTGAGTTTATAGTTCTTGATATCACTTTTGGTCTCATGCTGTTTTCCCCTTCTGTAACTAACCAATAAATGAAACAGAGAGGAGGATGGGCTTCCACAATCCATTTGCTGCCAGGGTCCCCCTGCCAGCCTGACTCAACAGCTAGTCCCAGATGGCATGGCTTTGGTTCTGCTTTCCAGAGCATATCACTCCATCCTTATTCACACTCACACCTGCATGTATATGCACGCGCACACACACACACACAGTTGTAAAGGGATGAGAAATGATGCCAATTTAACAGACCAATGGACAGGGCCATGTTGCAATTACACAGAAATAGGCGTGGATGCCTGTCTTTTCCCCAGTTTTCCAAAGCAACCCATCTGTTCCACTACTGTTTTGCAAACTATAAAGAATAATTAACAAGAGGGCTGCTGTCTTGAAGCACTGCATTGTGCATACATATAAAAGGCGATGCGGCCTGGATTCCTGGCTGTCATTAGAAAGCATCTACAACTCAGGAACAATATAAATACTGTGAGTTTTGTTGCTGGTGGTGGTGCTTCTTTCCTTTTTTGTACCCTTGAACAATGTCCAAGCAAGAGGGAGAGGCTTCCTCCTACAGCACTTCTAGAGATCACTTCGAAAAGCCAAAAAAGATGAAGTGTAAAATAGAAAAAAGATCAGATTGTGTACAATTTGCATATTCATATTCAATTGAAATACAGCACATCTCACTATAGCATAAAAGACTGTGACCAGGTGGACTGTTTGTCTTAGTCTGCTGTCCAGGTGATGTTGATGGGCAACATCGAGGCCAGAGCTTGGTTCTTTAGCTTTAAGCTGAACCTGGTGTGAATTGAGCATACCTGGGATGCCTTTATAACAAAGGGCAGTCCCCTGACAGCCCTTTAACTAGAGGACTATCCTTACCCCAGCACTATTCTTTAATGCCTCATGGTCCATTCCTCCTACATTCTGGCTTCACTAGGAGGGTGTTTAAACATCAGGAACTGGGCATGTGTGGCTTTTGTCCCTGCTTTCAGTTAATTTGCACTTTGCTGTGAATGTTTTGAATGCACTTCTCTTGTGTTGTTTTACTCATGTGCAAATTCAGTCCTGCATATTGTTAAAGGCAACACACAGCAACACAAGCATAAAATCGTGACACAATAAAGCAGCTTTCTCCAACCTAGTGCCTTCCTGATGTCCTGGATTACAATTCCCACCCAGCAAGCCACAGCCCAATGCATCTGGGATACTTCTGGTTGGAGAGTACTGCACTAATACATACATTCCAAGTTTGAATTTTGTTAATTTTGTACAGTGTTTAATCTATGCATGCAAGTGCACCTGCTTGACAGCAGAACACCACACAAAAGTAACCCTGATGCAACTTTGGTTGTGATTACAGTTGTGACTGGTTTTATTAATGTACAAATGAGCACTTTGGGATGGGTGACCAGTAAACTGTTCGCCTGGAAACCAAATCAAACCTCAAGCAGTGCACTGGACACTGAAAGTGCTCGAGTTTGGCTTCAATGTTTGATCAGATCACTTGGGAGTTCCGATGGGTAGGGGAAGCTAGAGACTCCGTGTCAGTGGGTCTCCATATCTATTATAACTTTGATGCAAGCTACCCGTGGTAGTGACTTGGGGACTGAGATCAGCACCATGGACAGCGGTTACAACGCTCAAAATACAGACTGTAATGGAAGCGAGACCCTGTTGACATAGCCTCCCTTGCTGACTGGCCTCGATTCTCAGCAAACTGCCACTTCCTTTCCCCTCTATTCTTTCTCCCCCTCTATCTATCCACTGGCCAATTCTTTCTTCTTCGCCTTGCTGCATTTCATACAGTTTTAGCAGTCAGCATATAAAAACAAAACAAAATGCATAACCAGCACATGCCAAGAGTCATTTAAAATACAAAAGTGAATTTCACCCAACAAAATAAAATTGTGTGTGTCTGTGTGTGTGTGTGTGTGTGTGTGTGTGTGTGTATTAGAAGCAAGGGAACAACCAGCCTAAATTGCTGTTTCCCAAACAGATGTTTCCAACAGCAAACACAGAACAATCACCCAGCAGCCTTAAATTGCCTGCTGTTATTACATTACCTTTATCATTACATTAATATCCTTCCTTTATTCCTCTTGAAAGGAACCCGAAGCAGCTTCCAGGACCCTCGTCCTCCCCATTTCATCCCCACAACAACACAGTAAGGGTTGTAAGTGGTCATAAGAGTGGTCTTCATGGCTGAGTGGGGACTAGAACCTGGATCTCCTGAGTCCCAGTCCAACACTCAGACCACCGCACCATACCAGCTAGCGCTAGAATGTGCAAAGCTTATGTAAATCTAGGCAAGTTGCAATAACAGGTGTGAAATAGTGGAATATTTCAGTTCATCTCTAATGCCCTCCACTGTGCTGGGCAATCATTCCATCACAAAATAAACACATTTCAGCCCCGCATGGCACCGCTTCAGTTAGGACTGCACCGCTTCAGAATACACATTGGAGAGGGTGTACAATGAAGGGAAGGGGAGGAAAGAGAAGTCATTACACTTTGCATAACAAGGAGGAAAGAAAGAAAGCTTTCAAAAGCAATGCAGTCCTCACAGTTCACCACATTGGGCTAGAATGATTTACGAGCAATGTGTGTGTTGTCTGTGAGTTTATTGCAGGTCAATGGCCACAATGGCCTACACCATGTTCCTGTGCAGTTCCAAAACTAAAGATTTTATTTATTTTATTTAAAGTTTTTATAAGCCATGACAATACTAAAAGTCTCTGGACAGCTTACCAAAAAAGCCGTCTTTGGATGACTTATAAAAAAATAGGAGGAGGAGGAGGAAGGAAGGAAAAATCAATATTAAAGCATGATGTAAACACTTGCAAATGTTTCAGACGACAACAGAGCCAACTGAATGTAAAAAACAGCAGCAAAGCACAATCTGAAAAGCCCAGGACTGCAGCTGGCGCAGAGCACCCCAGCCCAGATGCAGAATGGGACCCCAGCCTGTTGCAGCAGTGTTGACGCAACTGGACTAGCCAGCTACTAGGTGCCAAGCCAAGTCAGGGCCTTGTGCTTGGCATATAAAGTCAAGAGGAGCCTAACAGCCTTCAGCACAGACCTGTGAGATTGTTCTCTCCTCTAAAGGAAACTAATTCAGCAATGCAAGTCTTTTATGAGAGTGAGGCCATGAAATACAATGTGACTGCTTTCAGAATAACATGCACACTGCTTTGTTGTAGACCCAGCAGTATAACCCCCTAAATTTCTCAATACTCTTATACTCTTGGTTGGAGGGATTATAGCACAAGTGCATATGCACATCTTGTTCAGGCTCACAGAACACATGAGCCTTCCCCATTCAAGGCTCCAAATGTGAGCATGAGCCTCCAGTGAACAGCTGTAAATTCCTAGACATGTGCCCACATTCGTTTGTGCAAATTTCCTCATGGAGAGAAGCAGCCCTTCTTTATCTATTGGTGGACAACTTCATGGCCCCTGCTCTCCCTTCCTGGGGTTCTTTAGCTTGAAATCAGACTTGGGCTGAATCACCCTTCTAACTGAGGACCCTCCTCTGCAAATGAGGACACACAGTCACCCTACACTTACCAGATCAACTTCCATGTGAATTCTGCACTAGCTACACCCACACATGCACACTTGTGCCCATTTTTCATTTCTCACAGTGCCACAATTTTCACTTGTTTTATTACATTTTTTCTCTGCTTCCTTTCCCTGAACCCAAAAGGGAGCAGGATATATTAGTCAAGAACAATGCATTTTATTAAACACACAAGGCTCTGAAGTTCAATCCCCTGGAAAGATGGAGCATTTCATTAATTGTTGAAATTTCAAGAGCTGGAGAGAGAACACCTGAAATATCTCTTTGATCCATTTCACTCACATGAGTAGCTCTTGGTCACTGCCAGCAATATAAGTTACTTGGCTAATATTCCAGCCACCTGTATAAATGAAAGAGCTGAGCCAAAAGTGTCTCAGAAGGTATTTTTCTGTGTACAGTTCGGAGGTGTTTCTTTTTCTCCAAATGCTCCAGAAAAAGAAGAGCAGATTGCAGAATGTTTGCCAAATATCTTCTACTATTCCTTTGAAGCTCCCACCAAACCAGTCCCTAAGTCAATGGCCTGGAGGAACAAGATGGCCTGAGGTTCCCATCGAGGCCTCTGTGCCACTGCCCCTGCTAAAGCAGACGCCCCCATCCCTGCTCCCAGAACACTGTTGGAAGGATGTGCTACAACTGCACATGTGCGTGTGTGCATCCCAATTTCTCTGCCCAGATCAAGAGCCGCACAGCCCAAGGACCTTGCAAATAACGCCACATCAGCCAGCAGATGGGGGCACCCTGGCCCATATGCCTGGCATGGCCCTACGGACCAATGAAGGTTGCAGCCTCAACCTTTCTTCCAGAAAACAGTTTATCATTTTCTGACTGGTTGGCTCCGTACACAGTTACAGATGCCCATTTTATTGTACAAGCTTTGGTACTGTCCTTTCCCATCAAAAAAAGGTGATTATTCCCAAGGACAGCTAGCGCCAGCTAATTCCTGGAGTCAAGAGGGTACTGTGAGTGAAGTGAGTTTAAAATGCAAAACTGCAGATTTTGGAGGACAGGAGGGAGTGTTAGTTTGCTTGTTTTTATTGATTTGGCAAACAGTTTAGAAGTGGTTGGTTCTCTCTCTAAGGTATCAGGAGTAGATGCCAAAGCATGGATTTATTGATTCATTACATTTTTCTATACTGCCCAATAACTAAAGCTCCCTGGGCAGTTCACAAGAATTTAATGAGGGTGCAACCGGGGGCAAGATGGAGAGAAGAGGTGTGTTAATCAGATGCATCCCAACTATCACAGCCATCTATGGCCTGTCCCACAGCCCTGATAGATCTATTAGGTCCAAGGTCTACATTTGCTGAGCTGCACTATAGTCCTGCTCCACTGGTTGGAGAATCTGTGGAGGTTATTTGTGCACAGATGCAATATCAAATGCCAAATGTGCCCCCAAACACCCACTCCCCAGCAGAACAGATCAAGAAACTTTGTGCTGGCTTTTCAAAAGTATGTCAGGAAAGTAAAAACACCCCCTTCCAATACAAAACATAATTTGTTCTCCTATAAAATCCATGTTGTTGTTCTTTGAACCCCAAAAAAATGTTTCTGCATAAGCCTTGGACTACAGACTATCATGGACTTGGGAAGAATTCACTTCCTGTTTGAGCCTGGAGTATTTTGCTATCAGGCAAAAGTATCTCCAGGGTGGGGGAGATGTAGAGCAACCACACTGTGGTTATGTTTTTGAGCCGCTTTCACTTCAAGCCTAGATTAGGAATGTGTGACCTTTTGCACAGAGAAATCCCCCAGGATTGCCATGCAGGAAATTTGCAGTGAAAAATGTTACTCAGATAATAAGGCACAGATGTTCGGAAGAAACTCATCTCTCCAACTGGGTCTCTGCTGTTTTCATTCAAGGCCAGATCCAGAGCCAGTGCCCCCACCTGGCTTTTTCTATATCATCATCACCATCACCATCACCACCACCATAGTTACAATGCTGTGTGTGCAAACTTGTCTGCTGTGAAAAATAGGCATGCTTGAAAATGGGCTTATTGGTGGGTCCCCATTCCAGCAAGGGCCCACCGTCAAGAGATGCCTGGCCCTGCTCTTCCTCTGCACCACATCAGCCAGCCTCTCCCTCTGGCCCAGACAACAGTGATGCTAGAAAGGAGGAGCAGGAGATCTCACTGCCACATTGCCCACTGGCACTTTCCCTGAAAACCAAGCAAGTGGCAAGAAAGAGGAGGAGGAGCAGCTGCACTGAGGAGGTAAACTCATTGGGGGCGGCTTGCCCAAGGCACCCCAGCAGCCCTGCAGTGCCTTATGCAGCACTGGAGGAGAGAAGTGGGTGTCGCCACCTACTCTGAGCCCCTCAAGCAAGCCTGTTGCCTTCGGGCATGGTGGAGGGCAGTGACCCACCCTCAGCATTAAAGAAAAGAATTAAATCACTAGCCCACTTGGCTCTTGTACATGGCATGGGAAAGGGGCTCACCCTGTTAAAACCGCAGGCAGCTAAACGTCTTGAGCCAGCCCTGGGAAGAATCCCAGCCTAGGACTTAATTCCAAGGCCAGATCTACCCTGAAGAAGAGTGAAGCAGCCATTTGGATTGCTGAAGTTGGGTATCCTACAAGGGCAGATGATGGATGGTTTCGTAGAGCATCCTCATTATAGTTTCAGCTCCATGCCTGTAAGATTTTCTGACCCACGTGCCTAACAACACAATAGGCCTTGGGTGTGATGCACTCTGACCTGAAGAGATGCACCATTTGCAGCTCTGCTTCGTACCAAATCTTTTAGTCTGGCTCAAAGAGATTTGGCTTGGCTTCCCAAGAGCCACGCCCCAGGAGAAAGAAGCCACTCCAACGTGACTCAGCCTGAGAATGAATGCGGAAAAGCCAGTCTGTGACTGAGGATGTGGGGCACACAAAGCACACAGGGAATAATGCTCACCTTTCCGGGCTATTCGGATGCAATTCAGCCTCATTTCCTGAGAGAGAGAAGGAGGAAAAAAAACAGGCAGGTTTTTTTTTTTTCCCAAAAATGCTGCTCTTTCATTACAATTTGTATCCCACCATTTTCTCCAAGGAACACAATTCATACCCAAGCTGACTTTCCTCTAAGGGCTTTTCTTCATGAGGCATTTATTTGGCCCTCATAAACTCTCGCTCTCATGTTCATGGCTCATTTTCATTTTCAGCTGCCAGGGCCTCTCCCCTGCTTTTTCAGCTATTTACGTGGCTTTTTAAATGGAGGGAAGTCAGTTATTACATTCCCAATGCAAAACAAACCAGGGTGAAAGTCTTGTGAAATGCTGGATTCCACAGAGCCACCTTGTGGTTGGAAAAATGGATATGCAGAGAGGCAGAGAAAGACAAACCTTGGAAAGGATGGGCTTTTCCTGCCACCCTTCCAGAAGAGGAACAAGAGCAAAAACAACAACAAATGGAAGAGAAAATCTCCACAAAAAAAGCAACTTAAATGCCCTATAGAGAGCCATGGAAACAGCTGAAAAACACAGAACAGAACTGGGGAATGATGGTGCCATGAAAAGGATGTACAAACTTCTTCAAGGAATCATGGCCATGCAGCAAATGCCTCATGCATAGAAGCCCTGAGTCTCATATACCAGAAGTGCTGAACTTTCTGCATCTCAAGAAGTTCTCCATGGCTGCCTTCCAGTGATGGGGAGGGTTGAAGGCAAAAGGGGTGCAGGCAAAGGCAAATGTCTAGAGTTGAGTTTTATTTACGTTAAGAACACCGCTAGGTACAATGTTAATATACCACTCTCCATCTAAACAGATACCAGGGCAGTGAATCAGGAAAAAATAAAAGATATCAGAATATTAACAAAAATATTCACAAAAACATTCCTGCTGGACCAAATAGAGCTTTCTGCAATAAAGATGTTTGCAGGAGGCACCAGAAACAACCCAAAATTGGTGCCTCCAGAGACATGAAGTTCCAGATTAGTGAAGCCACCACAGTGAGGGTTCTCCAGGTGGACTCAATCAGGCCATACGTCTATGGAGAACCACCACAAGCTTGTACTTGATGCTTAAAGCTCTTGCCACCAGGGCTTAGTCTTTAGAGAGGCATGTCAACCTTTTAGAATTGTGAAGGGGACACGCAAAAGCCAGGAAACCACCAGATGATTGGTGGTCAGAAAAAAGGGGCCACGGCTACCAAAAATTCCTAGAGAGATAGCTCAGTTTGGAGCCCAGGCTTAGGCTTAGGCTTAGACTTAGTTCAGCATCCTGTGTGTGTGTAGCACTCTCTCTTTGTGTGTGTGTGTGTGTGTGTGTGTGTGTGTCTGCATGTGTGTAAACTGGCACTTACATTGCAACTCTGTCCTTCACAATCACAGGAACTTTTGCAAAGGATGATGGTCACTGGCACTGTATTCCTGGACATCAAGGCCTATCAGTGCAGGGCATCACCCAAGGTGTTCCCCAGCCAGCCTGAGAGCCAGCCTAAGGTGATCTGCTTAACAGTGTTTTCAGCCCAACCATGTCCAGAAGGCTTGGCAAACCCTCCTACCCAGTCAAGCACCCATTTGTCACGTTCTCACTTCTGTGCATTGTTTGGCTTCTCACTCTCAATCTCATCTGCCCCAAGGGATTCCAGAGGCATCCCCTGTGTTGTCCATTTTCCTGCCAAACGATGTGCTAATATAAAGCTTCTGCTGCAGATGGAAGAATGAAAATGGAACAAATAGGCATCATTTTCCTTAATTTCCACACTATAGTTATTGTGGGAGTTTTCCTTGATGTGCCATTTGGAAGAGTCTGATGCTGAGGTTCATAAGAACCAGACTGCATCAATCAGGAAGAGGCTGGAAGGGACCCGGAGGCAGAGAGAAACTCTCTCCAAGGCATCCCCTCAAGCAGCTGTTCCATTCTCCTTGCAGATGGACCATGAAATCAATCACTTCTGTCAATCATTACAACCCAAGCTTATGGGAGAGTGAAACTAAGTCACAGAACAAGCCTGGCTGGATCAGACCAAAGCTCCATATGCTCCAAGCATGCTGCTTCCTACAGTAGTTACCCAGGTGTGTATAGGAAGTCCAGAAGTAAAGGATGGATGCCAAAAACCCTCCCATGCAGGTACTTGCATTCAGCAGCACACGTAGCAACTGCAACAAAGTCTTGCAGCACAATCTCTTTTTCAGTAGGGCTGTTCCTATTTGGGGTCCTAGCAAGCCAGACACGTCCTCAGCAAGGCACCATAAACTGGAATGGGTATGCATAGGTCCCGCCAGATGTCCAACTGCAACACCCTGTGGGAGGTGAAGTCCAAAGACATCTGGAAAGGCACACATTCCCCATTCCTGCTATAAAGTGGAAGGAACGCCAGGTGATCATCCGCTCCCCTTCCCATCACTCTTACATTTTCTTTTTTGCAACTAACATGGATGTAGCATTCTCCAGCCACCATGGGCTTCGTCCGAGTCATGATCATTTGGCACTTCTGAAAATCCCCAGCGCATGTGGGTGCTTCCTTGTTTCACACATTTTGCGTTGATTTCTGTTAGTATTAACCATCCAAAGGATAGAAACTGGGGGGTCTATACATCTTCCAAAGATGCAGTTCCAAGTATGTCTTGGCAGAAAAAAAAGTCCTGTAGCTCCCAGGATTGCCAGCCAGCAGGGGAACCTCTAAAGCCAGTGGCACAAATTATTAGGTATTCTGTGGAGAAATCCCTTCTCTTTTCTTATCCCAAATCCACTTGCCCAGTGGTGCTATGGGAAATGAGAAAAAAGCAAGCAAACAAAATGTTCTCCCTTTAACCATTTTCTCCACACTATGCATAAACCTCTTTATTATTGTGTTTCCCATCATTGTAGAAATAACTAATCCTTCCCCCGTGCACATACCCACACTTATAGCCTTATTTCATACAGAAGGTACATCAGCTGCTTGATCATTTCAGTTGCTATTTTCTGCAGCTTTTCCACCTCTCTAATATACTTGGGTGGGGGTGGGGGGAGAAGTGGGATGACAGAACTGTGCACAGAATTCCAAGCATGGCCATGCCTTAGATTGATAAGGAGACATCCTACATCTGGCAATAACAGCTAAAAATGGAAAGCTAACAGCCCTACCTACAAGCTAGGCATGGGTGGTACATTCCCTGTTCAAAGAAAACTGTTAGCTGTCAGGAAGGGCTAGCCCAGCTATAAAATAAGGGGTAGGCTGGAATGTGGAAGGAATCCCTTTGGTGGAGGGGTTAAAAATCCAGTGCATTTGCCATTTCCCCCATGCTGGCACCAATTCAGTCAAGCCAGAATACAGAGTTTCTTTTTTAAGGTAGCAATTTGTGCAATGTCATTTTTAAAAAGTCAGGAGATGTGTGCAAATTGCAGAGCCCAAAATTAGCATACATCTCAAAGTTCGGCAACTACGAGACTTTCATGGGAGTAACCTGCCTTGAGCTGTCTGTCTACCACCTCACTGCTAAAAGAAACAAAGTTGAAACACTAGTAGTATAATCATAAATAAGTGGATACAATACTAAAACATTACCAAGAGAAATAAGAAATAAACATAATACTGATGGGAAAAATGGGGAAGGAGCAAAGGAACTAAAACCTATGGCCTCAGTTGGCCAAATCATGGGAGCTGAAAAGCAGTAACTGAAAATGGTTTAAAAATTTGCCTGTCTAAAGGTCACAAGTCATGTAAGCCTAGCAAAACACACTACAGCAACGCCAGACTAGACGGAATTGACAGTGACACTTTTTGTGAGGAAATAGAGAGCATGGCAAGCTAATTACTAAGTAGAAATTGATACGGGTGTTTACTGCAGGAATAAGCTGCACCCAGAGTTACAGAATGGACTGGCTAATACAATAAAATATTAGAGCCAAAGTAATCCTGTTTCTAGAAATTCAGATACAAATCACCATATGCAGATCTCCGTCCTTGATGTGCCCAATTATTCTATGCATGTTGCTGGAAACTGAACCAGTCTGGCCAGACCCGAGATCCTGGAGGCATCTATCAGGCTCAAAGTAAATGAATTTCCCTCTGGTTCTCATCATGCAGGAT
This sequence comes from Varanus komodoensis, assembly GCF_004798865.1. Lineage (NCBI taxonomy): Eukaryota > Metazoa > Chordata > Lepidosauria > Squamata > Varanidae > Varanus > Varanus komodoensis. The sequence goes on from NW_025335759.1 coordinate 4,250,472, forward strand.
GGGGAAGTGAAGGCCTGGGGGCTCCATAGGAAGCTCACCAGAAGGTCATGGCCCTTTGCCCTGGCCCTGCTCCTTTGCCCCAACCATTGATCGTGTGAGCTTGCAGCTTCCCTCCATTCCCCCCACCCCTTTCTAAAAGGTAAAAATGCCTCTGTAAAGGCTTGCTTCCTGGCAGCTAGAGCCTCATGGGTGGAGACATTTTGGGCCATGCCCCCTTTGTCTTCAGCCCCTCCTAAGAGCTTCTCAGAAACTGAACTCAAGGCTCCCACCCCTGCATTAGGCAGTGAGGGGCAACGCCTTCTGGCAGCAGATGCTGGATGTGAAAAGAAACAGGGAAGCCAACAGAACCGTGGATGCCACACAGCCTGCCTCATGCCCTAGGCTGCTGTCTCTTCCCCGGTGTTTTGCTGCAGTAAGATCCCATTGTCAGAACACTTGGTTTCCGTACCTGGACTGGAGGGGCCCTGTCCTGTCCTTAAAGTCAAGCAGCAGGAAGGTTTGGTCTGGACAAGGAAGGGACCATTGTCCAGGGGAAGAGCCTGTGCTCAGCATTCTGGATGCAAGAGAAATTAGTGCAAATTCACACTCCCCAAAATGCACAGACCTTCTGCAATATATGCATATTTTACACTTTAGCCTATGTGGGGAAGATGCACATTTGGGTCACTTCTTAATATTCCATATTTTAATACAGCTAAATTTATGGAAATTTATGGAAAGTTTTTTAAAAAATAGTCTGCAGTTTTGTGGTGTCCAAATAACTCAGGAAAAGCTTCTCCAGTGTAGAATCCATGGTTGGAGTCTTAGAAATTCGAATTTGTTTCAGCCCATTGCAGATTTCTCCTACAACCCCAACTGGAAGGCACATGAAGATGCAGCACCCCTTGCTGACCAAAAGTGGCTCTGATCCAGCAGCCATAGCTCAGGGACAAAACACATGTTCCACGTTGAGGGGATCCAGGCAGAAGGATCAGGGACTGCAACAAGAACTCCACCCAGTTGCTACTCACCCCTTTCAGGTTGCTCATAGCCTGGAAATAGATGAGGTAGGCCTTCTTGGGCTCCAGTGGGGGATTCCAGTAGCCGCTGTACGTTTGGTTGTCCCCGACAGTGAAGGGCTTGGCTTCCGTGAGGCTGCTGGGGGGGAGCTCAGCTCCAAAGTAGTGCACTGAGCCCCGGGACATGGCATCACTGAAGGTGAGTGGCACGGGAAAGCATTCGTGCCCGGCCACCTCCCGCTTGATCTTCCTGGGCCGGTCTTCTTCCACAATGACCTGATAAGTGCTGGGAACATGGCCAGGGAAGTAGGTTGGGACAAGAAAGAGGAAAAGGATGGGACAAGATCAGATGGAGTCCAGAGTAAGCTGCAATCCTCTGAGACCACGGAGCAAAAGAAGGGAAACCAACTGAGCCACTGGTGCTTTTGCCCTTGAAGAAAAATCTAGTGGGGAGGTATGGATGATAAAACTATGAACTCTGCTAGGAGCTGGGTTCCCTCCTTCCTTTCAAATAACAGACATGTTCTTGAGCAAAAAGCACTCTCTTTCCAAGGTATAGCAAGCAAACTAATAACCAACAGAAGAAGAGTGTCTGAGCGTGCACAGAGCAGTTCACCAAACCCAAGCTAGCAACTACCAGCATTCTTGGATCAGACCAAAGTTCACCGAAGTGTTCGGTTCACATCGTGGCCAGTCAGCTGCTCGTGAAAAACCCATAGGCAGGATGAGACTGCAATGGCGCCATTTCTCCATGCGCCACAGCAACTGGTACGCATGGACATAATGCTCTGATACCAGAGGTATCAGACTAGTGCCCATTGGTAGTCATTTCCTCCAGATTTTTTCAGTCTCCTTCAAAAGCCATCCAAACTGGTAGCCATTTCTACATCTTGTGAGAGCAAACGCCACAGTTCAACCATGTGCTCTGTGAAGAAGGCCTTCCTTTCATCTGCCTTGGATCTCCCACCATTCGGATGACCTCTGCGGGTCCTAGTCTGAGGAGAAGGGGAGAAAAATGTCTCCCTCTCTATTGTTTGCCACACTGTGCATAACTGTGTACACTCCACCGTGTCTCTCCCCATGCATTGCTTCTCCAGGCTTGGCAGTCCCAGATGTAACCTTTCCTCAGATGGGAGTCATTCCAGGCACTTACCACTTTGGGTACACTTTTCTGTACTTTCTCCCAAGCACAACAATACAGTCTTCCCCCAGTCCCCAACACACACATACACACACACACACACACCTGTCTGTATGTATGTTTGGTGCTGAGGCCAGAATTGTACCCAGTATGTTGGTGCTACCTGTAGCAGTCCTGAAAGGAAAGCTGTAGGACCGAGAAAGGGCTTGTCCTACTTCTGCCACCAAAGATTCCCCCCCACCCACACCATGAATCTTGTCAACAACTTTCGTCCCCCTTTCAATTGCTGACAGACACGCACACATACCGTTGCAAACAGCAGTGAATCAGGAAAGACATGCATGCTCAGTCCTACCAGGATGCAGATCACTTCATTAATGCAGCTAGACATTAGATAGCAATCACAGGGCTCCTGAGGTCTAGCTGAACTTAAATTAACTAGCTGTAGAACTGACTTGCAAGAGTCTGGATTAAAAATATTCCCTATTCATAGCAGAAGATCCAGTCTATTTCACTGACTCACCAAGGCAGACCTCCTCCTCCCACATCAGGCTTTCCCAGTATGAAGGTATCAGGAATGGCTTGCAAGGGAAGAGGCAAAGTTTGGCTAAAGGGTCTTACAAAGAGGCAGCTGTGGGCCAAGCTTTGCTCCTGCTTCTCTTGTATTTCCTCCCTGTCCAATTGCAATGAAAGAGGATTTTGCACCTGGCAGCTGCACAAAGCACATGAATACACCTGCTCAGGTCCTTCACCTGAGCAAGAGCCCCAGAAAACCAGCAGAGGCAGGGCTCTCTCTGGTCCTCTTGTGCCTGCGATTGATGGGTACAATGCATGCTCAGAAACAGCCACTGTCGCAAATCAAACCTGGCCTCCCAAAGCTTGTAATTAAAGACACCAACCCAGGAGGCTGCTTGCAAATTTCCCCATCCCTCTGCCATGATCAGAAAGGGTAATAGCAACATGTCAGAGGGAAATGTTTAAGTGCCTGGCAGGATTCACAGGCAGATCTCACACCTTGACGGAAAGATGTGAGCCTTGTTAAACAAGCAGCTCTTTTAAAAATGCATTAAATTACAACTAAAACTTTCTCTGCACAAACAAGACAGGTGTTTTGGAGACATCTGTGTGTGGGGGGGCGAATTATGCCTTGTTTAACGACTCTGAGAAATACAGATTCTAATTACAGAGACAAGAAAGGGATGAGCTAGATGCCCAGTCCCTTCCTTGCTCTGACTGTGGGTGGCTCGCAGCAGCATCCCTGCAGGACAATGAAACGCAGCTTTGCAGCCCAGCTCAAGCACAAGCTTCGGGAGGTCAAGTTCACTGCCAGTCTGCTGTTTTGATATGTGGGCTGGAATGAAGTGGCAGATGGGCAAGACGCAAAGCCATCTTTTCCATCCAGCCAGCCCGGGGGCCCCCGTGTGGGTCCAGGCAGATGGAGTGGTAGCTCTGTTTAGGGTCATTTATGGCCCAGTGGAAGTCAGGGCAGTGCAAGGATCTCATTCCTGTCCACAAATCAGGCAGACAGGTCTCAAGTGCAACCCAAAGGGAAAGCAAGCATAGAAGCATGTGCAATACGCTCCCCAGGAGGTTCGCCTGGCGCCATCACTCAATTCTTTTTGGCGCCAGGCAGAGACCTTTTTATTTCCCCAGTATTTTAACAATTAATTGGCTTTATCCGTGTTTTTAATCACTATTTTTGGATGCAGTGTGCTGTGCATTGTTGTTGTTGTGATGTGTTATTGTTCTTTGGGTTTTTGTTGCTTGTAAGCCATCCAGAGACTTTTTAGCAATGGGACAGCATAGAAAACCTTTAAATAAATAAATAAGCAACCAACCCTTGGGAAATTTGGAAACTTCCAGAGCTTGCATATTCAGAATTGCATTCTTCCAAAATTGCACACTTATGCAAATATACCCTCCAAAAATGCACAATCTCCACCACACTCACATTGCACTCAGCCAATGGGGAGAGCACATGTTTGGGCTGCATATTTGGAAAAGTGCACATGCTCTGTGCTTGAAAAAAAATACTCCTTTCCTATTCAGAAAACAAAAGCTGAATTGTGCACCACATGCCAGCAGAAACTGTCTCAATGAGATCTGACACCACCCTCCCACCACCTCACACTTTGCTGGAGCCAGTGTGGCTTTCAGGCTGAAAAATGCTCCCCCACTGCTAAATAAAATACAGCAACTCCTTTTCCTGATCATTAAAAGGACAACTGCTGCCCAACAGTGTTCAAGAACATGAAGAATACTTGTAGACACATCAATATCCAAGGACTGAGTCTGGAAAGGGTTGGATGAAGCTGTGAAGAGCGACGCAAAGGATCGGGGCATGAGAGAGAGGGAGCTTTGACATTCCACCCCGTGCAACTGTTTCCCTGCTTAGTCCCCATCCCTGTGTGCTCCGCAGAGCAAAACATGAAAACCTGAATGTCCTCCCCCGCAAGGAAGCAGCCACGGGGTGTGTGCATGAATGGGGCAGAGACATGGCGTTGGGCCAGGGAGTGAAATGCTTTCCCAGCACAGGAGTCCTGTGACCAACCACTCAACAAAGCTGCAGTCAGCGTAAAAAAGTGAGAAAAGAAACAGAAAAAGAAATGCGATGCGATGCGATGCATGCCATGGATAACAGTACAGAAAAGAAGGTGCAATATATCAGAACTCCTGTACCTGATTGGGGCGCCTCTACCCTGGGCTGGTCTCAGCAGGACGGTGATGGTGCTCTCGGACTCCCCCAGGGGAGAGGGCATGTCCCCATAATCGAAGCTGGGAGCTGAAAGAGAAGCCAAATGCTTAGTGTGAGAGCTGCTACCTGAGCTTGCACATTTTCTCCTTTCCTCCTCCATGTCCCTCTTCTAATATGAATATGGTCTATCAGTTAGAGTGCTGTTCCCGGTGCCTATAAGATGTGTTTGGCTTATATCAACTTATATCAACTTATATCAACTGCAGCCGAAATAGCCAATCATCAGGAAAATTGGGAGCAGTACTCCAAAGCATCTGGAAGGCATCGGGTAGTAGAAGTCTGGATCAAGGCAGCGGTTCCCCAAATTCTGTTCATGGAACCTTTTTGAAGACATTTTTTTCCTGCAGAAACCTAACTCTATCCCTGATGTTTATGAAGCGTAGTGAACCTACAAGGTTCTTCCTTCTTAAATCTGTTCCTATTGCCTGAGTCCATAGTAGCTTTCGAAATAAAGTTAAATTTTAAATATAAGGGATAAATAAAGCAAATATACAGCGATATCCCAGATGAAGTATTTCCATTATTCCCAACAGCACAGAAAGAACCAAATGACGTGATGTATTTTCTTGCTTACTGCTTGGACACCAACTGACAATCAAATAGCTGGCCCCCGTGTGGTTTTGTTTCAAAATACATTTTGATTTTTGCGATTTTTCATGGAACCCCTACGAAGCTTTTGCAGAACCCTAGGGTGCCACAGAACACAATTTGGGAGCAGCTGTATTAAAATGTTGAATCAGACATGGGGATGCCCAGGTGTGCCTTTTTGCTGGTTTAGACATTTCCATCTGGGCAGACTGCAATACTGTAAAATCACATAAAAATCAAAATACATTAAATAGACAAAACATGCCAGCTTTGGAAAATTCTGCTGTACCTCTTATTTGCTCTTGGGAGTCATGCCTGATGCTTCTTATAAGTGTGTATGTGTGCATTTCTCCCTCCTGCCTCCAAAAAATTAATTGAAATTCAACCTCCTATTATAATCTCTATGGACCTTTATTGAATCCCTCCACCCAGAAAAAGCTAAGAAAATGCTTGCTGATTTCCTCCAGATTCCCTTCTAAGGTTTGTTCCAACTTGAGTGCATTCTCAGATTGTGATAAGGTTTTCTCTTCTTTTCAAATGAAAATCTGTGCATATTTTATACATATTTTCCCAAACATGCCCTTCAAGTGATGTGCATCTCTGAAACCTAGTCATGCTTGTCCCATTATTTAAAGCTACCTGTGCACATTTTCTCAGCAGTGCGCAATTTTTCATGTGTGTTTTTCAAATGTACACCTATCATTGAATGTATATTTTTGCGCCACAAATTGCCTTGCAAGCTCAGAAAATGTATGAATTCAAAATCCTCATCAAGAGGTAACAGTATTTGGACTCCCAAGACCTGGAAAGCTCCTCAGAGCTAATAACAGACTCTAATCCCCATCAGTGGCGGCCATGGAAATAGGAGCTCACAAATTCAGAGGAGTGTGGAAATGTGTTGACACGGACCTCCCTTTGACCTGCCCTGCCATCCTTCAGCTGATACAGCAGAAGCTTCCTCACTGCTCAACCCGCCCCATCTCTTCTCTCCCTCTACAAAGAGACTGTAGGCCCTGATCAATTAGTAGTCACTCAGGTCCACCTCCTGCCGGCTTGTTATTCCTGTACCCCCATTAAGAAACACTGCAACTCATTCAACACTGCTAATAGCTACACCACAAGACAAAGGGCAAACAGCCCTAACTACTGTATGGCTTGTTAATGAAGCCCAATCAATCTCTTGTTTGTGTCTCAGCAAACCAGAGTGTTTTGTTTCTTCTCCAAAATCTCCCCCACTACACATGAATTTGAGGAAAGCAGGTAGGGGCAGAGGCTTTATCTCCAGGGTAACAAACCTAATTCAGGCCAGCTTTGCATTCTCCTGAGGGACAGCCACACACATGTGTTGTGTCTTTTGCTCCTCTTCCCAGTATCAAAAAATCATAAAATCATAAAAGAGCAGAGTTGGAAGGAGCCTGAGGGTCCAATCCCCTGCTCAGTGCAGTATGCCTGGTATGGCTCCATATCCTTCACTTGTAGGTTTGGCCATCAAATAGCTCCTTCCAGCATTCCAGTTTTGGCATGATTCAATTTTCCTGTGATATCTAGGAGCTCACATTGGAAATTGTGGTGCTTGGTTCAAAGCCGCCAGACTCCACTGCCAAAAATATGCGTGTGGGTGGAAGGGAGGAAGACGGCAAATGGGACGAGAAATGCTTGTTTTTCCAGCAACATTATTGGACTGAAAATGTGGATGCAGCTGGGATCTCCCAATGAGAATCTCATGCCTAAAGAATTCAGTCTTGGTATGTTCTGAGACAAACTAGCCAGTTTTTACCTCCCAGAAAGGTGTTTCTTGAAAAAAAAACCCTGATATATATTTCACCATACAGTTAAAATGATACTTTTGTGCAAAATTGCAGATCAATGTGAAAACAGGATAAAGCAGACTTAGGTTGACTTTGCCCATCCTTACTGCAGAGCTGACATCATGCAGAAAGAAGTTGTACTAGGATTTAGGGTTTTTTCTCTCTCTCAAACAGATTAATTTTCATACTGGGGAAAAGGACGCATGCCGCAGGATGACTTTTTGCATTCACATGTCAGCTCTCAGATTCATATACAAATGGGAGGCATAGTGCATTTTTCTGATGCAAGATGGTTTTTATATTATCTGATACAGCAGGAGAAAAAGCAAACCCAATCCCTCCATGCCATTTGCTCACCACCCACCATTGTCCACCCTCTCCCTTAGTTGCTATGGCTTTTTAAGAGAACTTCCAAGATCGCTGTCCATGATAACATGACACGGTACCAAATATTAAGTCACGAGGAGAGATAAGGAAGAAGATTCCCAGCCAGGTCTCAACCACCTAAGCCACCAAGTTCCAGCAAAGGAATGGTGGCCTTTTGGAAACACTGTTGCTTCTGCATTCCACCTTTGTGGAAATTCACAGCACATCTTGAGGAATCTCAACTTCCTCCAAATACTCAAAGGTTGGTGTGATGACCTTGAGGAGGACAGGAGCCTCCTAGGCTGTTCTCACCTGGTCCACAGCCTCACCTCCCTAGAAGATGGTGGTGGTGGCAAAACCAGTAATGAATTATTGAAGGCAATAGTGCCACCACGCCTTTGGGCTGGTTCATTCTGTTTCATTCAATTGGGTGAAATAGCATCCAATAGCCAGACCCAGGGATGCCTCTGAGGGATGGGTGACGTTCTTCTACCACAGATTGCTGTGATGCAGTTCAGATGGCTGAGCCCATGCCTTGTACACAAAAGGTCCTGCTCCAAGGCTTCTGCAAAGCAGCTGACGGAAGCGACTTCAGCAAGCGGCCCTGAAGCCACAGCCAGTGAGACCAGACTGCATTAAAAAGAATTGCCCTCCCCAACCCCACACTCTCCAGATACACCGGGCTGCTACTCCCATCATTCCCAGGCAGCATGGCCACAAGATCAGCACACCTGGAGGGCACCAAGTTGGGGAAGGCTGAGAAAGAGAGAGCGCACAACGGTCTAAATTCCATATCCAACAGCTTCCAATGTGCTTTTCCTTCTCACATGCTTATCTGGATAAATGTTCATTAAAATGATTATTTACATCAGAGGCATCAGCATTCACCAGTTTTCCTAAATAAAACACCATCCTCGACGCAGTGCGGGATGAAGAAACAGCAGAAGAAAGAGTGCCCTCGGCATCCTGCTCTGTGTAATGAAAGTCGCGAAGCCCCCTCACTCTGCAATGCCCCCTTATCTCTTCCAGCTCAGACAACATTTCCCACTCATGCAGATAATATCATTTCTCCAAGACCATTTCTAGCAAGACAAAGAAGGCCAGCAGCTTTCAATTTCTTCTTTCCCAGACCACCCCCTCTAATAGATCCCATCAAAGCTGCTCCACTGACTTAGGAAATGTTCTCCAGTGCCGGAGCCTCCGTAATGTAAACAAGGCAGCTTTTCAAACCGCCATGCAAGTAAATTATCCAGCAGGGTTGTAAAATGTAATGCATACTGTTTTCCATTTAAATCCCGATGGCAGGGTAGCTGGGAAGGGGGAGGGCACCTCTGGAGCATAAAGAATCTATTTCAAGGGGAGGCATATTGAAAGGAATCAGCACAGTGGGATATGTGGCTTCCCGGGCAGTTCAGCCGCTCCGAGTTGCGGCTGTCCTGATTGTCCCTCAAATGGCTGGAGCTGTGACATCTCTCTTGCAACACACACTATCCGAGAGTGCCCTGCCCAAATGAAGGCACGGCCACCACCAAATGTTAAGGGCCTGTCACCCAGAAAGAGTAAGCACCTTTCCAAATGACTTGCTTAAGCCTGACTCAGAAATGGCATCCTTTGAGAAGGAAACCAAGTTCACGAGCTTAGCACAGACTGAATTGTCAACTGAGCCTGAGCAAACCACACTATAACCTGCGTGGTTGAAGGAGTCCAGAGCAGACTGGCAGAGTTGTAGCTTGCTGTCAGATTGGAGCTGGGAGCCAAGAGCCTTGCCAAGAAGTCAAGCCAGGCACCGGAAGCAAGGGATGGAAGCCAGGAGTCCATACCAGTGAACCAACCCGCATGTCAAAGCCAAACAGCAGGAAAAACACTCCACGGCCTGGAAGTTTCCTGATGGCTCTTCTCCCCCTCCTTCCAGATAGACCAGGACAATGGCTTTCTAACTAAATGGGTTTATTAAGTGAGAGTTGCCCAGCTACACTGGCTTTACCGTACAAATGAAGAGAACTGCAGGAGTCAACAACAAGCGAAGCACGTGGCGGTAGAGGACTGGCTACTCGGAGAAAGTGGCTTGAGATAAGCAGTGGCTGCCAAGTCAAATGCCTCTCCTGCCTTCCAGAAGGAAATGAGCAAGCCATGCCTGCAAGGCAATCATCCTACTTATGGGCCACTCACTTGGGGTGACCAGTGCTCCTCAGTGGGTCAGCCCTCTCAGCCTGATGCCACACACAAGGATCCATTAGCTTGATCTGCCCTCTTCCATGTCAGTGTACTTGCTAAGCTTCCCCACAGTATTTGAAACTGACTGATCTACAGGGACTGCCCAGCTTATTTCTGGGCCCTCTGCCCTTGGCCTCTCCACTGTGGGAACATAGAAACAGAAAGATCAGAAGGGGCCTCCCAGGCCATCTAGTCTGTCTCCAGGCTCCAGCTGGCTCCGCTCATGACATGCCTACCATGTGCATGTCCAGCCTACCCTTGAACACCCTCACCAATGGGGCTTCAACCACCTCCCATGGAAGCCCATTCCATACCCTGGGGGTTCTAACCATCAGGAAGTACAGGAGTCTAGCCCCTCCTCCTCCTCGGAGTCAGAATCTGGTTCCACAATTCTTGTAGGCTCCTTCAGAAGAAGAGCGGCCCAAAGTCCTGTGCACTGTTTTCTGTAGCTTGCACAGACTCTTTCCTGCCTAGAAAGATCCAGTCTCCAGGATGAGCATGAGCAAGACCAACCCAGAGCCAAAGGATGCTTTACTGACCCGGGTTTTGCTGCATACTGGTTCTGGGGACTCACACGTGGGGAAGCTACACACAAAGTCTGTGGATCTGGATTTTAGCTTTGGTTTAATAACCCCCAAGCTTGTATGAACTGTGGGGTATCGGGCCTGAGTACAATTGCAGCTACAGGATTTGAAACATTGGGGCAAATGAACTGCCCTGACCATTCACTCCAGAATATACATAAATCACCCGCAGAAGTTCTGAGCAGAGACCCTGAGCAGAAAACATGGGGCATGGCTGACCACATGAAGACCTCCCTACAAGATTCAGGACCACATTGCTTACTTCTTCTACTTGTATCCCACCCCACAAGCCAGGGGCTTTCTGGGCAGTTTTCTTGATGTTTACAAGTTTACATTACTTGATGAAACACCTCTCCCAACTGCAATCTATCCAGACATTATGGTCAGAATCTGGGCCTGCCTCCAGCTGACAGCTCCAAGGGAGGTTCAGTTGGTGGCTACAAGGAAGAGACCCTCCAATTATGGAAAAAGCTCCCCACTGAGGCCCACTTGGTGCCAATTTTACTGTCATTTCCGTGCCAGGTTAAGGCTGCCCTTTACTACAGGGCATGTAATCAGCTCGAAATAGCATACTGGGGCATTATACCAGCTGTCTAACAGGCCTGCTGAGTTCATTTGCGTTAGCTATTGCAGCTGTTTAAATTCAGTTTTAAATCTGGCTTTTAAATTTTGTAGTGTAATTTCATGATATTTTTATTATATTTTTAGATGGCATTTCTATTGTATTTTACATGCTGCGGTAAACCACCCAGAGTGTTTGATTATTGGATGCCATAGAGATAAAAGAAAAGAGGAGGAGGAGGAATTTTGCATGAGCAGGAATCATGAAATGCATCCACACTGAAGAGCTAACATTAATACTTAAAGCCCCAAATGGCTTGGAGCGCCTCTTTCCGTATGTGACTAGCCAGACCCAAAGATTGTCATCTGAGGTCCTTCTCAAAAAGTCCCCTCTGCAGAAAATGAAAATTCATCATTTGAAAAATGCACACAAATGTACTTAATTTGACGGGGAAAGGGGCACTTACATTTCAAAGATATGCACAATTAATGCATAGCTTTGAAAAACTCAGTGCTCAAATATGAACGGTTTTTCATGCCAAATGGGAAAACAAAATGCTTACACTCTTACATAGACTCAAGGCAGAATATGCTTTGAGATGAAATCTGCAGAACTTTGGCAAGCTTGAATTTTGCTGCTTTGCACATCTGTACTAAGGTGAGGAATCTGAACGTCATAGCTCCAGCATTAATGGACAGCCATGATGAGACTAGTGATACGCGCCCAAGTACAAAAAACACGTCCTTCTCATGCATTGCCTTTACTTTTTAAGCCGCTATTTTGAGGAAGGGTCACCTCCTGTGGTGAAAAATTCTGGCTGCTCTCATGAACCTTCATATAGACATTTAGAAGTAGCAAACACCTAAGAACATTACCATCACATTGCATTTATATGCCACCCCCTTTGTGGGGAGGCCAAGGAGGATACACAGCTCCATTTTAACCTCACAAACAACAACCCTCTGAGGTAAGGTAGGCTAGGCTGAGAGTGAGTGACTGGCCCAGGTTGCCCAGTGATGAGATGAGATGAGATGAGATGATGAGATGAGATGGGGGTGAGAACTTGGGTCTCCCAGCTCCCTAATACAACACCCTAAGCCCCATACCTCACTGGCTTTCAGAAGATAGAAGAACCATCCCACTGGACCCCATCCAAGGCCCACGCAGTCCTGCCACCGAGTCCACCAGCCAGTTCAGTGCCCATCAGAAAGACACAAGTGGGCCATGAAGGCCACACCCACGTTCTCCAGCAACTGGCACACCTAGGCATGCCGGCTTTGATACTGGAGGTGGCACATCATTATCTGGATTAATGGCCATCTCCTCCATTCAGTTGTCCAATCCCCCTTGAAAGCCACTCAACCTGGTGGCCAGGATGATATCCTGAATCAGTATGTTCAATAGTTTGCCCTTACAAAGGGAACACCTAGCATGACAGCCTTGTGGTTTCCTTTGTCCTTGTTTTTCTTTAAAAAAACAGAACTTGCCTGCTTTTCAGGGCAACCATGTACTTCTCTGCCCCACGGAAATACAATAGCAAACAGGACTGAAAATTCCAGCAGAGTGATGTTTTCATCCTTACCCCAACACCACAATGAGGAAATAAAATAATTAGCTACCGGTAGCAGGTCAGGGCTCAATGTCATTATTTATAAAAAAATAAATAAATCTATTTTATTACATCTATTGACAAAATTGCCCATATACCATGGATTGCCATAAAGAGAGAAACAGAGAGAAACATGGCAATCCATGGTATATGGGTAATTTTATCAATAGATGTATTCTTTTTATTTGGAAACACCTTGAGACGCACTTGGATGAGGAAGTGACTGTGTGTGTGGATCTAGAAGGGGTTCCAAGAACACTACAGAGAGGTGTTGGCTGGTTTAAATGCAGCTGGAGTCAGCATTGGAACATGAACAGTTAGCATTTAGTGGCCACTAGCAAACCTGCAATTATGGAATGGTGGGGTTGGACAAGACCACAGGAGACCCCAATGCCCTGCAAAAGGGGATTTTTGTGGGCTTAGATGGCAGAGTGCATTTGTATATCAAGTCTGTTGCCTCCTGTGCCTTGCTTACACCTCAATGTGCAGGGGGCACAAGCTGTGGCAACACAACCCTGGCTCTCTGCAAAGGTGCTGGTGGACTGCCAGACACCTGATCGAAGCCACTTGGCTATTAACCAGCTATCTTTAGCATGGATACTGACAGACCAATGAGAAAAGCAGCTGTGGAAACTGAGCTCTCTTCCCTTTCTGAGCCTGTCCAGGAAGTTGCAATGAAATGTGTTCAGCCCTTTGCTTACAAAAACTCCCTTGATTGTATAGCTGGGGCATTAATCCAGCACTGATCCTGCAGCATCCTGAGGATGCATTGTTCTCTTAAAGACTAGATGGCCCAGGAGGCCCCTTCTGACTCGCTCTGTTTCTATGTTTCTATGACTTCACTTGCGTCGACCCAGAGCTGATGGAGAAAACTCCCATGCAGAACCATATGGCAGAATGTTGTACTCCCACTTTGGCATTTAACACCCAAACTAGTCTACTGTGGCCCACAGCTGTTTGTACTGGGGATTGTAATGAAAAGACTTCTATTGATATTATCAATCATAACCTGCCTTTGCTCTGGTGACGTGGTTCTGCACTCTTGCTTTAGAGAAAATGTAACAGAGGAACTCCCTCAGTATCAAGGATCAGATCAGCAATCAATCTATTTTTCTTTTAAAATAATGGAATATGGTTTATTTGGTTTTCTGAGCTCATGTTTATGTTGTTTATTTAACTTCTATGCCACCCAATGGCTGAAGCTCTCTGGGCAGCTTACAACAATCCATTAAAACACAGTTTAAAAATGCAGAATAGAAAAGAGTTAAGAAAAAACACCATACAAAAAATGAAAACTGCAAATGAAAACATCACAGTTAAAACCACATTTAAATATAAAATTCCAATAACTTTAGCAAGAGAAAACCTGATGGAACCAGTATTAAAAACAAACAGCAAAGCCTCGACTAATTAAATGCCCTGGGGTAGAGAAAAGTCTTGAGACGGTATCAAAAAGATAGTAAGGATGGTACCAGGCAAGCCTCAGTGGGCACTCAGGTCTACAGCTCCTTCTGCATTTATATCTTGTAGTACTTCTGAGATGAAATCTGGAGCAAGGGAGGGTCAACCTTAAATTCTAAAATTGCCTTCCCTTCCTATTTCTCTGACAGCAGCAGTGAAAAATCTCATTGCAGAACTCTGTGTGAGACATCTTTCTCTGCCACTTGGAATTCTGCATGAGGAGCACCCCAGCCACCCCTGGGCCTGGAAATGTAAGGTTCCCAGAACACCTTAGTCCATAAGGAGCAGTTGTATTTCTATTTAGAACTGCAACACCAAGATTGCAAGGTATGGATGAAGGCAGAAAACTCATGGTACATGCTGGGCAGGGATACCCTCGGAAGGAACATGAGTCAACACCAACCAAAAAGAAAGAATAGGATAACAAAAAAGAGTAGAAGTAAACAGGAGAAGACGTTGAAGACATGCGCAAGTTCATCCAATGAAATGGCAACCATTGCCTGGGATACTTAAAGCAGGTCTCCTTGACTAAGCAACTGGCATGGAGCCTTGCAACCTTTCTATGACCGCACATCACGCACATGTCAACAGAAGCACAGCTCTGCACACTCATCCAATTTTGAAAAAGAACAGAAAAAAACTACTTCCCTGGGCTTACCAGACAGCAGTATATTCAAAGCCATGGTCTATTCACCTCCAATGGCAGACTTCCCAATGCTCAGGCCATGCCCTATCTTTGGATAAAGCCTAGATCACTGGGGGCGGGGCCTCCACTTCACCTACCTGAGATGTTGGTGGTGATCTCAGTTAAAGCAGTTTGGCCAAAGCCCTTGCCAGTTCGTGCCCGCACTGAGAAGAGGTAGGTTGTCCCAGGATGCAGGTTGGAGAACACGTGGTAGGTTTCATTTCGGAGCTTAGAGACAGTGCGTCGTGGGCCGGGCACATTGACTGCTGGGTCAGAAGATTCAATGCTCTGGTAGCTGATCTATGATAAAGGGACAGACTTTAAAACAAAAGGATACATGCTCTCTCTCATTGTATTTTTACAGGTAGTATTCCCTTTTCCAAAGGTGTCCTTGTCTCTTGAGGGCAATATCAGCATCAAGACATACGCCATTTTCCAACCTGTTATTCTGCATGCCAGTTCAGATCACAGCCTTGGTGTTAACTGTTCCCAGTTCATGGATGGAGCACTCCCATGGCCTCTGACAGTGTTGCATTGTTTGGAATTCCTGTTTCCGGGTCAGAGACAATACTCCAACCCAGGGAAGGAAGAGGAAGAGATCCACCACCCACTCCCACTCCCTTTGGCAGCTGGTGTGGAAAGAGCCATGGTTGCCGGCTACCAAAGTTAGGAACTTTTTTTTTTCAATTTATATCCTGCCTTTTCCTACAAAGGGCTCAAGGCAGCTTACATCATTCTCCTCCTCCATCTTATCCCCATCAACAACCCTGTGAGGTAGGTTGGGCTGAGAGTCTGTGACTGGCCCGAAGTCACCCAGTTGGCTCCATGGCTGAGCGGGGACTTGAACCCAGATCGTCTGAGTTCCAGTCCCACGCTCTTAACCAGTACACCACACTGGCTTTTGGATCACAACTTGACCTCCAAAGGTGGGGAGAGCTGGCATTTCAGTAAGCAGAGAGAGGAAAAGACTGGAAAAGCCAAGATATGAGCTATTCCGAGCCTCAACCAGGCTGTCTCCTGCTTAGAAATGCCATTGCTAGATGAGAGGGAAAAGTGCTGTCTAGCAAAAACCACAGAGAAGAAGATGGGCAGGCATGGATGGTCCCTCCTGCTCCTCCCGACCTGCATAGGAGGATCATAAGCCTCCAAGTTTGGGGATTTACAACCATGAAATATAGAATTTATAGGACTGTATCATTCAAGACGTAGAGATGAGGTTTATTTTGTTCTTAAGAGCATCATTCTTTCCTCACTGCCCCTCACCAGCTTTTTGTTTAAAAACAGATGGACTGAAAAGGTGACGACACTGAGCATGGTTCCTCATTTAAAGCATTGGTCAGCTTCCCAGGGTGCTCCGTTACTGCTGCATGTGGTTTCCCCTTCAAGCAGTGATCGGCTTGCTCATGCATTGAGTTATTTCTTAGATTTGTTCTTACTGGCTGTTCTGCCCTACAGTGCAAAGCAGGACACAGTGCTGTATGTGTGAACAGCAAGGAGCCCACAAAAAGTCTCGGTTTATGCATTCCCACCCCATTCCTGCCCTGCATGACCAGGAGAAGGAATCCCAAAACCTCAGTTTTGACTTTAAGAGGCTTCTGGTTTGTTGTTACATATGCACCAGGGAATGTGGTTTAAAATAGGCTCCGGTCAAGGGGAAAGCTGGCAAAAGTCGCCCATCTGACCCACACAGCCTTCCAGGATTCCTTCAGGAAGTACGGCTTGCTTTCCAGCCCTGCTTCCTAGGGAAATCCCTGCTGTTGTGTCCAAGCTGTGATCAGAGATAACCACAGAGATTACTCTGCACATGAGTGCTTTGATCACAGATCAGAAATGACAGTGGGGGACATGAACAGAGACTTTCTCCACTGAGGAAGCCACTGGGTGTTGGTAAGGTGTTTAGGACTGAGCAGGGAAGAGTCTAGTCTAGACAACTCCTAAACAAGCAAGGAGTCTAACCAATTCCTAAACAAGCCATCAACAAACCCCAAGTTATTTCCCCATTTCCTAGTTTGCACATAACAACAAACAGGGAGTCTGCTAAAGCTGAAGCAGAAATCTGTTTCTCTTTGCAGTCATGTGGAAGGAGGAGAGGAGGAGAACACACGAGCCTAGCACCTTCCCACAGGTGGCTTTTTGCTTTGCACAGTTATGCTTTGACTGCTGCCAACTGTCTGATGTGCTATTGTACAGGGTGATGGGTAGAGGTCAGACTTGTTTCCTAAACACTAATTCGGTTGCTATTACACAAGGGCCATTACTCAGATTCATTCCACATTAAGCACAAGGGCTGACACATGTGCAAAGATTAAATTGCACATAACTCATTGTTCTCTTTTCCTGCCTTCCCCCCTTCTTTCCAATAGTTCCATGGCAGACTCAGGCATCCCCAGGCAGCTGCCTGTGATGCTCCATGATGCCTGCCCTGGGCCACCCTTTCTATGTGTGTGTACAGGGCGGTTTCATCAGGAACCACCATTGTAATTTCCCCTCAAGACCCACCCAAAAGTACCACTTTGGGGCATTATAGGACACGTGAAAGGCCCCTCCCAGAATGAGTCTGGGAGTGGTCCTTTTCCAGTTTCACAGTCTCTGGAAGGACTCCAAGACACTTCCCACAGTGCTCCAGGGAATTATTGACCGCTTCATTGGAAAGCTGCTGCCTGCTTCTACCAGATACGACAGTCAGATCATTGCTCCATCTAGCCTACTATTGACAACACCGAGCGGGAGGAATCAGTGAGGTTCAGCTCCCCAGACTCTGGCCCGCTTTCTTGGGACCATGAGTCAAACTTCCCGGCCAGTGTGGCGCTCACCAGGAGCTGAGCCCCGTACATCCATTGCACAAGCAGTGACGCCCCCCTCTGTTCGCATTGCGTGTGTCACGCAAGGAGCCATCTGGTGGTGCAGCCTTCATTCTTCAAGCATTCACAGAGGAATGCTTCACTATACTCTGCAGAAAATGTTTCGACAAGTACCTAGAGCCCTTCTCCTTGTCATCTAGTTTTCTAGGTATAAGGAATGATTTTATGCAGGAGGGAAATATGCCGTGTCCTTCCTCCAGTCTTTGAAGTGGTTCAGCCAAACACCGGCTTATAAGCAGAGTGAGCACTGAGATGCCAGAGAACTTTTAGCTGGAGGATGAAAGGCACGCTTGAATTCTGCATCTGAAACAAAGGGGAACTAACAGAATTACTCCTGCTTTGGAAGGAGTTGTCCTTAAATCTCCAAGAAATAAAACCTTGTGTCTGGAATGACAATGGGGCTCACGTCAGTTCTCTAGGAGGAACTGCCCATGGCATGGCAGGGAAAGCTGCACAGATAGAGATCAGCTTTTTCACTCCACTGTTTCTGTGCCCTAATAATTTTTGTTGATGCCAAAAAGAGCAGCAGCACAGGATGAAAATAAAATGAGATAAGAATGGGTGTTGCCTGGATGCATTTGGGAAGGAACATGGCAGGAACCAAAACATACATACAAACACACTTTTCAAAAAACTATCCAACAACATAGTCTTTTCTTTCTGTGTTAAGTGCAGCAAACAAAGAAAAGCTCTTCTCACAATGCCTTGTGGGGAAAATAGCCAATTCCATCAATTGCTTCAGCATCTCCTCGTGACATACAAAGGTCCTCCTAGATGCTGGACATGATGCTATCATCCATGAGATTTGCCCAGCTGTACAGCTCAAAAGGTTTTGGAAACATGGCATTTGTCTTAGATTCTGCACTGCAGTTAGGCTGACAATTGATTCCCCCCACCCAACCAAAAGCACTGCAGGAGCGGCTGAACCAGCTGCTGTCGCTTTCCCTGGGGACCATCTAAGGAAAGCGACCACCTGGGGGAGAGCTGGCACTCAGTTCTCACTCTGTAAATGCTCACTCTGGGCAAATGGGGAGGTTGTACAAATTGAGCATGTCCAAATATCTTAATTGGTGCAAACTGTGCTTATGCAGCCCACTGAAGAAATTGGTGCTGATTAGGAAATGTACAGGAACAGAACTGGGAGGCAGGAACAAAATGCACAGGAGCACATGTTGGGCAGTTTAGGAATCTTTTCAGCAGACGTGTGCTTGTGTTCATGTTCAGAGCTTGGATCACGAGATGCTCGTGTGTTTTTCAATGCTCTTCTATCCCTACTGCATGATTCCAGAGTGGAACAATGGTATATAGGAAGGAGAGGCTGACCCTTTGTTTCCTGCCAACCTCAGAGATCCTATTTCCCTTCCAAGCTCTTTGGTCAGGGAGACATTCCAGCTGTGCTTTCTAAACAGGAACAAATAATGCTTGGGTGAGATGACTGTGTGACAAATACATTGTGCATTCAACTCAAACAGTGTCTTCTGGGGATGACAGGGATGGTGAAAGCACGCATCCCTCTCCAAATGATTTTGGCATGGTATCATCCAGCCATTGGCATTTTCCAGATATTTTGAATGCAGATGATGCGCAGATGAGATGTTTGTTTTTGCTATACACTCTGATCGGCAATGACAGCTGGTGAAGATAAAGCTTATGAACCATCCCTTTGCAGTCATAAATTGGCTCAGAGCTATTTTGTGGAAAGACTGCTTGGTTAAGGAAGACAAAACAGCGAGGCTGTGCCATTTCATTGACGAAGTTCATCAAGTAAAACAATCTAAAAACATCTTGGCTAAAAGGTTTCAGTAACCAAAAAGATGTCATCGTCGTCTTTTTCTTCTTCTTCTTCTGTGCGCATACAGACAGTGATCAGCATCTTAACCAAGGCATTCCCTGTTCCTCATCCCACCAAATCAAACGCTCCTTCAGAGATGATGCTTGCGATGATGTCTGTCCGCATCATCTAGAAGCAAAATTTCCCTTTTGTCACAGAATGTTGATCTCACTCATACACAACTTCAATCGATAGATTAATCTATCAAGGAGCAATCCTATGTGTTGTTGATAATGTCCTCCAGCAGAAACTGAAGGAGGGGGCAAGTGGAATGGCTACCCTTGACTTGATACTAACTAACTGAGAAGACCTAGTGGACGAAGTGGCAGCTGCAGGGTCTCTGGGGCAAAGGAACCGTGCCAGGCTTGCATTCTTGATTTTAAAGGAAGTAAAAGCCAAATGTAGCCAAACACCGACTCTAGATTTCAAGAAAACCCGTATTAATAAACCCGCAACAACTGTAAGTAAAATCCCATTCCAAGTGACTCTGACGGAAAACGGAGTTCAAGAAGGGTAGGGTTTTTTTTAAAAAGGAAATGCCAAAGGCATGATTTCAAAGAAGAAGCCAATGTTGCTTCACAAAAAGTTTAGAGAGTATCTGACAACAAAAAGGACATGTATAGAAAGTGGAAAGAAGGCCAGGCTACAAAGGCAGGTAGTGTGGAATTGCAGGAAGGCCAAAGCTAGGAATTCACTGAGGCTAGTAAGGGATGCTAAAAGCAACAAAAAATGGGTGGATGGAACAACTTGCAGGAGGGTCCAGAGCTGGCGACAGAATCAGACTCAAAGCGTGCTCATCAATGGCACCTTCTCAAGCTGGGGAGGGGGAACAAGCCAGTGTTCTTCAACACATGATAAGGATAAGGAAATGCAGGAAACAATTATGAAATTTGCAGATATTGGGTGGGATAGCTAATACCCTGCAAGACAGAAAGAAGATTCAAGGTGGTCTTGATAGGTTGCAGCACTGAGCCGAAAATGACAGAATGAAAATCAGGAGGAACAAATGCCAAGTCTTCCACCCAGGAAAAAGAAACCAAATGCATCGTTACAAGAAGGGGAATCCTTGGCTCAACAAGACTGTAAGTGCGCAGGATCTTGACGTTGTTGTAGATCACAAGCTGAATGAGTCGACAATGTGATATGTCTGCAAAAAGGGCAAATCCTATTTTAGGCTGCATTAATAGAAGTAGCACTTCCAGATCACGTGAAGTCTTAGTCCCCCTTTACTCTGGCCCTTTCCAACTCTACTCTAGTTTAGACAGAAAAAGGGCCTACGGTTCCCAGCATGTCCCAGCCAACATTGCCTAAGGGCACCATCTCATGAGGCTGCCCATAATGCTCCAAACTCAGAGGATTATGGGCATCCAATCAAGTGCAGAATGAGCACAGAGATGCATTTCTTTCACTTTTAAAGGATACAGATGGGTGATTTTGGTAGCCTATGACTTTTGGCCAAGATGAATCCAAGACGGCAACAGAGAAACAGCCTCTTCATTGAGCTCCCTTTGACTTTTGCCCCTGCTCGTGACGATGGGCTGAGGCTCTGGGGTTTAGGATGAGCCCTACAGGATCCACCCCTCCAAGCATTCATGAGCTTCCCTTTGTGCTCAGCTCAGCCTTCCAAAGGGAGCCAAGCCAAGAGAAAATCCATGAACGCTCACGGACCCCGCTCCCATTGTGCAACTGGCAGCTTTCTTTGGTGTCCGCTGCGGATGTTCAGATGGCAGCTGCACCTGATGCAGAAGAAAGGTGCTGCGTGTCCAGCACATGGGGCTTGATTCCTGGCAGGTGCCCCAAAAATGCTGGGTATGGTCACCAGGAAAGTGGGTTCCATGCTGCTGCAAAGAGGACCATAGCCCGGGTAGCTGAGCCCAGGGAATATGATGGATTCCCACACCTAAATGAATTCCTCACATATCCCTAGAAGGCACTGCTGGGCTTCTTCATATCCTCCCCTCCATGGTCCCTAGAAAGCCCCCCACTATCCGCTCTGAAAAGCCACAGCTGGCGTAGAAAGAACTACATTGCCCACGAGGGCAGAGATAGGGCGCTCTGAGAGCCCAGATCTAGAAAATAAACAGATGTACATCTCACTACAATGGAGAAGGTGACAACAGGTTCACTTGAGGACCTGTTCATACAAATTCCCAGGTACTCAGTGGTGATGGGCTACCCCAACACCCCGGACTACCCTTTCAGATCATGCTTTATCTTTAAATTGTGTTTGGACTGAACAGTCTTTTAAACAGAGGACAGTCCTTTGTAAACTTGGCTACCACAATTCTGTTTCTGTATGCCTTCAGGAAGCCATTCAGAATCAGGTGGTGTTCTTTGCATCATTCCATTTTGTTTGTTTGTCTAACATCCCATTTGCCCACTCAGAAAAAATGGCATTCAAAGCAGCTAACAATAAGACCATGGTTAAAACAAAAGCAAAAACAAAACCGGAACCAGAACCAGAACATTCATGAGCTGAATGTGTTAAAAACACAGCCAACTGTTATGGACTGGTTTTGTCAATCACAGCTTTGTTCTGAGTGATTTTGTCTCTTGCTGCCATGAACTGTACATGGTTCAATTGTTTGGTTGTTTTTTGTTGCACTCCTGTTTGATTATTTTTAAATGCCTCTAATATGTTACTGTATGGCAGTCTCAATGTGTTTCTTTATACCATCAAAACGTAATTTAAATAAAGACCTCTCTAATTGGGTAACACAGCCTAGGGAAATAGTGTCACAATTGGTCCACCTTGAGAACTTTGTAACTCACCTCATACTGAGTGATGAGGCCATTGGGTTCCACTGGTTCCTCCCATTTCAGAAAAATCATGTCTTCCAGGGGTGTGAACGTAAGGGACTCCGAAGCAATGCCTCCAGGGACTTGAATGGGGAAGAGTGAAGCCAAACATGGGAAAAGAATCAGAAAAAAACTCTATTACTTTACTGTTTTGCAACTGTATAACTTCAACAGGGAGTATCACAACTGTCATTGAATCCCAAAGCTTGCTATGTTCAACATTCTTCCTCAACTTCATCCATCTTTCTGCCCTGCTTAGTTCTTTGCATCCAAATATAAACCCATTTCAGATGGCTACACGAACAGGTGGAGTGTAGAAGCTGGACATACAACTGTTGCTAAACTTCATGTGGACATCTGATTGTACAGAGGTATGCACATGGAATTTCCGCAACAGGTATGGGAAACATGGTCAGACTTTGGAGTGTTCAAGACCAACACACCTGGTGGAGGAGCGTAAAGATGAAGAAGCTTTGTGAGAGACCTACCTTGCATTGTGCAAGCAG
The DNA here is from genome assembly GCF_004798865.1 of Varanus komodoensis. NCBI lineage: Eukaryota > Metazoa > Chordata > Lepidosauria > Squamata > Varanidae > Varanus > Varanus komodoensis. The sequence goes on from NW_025335759.1 coordinate 4,273,240, forward strand.
CACTGAAAACAGCAGGAGGGTGGAATGAAAGGCAGGTTGTACCTGCAAGTCAATGTGTTTCTCTCTGTTTGTTTACAGAGTGATTTTAGAATCACCCATCCCCCGACAGAGCACTTGAGGCAATTTATGGATCAAAGGTAAGAGGAAAATGCATCACACAACAAAGAAGCAAAAACATAACACTACAAAAACTACATTACAGCAAAACTAGACAGCGATAAAAACATCAGAGGGTGGCATTAACCATCATGTCTTCATCAGCTAGGTGAACTATGGAAAGAAAGAAGCTGGGGAAGGAGTTCTACAACTAGAGTGCTTTTCTTTTCCCCTAGTTAGAAATGATTCATAAATTTAGAATTACAATAAGGCCACGATCCTAACTATGCTCACCTGTGATTTCCCTAAGGAATGAAGCATGCTTCCTCAGGATCAATGACTGGACCTACTCCTTTGACCTTTGGAAAGGGTGAAAATGTGACTCTTCAGTTTTGTGGGGTCCCTTATGGGATTGTCCTCTGCTAGACATATACCTCCAAACACAGATGCGTTGGAGTATCCTGAGCTTTGCTGGGCCGCTGACAAGGCGACTGAGGTAATTTCCACTTCTCATTTTTGCTTTTGTCTTTCCGCATGGGCCTTTGAGCTATTAAGCATGACAACCTGGAGATACCACACGAAACAGCAGACCCATGCCTCTTTTCTCCCAAACCTTCTCTATTTATCATAACACCTGCTCTGTGACTTCCGTGAGGTCGTCCAAGGTTGCTTCTGCAACCTCAGGAAGCAACCACCATGCTTTATTACTTTATTCCTCTCTACTTTATCTTCACAACAAGCCTCTCCAGTTGAGTTGGTTACTGGCCCAGGGTTGCTTACTGAGCCCCATGGATGAGTATTTGGTACCTGAGAATCCCCAATCCTAGCTTGTTCCTTAGCCCAGCTTCCCCCAAGTGGCTTGTTCCAGAAGTTCCGGACTACCATTCCCAGCATTCCTGGCCATTGGCCATGCCAGTTTGGGACCACTGAGAGAAGTCTATACACCAGGAGTGCACTACGCCAGTCTTGGAAAAATCATCCTTCCAGCCAGGGAATGGAACTTTCATATCGACTTAGAAAGAACAAGTTGAGAACAGAAATTTTAACAGTCAGGGGAAAAAAATCATACCATTACCTGAATGTGTTTGCATAATCCAGAACACTCTGGGCTGATTACAGCAGACAGAGCCCTCAATCCTCCACAAATTAGCACTCAGTCAAAAAACATGCCTGGTGAATCCGCAGGCAATTCTTGCTCATGTATATTTTATAAGGACAGCTTAATTGCATTTTGCTGAGCCAAGACAGTCCACCCACTAACAAAAGGCAAAATGAGAGATGCTGAGAAGCAGAAGAGAGTCTGGCTATCTCAGCAGCTGTGGGGTGCATTTCGAGCAGGCAGCCCATGGTTGGATCACACCTCTGAAGTTGTCCTGCCATACTCTAGGAGTCTCAGTAGGCAGTAAGTCGATCTACTGGTAGATCTTGGACTGCCTTGCAATTGTTCAGCAAGGATTTCTGATGGTTCCCAACTGTTTAATAATGTTAAAATGATGCCTTAAATCAGGGGTCCTCCAACCTTTTCAGTTCAATAAGCACACTTAGATTCTTGAGAGGATGTCTTGAGTCCTTTCCCACAATGTCTGTCATGATGAGCACGGAAAGTCACAAAACAGTTGTTGCACAGAAGGAAATCTGCTATGATTTCTATATACTGTAGTTATCATATACCCTGGGTGACTGATCCTGCCTAATCTTGGGAGCTAAGCAGAGCTGGGCTGAGTAGACATCCGGATGGGCAGTTTGATTCTTGCATTGAGCAGGTGTTTGGACTTGATGGCCTCTTCCAATCTATGATTCTATCAATCTATGAGTCTATGATTCTATGACTAAACAAACAAACAAACCCTTGCCCAAGAAGCTAAGTAATAGGTGGAGTAAAAGGGTGGGTGGGGAGAGGGGGCAGACCTGAGCTGTCATACCTTTGAATCTAAATACAGATGGTTCTAGAAGCACACTTCCCTTTGCAGGATGCTAGGCTCCCATATACTGAGAAATAAAACTAAAATCAGGAGGGGTGGGAAGTCTTATGAGGTTGTCCCAGGGCATACTTGTACCCATAGGCTCCTCTTTGATGCCTCCAATCCTAAATTATATTGTCGAAATGAGAACAAAAATTGCAGGAAAGCAGGGTAACAAAAACTGTCTCTCTGTGTGTGTTTGCACTGTGGCCTCTCTTCACTTCTGCTAATTCTTTTGCATCATTTAGTAGGAACTCAAGAGCTAGCATGGATTAGACTAAAGGACTATCTAGTCCAGGATTCTGTATCCATTAGACGTCTGTGGGAATCCCCAGCTAGGACAGAAGCACCCTCCTGTTCATGCTTCTCTACTGATGTGGAAAAGTTTGCTGCTTTCGAGACTGGAGATGATACATGGCCATCAGGGTGAGTCCCTCCAATTGCTGCTGCAGCCTTCCACCACTAAGAACCTCACGGGGTGGGCAGGCATCCTCTAGATGGCCCCTTGCTGGGATGGGCACTCACAAGCACTGGCTGTATCTGCAAGGAAGGGTCCTTCTCCACCCACTTAATGCATCAGTTCTTCCCAGTTCTGAACCCTTCCCAGGCCCTACATGCCATCACCTGGCACATCAGTGTTCCACAAAGGGAGCACATCCAACTCCACCAGAAGGGATGAAAGCAGCAGCCATCTCCCCAGGCCTGGAGCTTGTGCAACCAGCTGCTCCAGCGCCACTGATGGGGCCTTGCGTAAAGCTCTAATATCTCCAGGCAATTTGGCTGGATTAGCGGAGCCCTGATGCTCCCTCTAATTATCCACAGCCCACCATGATAGCAACAGAAAAAATGGAAGTCATAACCAGGACCAATATTCACTGATTTAGCAGAGATTCCCCCATCCACCTCCTCTTATTCCCCAGTCTTGAGGATGTCATTAAGGAGGGACCAAACAAGCAATTGCCTTTGCAAAGATCACTATTCATAGGCAGTCTTGTCTGCCATGAGCTTTACGGCACCCTCTAATTTCAGGCAGAAAAGAGCAATTATACTCCCTTTAGAAAAGGCAGCAGAAAATGAGGGGAGGGGGTCACACCATTACCCAGCACATACAAGGACAGTGCTGATGTAAAACAGCAGGATGAGGGAGTCCAGAGACATTATTCACACCCATTAGCTGCACCTTTTTGAAACTTCCTGGGTGGAAACAGGCTACAGGGGTTATGCGAATAATATTGTTTGTGTTCAAGCTATTATTCATTTTATTGTAAGCATTAATGCTTTGTCAGACTCCACGGTTGGGTTGCAAAGACTGGAGGTCTGTAAACTGTCAGCCAGAGCCAAACTGAATATTAACCAAAAATGAATTATGATGCTTAATTCAATAGCCAAAAAGAAGGGTCATGACTCAACCTTTTCTGGTCCAGGCTTAAACATACCTGTTGTTTAACACAGCCCACTTAAATGGGACACACAACACAACTCACTTGAATAACAGGGATGTTCATTGGATCTGGCTTCCAATATTTATCAGGTTGATAAGGAGAGACATTTTCCAGAACCTCCGCCTCAAATCAGGTGTCTTCCAGATGTTTCAGACTGAGAGTGCCAACATCCCTGACCATTGGCCATATTAGGTGGGGCTGATGGGAGATGAAGTTCACAGTACAGTCTGTGGAGGTATTGGATTCACTCTTTCTATAATATAGCCTGCACAGGTTGTTGACTTCTGATTCAGAAGATAAGCAGCTGGAATGCACAACTGGAATGCCAAGGGCAGTGAACACAAAGAGAAGCAAGGCAATCAATGAGGACCAGAGAGTATCAGGTTTGGTGGTGAAGTCTAGTGAGCAGGCTGAGATGGGTGGAGGCAGACTTAACATCAGCACCCAGAGAAATGCCGAAGGATCCCTGTCGGCTTTCTACCCACCCCTGGCCAAGTGTCATGCATCTAAAAACATGCACATGAACACTAAAGCACCATTATGAACCATGCATCCTTCCACTTGACCTGAATACAATTTCTCAAGTATATTTTGAACTATTAACAACCAGTTGTAGGACGAGTCAACTCTTACTTATGGTGACTCCATGAATGGATGCCTTCCAAGATGCCAGCACTGCTCCGCTTGTGTAAACTCAAGGCTGTGGCTTCCTTTAATGCATGGGTCTCAAGCTCAACTTACCTGGGGGCCGCTGGAAGTAGAGGCTGGGTGAGGCTGGGCCGCACCAAGTATTCCACCACCGCGGTGGTGGTGGGCCGCTCATCCCGCGGCCGGCTCAGGTGCTGCCAGCGCTTTGAAAGCTGCAGGGCCCCTCCCCGTGGCCCGCCCGTCCCAGCAATTGGCCCGCGGGCCGCGAGTTTGAGACCCCTGCTTTAATGGAATTGATCCATCTCATAGTTGGCCTTCCTCTTCTTCTGCCCTCAACTTTTCCCTTGTTTTCTCTGGTGAATCTTGTGCCCAAGTACTACAGCTTCAGTTTTGCCATTTTTGCTTCCAGGGAAGTACTGGTTTGATTTGATCCTGGAGCCACTTGTTTGTCTTTCTGTTGGTCCAGAATATTTGCAAAGGTCTCTTCCAGCACCGCATTTTAAACACATTGATCTTCTTTTTGTCAGTTTTCTTCGCTGTCCAGCTTTCCCACCCAGGCATAGTGATTAGGAACACAATACTGAAAATGACCTTGGAATTGGTTTCCAGTGAAACAGCTGATCATCCTTAACAGCTGATCATCTTTTCTCTTTCTTTCATTGCCGCCTTCCCAATTCTTTGACTTTCTTGGCTGCAGTCTCAGCATGATTGAGCTAAGGTATGTAAAATCTTTCACATTTTGAGTTTCTTCATTGTTGACGGTAAAGTCATGCGGTTCTTCCATAGGCATTATTTTTGTTTTCTTAATGTTCAGCAGCAGTCCTGTTTGTGCACTTAATCCTTTCACTTTCATCAAGCGTGGCTTCAAGTTGTTGCTGTTTCTGCCAGTAGTATGGTATCATTTGGATATCTTAAATTAGTGACATTTCTTCTGCCAATTTTCACTCCTTCCTCTGATCCTAAAATAGCTTTATGAAATGTTCTATGTACAGATTGAACAGTTAGGGAGATAGCATACAGCCTTGTCTGTTTCCTTTGCCTATGGAAAACCATTCTTTTTCTCCTTATTCTGTCCTAGCAGTAGCTTCTTGCCCATAATACAGGTTGCCCATCAACACAATCAAGTACTGACACACACCCATTTCTTTTAGGAGCACCCACAGCTTCTCATGATCCACACACTCAAAGACTTTGCTACAATCCCTACAGCATAGACAGATCTTGTTCTAAAATTATTTGTTGCATTATGGTAGCCAATGAATATTTGCATGTAATCTCAAGTGCCTCTTCCTTTTTTGGAATCTAGTTAAATATCATTCATTTCTTGCTCTACAGAAGCTAAACTTATTTTTTGCAACACCTTGAGCATCACTTTGCTTGCATGGGAAATTAGTGCAATACTTGTATAGCAGCGGCTCGCTTTGGTGTCTCTTTTCTTGGGGATTGGAATGTATATTAAGCATTGCCAGTATCCAGGCTATTGTTTTGTTTTCCATACTTGCTGGCATAGTCATTAGGAGTTGGACAAATTTAGCGACTGCAAATTGGATTAGTTCTATTCATACCCAAACTATTCTGGGTGCGTTATTCCTTCCAAGAGCTTTCAAAGTTGCTTTCATTTCACTTTCTAATACTGCAGGCTCTTCCACACAGGAATGCTCTTCAAACGAGTGTGTCATCATTTGTTCTTCTCTGCATAGTTCTTCCATATATTGTTCCACCTTCTTTTTATTTAAGTCTGGTCAGATAGCATGTTCCCTTCTTGATCTGCCAGCATTTCTAATCTAGGTTTGAATTTCCTTTAGACTTCATGGATCATCTGGAAAAATGGTTTTCTTGTTCTCTCCTATTTCTTCACACTGGCCTTTGGACCAGTTCTTTTCTAGTCTCTTTCTAATCAAAAGAATGACCTCCTGTACATTAAATGGGTGGGAAGCAGACAACTGCAGGATTAATAGAACAAACAAAAAATAGAACAGAGCCTTTAAGCGAGATGGGTGGGAATTTTTTTTAAAAAGGAAATTCTAAAGGCAAATTTACAAACTATTTTGTAAAGAAAGGAAAATAGGTAGAAGACAACAGAAGAAACCCGTGCAGCTTCACAAAAACACTTAGAAATGATATGAAAACAGAAAAGGGCATGTATAAAAAGTGGAAAGGCTTGATAGGTTGGAGTGCTGGGCTGAAAACAACTCAATGAAAATCAATAGGGACAAATGTCAAATGCTGTACCCTAGGAAAAAGAGACCGCATGCATTGTTACAAGACGGGGAAATATTAGCTCAACAATGCCGCAGGTGAGAAGGATCCTGAAAGTGTGGTAGATCGCAAGCTGAATATGAGTCAACAATGTGATGTGGCTTCAGAAAGGGCAAATGCTATTTTAGGCTGCATTAATAGAAGTAGTGCTTCCAAAACACGTGACATCCTAGTTCCTATTTACTCAGTGCTATTTAGGCCTCATCTGGAGTCCTGTGTCCAGTTCTAAGCACCACAGTTGAAGAAAGATGCAGACAAGCTGGAAAGGGTTCAGAGGAGGGCAACAGGGATGATCCAGGGACCGGAAACAAAGCCCTGTGAGGAGAGATTGGGAGAACTGGGCACGTTTCGCCTCAAGAAGAGAAGACTGAGGGGTGATGTGATAGCACTCTACAAGTACTTGAAAGGCTGACACAAGGCAGAAGGACAGGATCTCTTCTCATTCTGTGTCCTGCAATCCGGAATGATTAACAAGCTCAAATTGCAGGAAGCCAGATTCTGGCTAGAAATCGGGAAGGAATGTCCTGACTGTTGAAGCCATACAACAATAGGACCATTGGCCTAGGGAGGTTGTGGGCTCCCCCACAGTAGAGGAATCCAAGATGTAACTGGGCGGCCATCTGAGGGGGATAGTTTCCTGCACCAGAGGAACTGATGGCCCTCTGGCCCCTTCCAACTCTACAATTCTACGATTCTATGGATATACAACAGTGGATTGGGCCTCAGAGAGGGACCTTTGGTGCAACAATTAACATTTAAAACTTATTTTTGTATGTGGAACAGTGGAGAATATGTATGTAAAACTGTTCATTGAAACAGATGAGATATTGGCAGACTAGAAGAGGAGCTGATTTGAGAATTCAATTACCAAACGTTCAATTAGTACTGTTATTTGTTGGGTCTTTTCTCCTTCTTGGGTACAAATTATCTATTTTTTCCACTTGATAACAGCACATTAAATATCTACAGGTAATTTCTGCAGTGCTCATGCAGATTCTATTATTTGGTGAGGGAAAAGGGACAATCTAACTTGCCACAAAACCCAAACAAATAAAGCATTTCTACCTGATTTACAAGCTAATTTAATCAGCGCTGAGGTGTCCTACACAAAGCACTTATTAAATTGCAGAAACCTTTGGGGCAGATATATATATTTGCACTTGAAAAGAGATGCACAGGCTTCACCTGTGCTCAGCACTATGCAAATGCAGTTTTATTACAACTGTTTGCAGTGCACCTGAGGAATCAAAACAGAGGGGACACGAAATAGCCAGCTTCATGTGCATTTCCCATCTCGGACAGAGCAATGCACTTCAAACACTACACCAGGCTGGCAATGAGCAAGCGATCCTTGAATAAAGCACAACAAAACTAGGCATCGGCAAATAGGAGCTATTCAAGCTCATGAAGATTGCCCAAGCATCCCCCCCGCCCCCCGCTTATGCTATCTTGATTTGCACTCTCATTTGCAACCGTCTTGCTTAAAGGATGATATAGAAATCAAATAAATACATTTGTGATTGCTGTTATTCTGCATGAACAGGAACATAGTACAAATCAGAAGTTATCAGATGTGGGAGGTGTGCAAAATTTCCATAAATTTCCCAACTTTCACAGGAATCCTAAACTGCGGGAATTTTCCTCAAGGCCTAAAGTGTGGGCAATTTTAAAGGTGTACATTTTAGAATACATTTTTATGAATGATTTGGATGAGCAAGTGCAGGAATAATGATCAGATTTTCAGATGGCATGAAACTGATTGGGATAGCTAATAACCTGAATGACAGAAAGAAGATTTAAGGTGATCTAGAATTCAAGGTGACCTTGAGCCATGAGCCAACATTGGTTTGAGCCCTGTGGCCCCTGGAAGCTGAAAAGCAGCAGGAGAAGGAAGACCTCATCATGGGCTGTGTTTGGACCTAGGCAAAGTAATGTATATTGTATTGTACTTATGGCTGTGATACCTGTTTGGATGAGCTGCAGTGAAGGCACGACATAGTATGTGAATAGCTGCTTAGCTGATTCAAGTCTCTGCCTCTATTGCAGGTGGTTAGCTGGCGCCAGTTGCAGTGCCAGTCTGAGAAACTCAACTTAAGAAGTACCACTCACTATGAGAAAGTGTCCATCATCTTGGTGGAAACAGCCCAGGCAGCAGAGGTCTGCATGCTAATGAGCTGTTCCACCTCTGCATGGACAATGCTACTATTATTTAATTTTTTGGAAGAAACTTTGAGGAATAAAATGACAGCAATGATGCCATTCTCTCCATGTCATTGATCTCCACAGGAAGTGAATAAATGTGGAACAGAGTAGGTCTCAAACAGCTCAGCTTCTGAGATGCCCAGCTAGTGCCAAAAACTTGACAAAGAGCCAGTTTGATGATGAAAAGGCAACAGTACAGGGAAGGGAGCCCAGAGGAGCTGTGTGCACAGGGAGAAATGTGCTGGCTTCAACTGATCCCCTGCAGGCATCCCAGAAAGATGACTTCTTGTCCCCAATTTGCTCTGCCATTACAGACTGGGTGCGCTTCTTAGTCAATGCATGGAACTGTAGCCCTCAGAGAAAAGCACTGCCAGTACCTTCACGACTGAATACCCCAGTGGGATTACAGGGACACCCCTTGTGGGGGTTCACATTTTGTACCTTGTTAGTAGTTCACATGCAGGGCCAGCCCTTAACTGAATCACACTTCAGAAGGGAGAATTCTTGATGGCCCTCCACTTGAATTATTCTCTTAATCATGTCTTGAATCATTTAAGCACACTGGACAACTTTGATGCATCATTCATGTGTGTCATCCTTGTCATAAAATGGAAAGTTTGCATGCCTGGATCTGATGACAATAATTTTCCATCACTGATACACTGTTGAATGGACAAGGTATTAAAATCATCATCAACTCTTGACTTAATGTTGGCTCTGTAACTCAGTTTTACAATGAAGATAAACTGTAGGATTTGCTACCCAGTGGGCCAGTAAGCTGATGATCCTTTGGCAGGTTCCTTCCAAGCTAAGGTTGTGATGATGGTCTCAGGATCCATCTCTCTTCTGTTATCAAACTTCCTATGCTCAGCCTGGCTTGGGAAGCAAGCCAAGCCCAGAGGATTTCCACGAATGATCATGCAGCTCCAGCTGTGCAACTGGCAACCTTCTTCCCCAGCATGTACAGCACAGAGGCTGCAAGTCACATGTGCAGAAGAATGCACTGCTTGTGTAGGACTTGATTCTTGGTGGACACCTGCACAAATGCACAGCCGATCAGCACCAAGTCAGACTCACGGCTGCAAGGAAGTGGGTGGAGTCCAGAAAATCCATCTGACTTTTGGTTTGGGAATCCAATAGATGCCCATCTGCAAAGCATGTTCTCACACATCCCTACTCCAAGCACAAGGCCTCAAGCAGCCACCTAGACTGACCTAGAAACCTTTACTGGGTATGGGAGGGAGATCAGTAATTCTCCAAATTTGCACATTCCGAACCATCATATCAGCCAAGGCAAAGTCATGGCTTGAGAGCCATACTTCCCCAAGGTGGAAAACACAGCCAAGGAAAAGAAAAGTGCATAAAATGTACAAGGTAGTGAAAAGTGTGCACAAAAGTTGGGGCTTTGGAAATAGGAACAGAAATCTGAAGCATATCAGTGCAAACAATTAGAAAAATGTGTACATTAGAGAAAACTTCTGGCATAAATCTACATGTCTACAAAAAAGCAAACAAAGGATTCCAAATTTGCATGCAAACTTTTAAAAATGCTTGCCTATGTAGAAATGGGACAGGATGAACTTAAACCTGAAAATCTGACCTTCAGTTGAAATAGACTGTCAAATCCCCACCCCCATTTACAACCCTCCCATGCCACAGGTGGGTGCACAGCCAGTAAGTAACAAATTGTTGCTCACATTGGGATTCCTCTAACAGGTGGCCATGGATGCTCACCTGTCCCTAAATTTTGCATTAGTTGCACAAAATCCCACTGGTTCCCCCTGATTTATGGGGTATTTGCAAATATCATGTTGCTAATAGTAATGGGTGAACTCCCCTGCATTTGGACTTGAGGGTGAAGCAAAGATGTGAAGAGGAACAAGGTTCAAGATCACCAGAATTTGCTGAATAGGTGCACAATTACTTTTTCCTTTAAATCCTCCCCCCTTCAAAAGAATGTGGAGTTGGCAGTTTCCCTCCTAGGCAATATAGAAAGTTTATGTTAGTGGGGACATCCTTGCAGCAAGACTGAGATGCAGCAAAAGACTTAAAATCCTCCTCTGCATGCCACGGTCCTGATCAAGTTCCATCTGATTGCTATTTATTATTTAAAAGTGCATTAAAACAATGCCCTGGATATGTAAATGGAAAAATCCCACCTCTCCCAGCCTTCAGAGTGCTCCATATCTGAGAGAAGAGTTTAAAGTTAAAAAAAAGTGGGAGAAACCAAAACCAACAGATCTGTTCAACCTGTGGTGCGCTAGCTTTTCCCCTTGCACTTTCAAAACAACAGAGTGTTCTTTGGCAAAAGCTCTTAATTCTCCAGAGCACTTCCAGGAAGCACAATCAACCAAGAATGAGTCTTTAAGCATGCACAAGCGGTTCATTGAACCCAATATAGCAACTACTTCTAAAAACCCTCCTTTTAAGTACCCTCGGGGGTGGGGGTCCTTTCGGACACAGGTAAGCCTCTTCTTTGTCCATCACTCCTCTGTTTGGGTGGCCCATCTCTCCCAGTGTTGCATCATGGGGTCAAGAGTCAGGCCAGGCTTGGCTGGCTGCAGGAGTTCTTCTCCCATGCAGTTGTAAATCCTGACTTTTCTCAATATCCACCTGAACACCTGGGGAGGGTAACCTTGAGATAAGCCCCCCTTCTTCCATTTAAACTTCTGGAGATTCTGATTCCCAGGCTCTCTCCTCACCTGACAAGTCCTAATCTGCCTGACCTTGGAACGCATGCCAAGAATAATTACCCCTTCCCTTCCCCACAATCCAGGTCCAGGGCTTTGAATGCATCACTCTTAAAATTCTGGGCTGGAATCCCTGCAGAATCCACCACGCTGGTGCCACTTCTCTTTTTCAGACAAGCTCCTCATGTTCAAAACCTTTCTCCTCTATATCACAGTGAAAGTGCATCACAGAAAAAATTGGGAATAGCAATAAGCACTGAACAGGGCCAGTGTAGATGAATCGAGACTTTACTTCATTTCTCATTTAATAATTTTCATTCTTTCATTTTGGGGATGGAAAAAACACGAGATTTTTAAAAACATCAAATGTGAGAGAAAGCAAACCTGATAGTTTTGTCTATCAGGAACACTTGAAAGATTAATATTTTACTGTAGGTCCCACCTCTCCCCCCCCCATGTGTGTGTGTAATTCATCTGATGCAAAAGGCTTTCTCTACACATGTGCATACTATATTGGCATCTTGAGGGTTGAGACTCAGCCTCTTCAAAAGCATGTAAATCATTTGTATGTCCAAAAGCACAGAATGAATTATGCCCCTGAGAACTGTAATTGGCACAGACTCCTGGGTGTGTAATTGCCACTTGTATGCTGGCATGCAAATGTCCTTCGAATTTACTGAACAGATGAGGTCAAATTGGGATAGAAGGATACGACCACAAATTTTTCTGTGATGCACTTTCACAGTGAGATAGAGGAGAAGAGAAAGTGACCTAACTAGGCATGATCTAAAAGAATCCCAGAATCTGAAGCCAGAAAATGGCAGGCCCGTCCTTTACTCATAATTATACTTTAAAACAAAAACCCTAGGGGGAGATCAACAAAACTGCATTTTAAGAGTCTTCTCACCTGCCCCCACCCTTCAGATCAAGCCAATTTTTCATCTGATTATTTTTAATATGAAAAAGATTTAACAAACCCACAAAAAAGAATGAATTTCTAATGAACACTCTAGGACAATAGCAATATATCAGAAACAGAGCTTCATAAAACAGTCCAGGGCAGATTCAGATAGCCACATTAAATAAATTGGATAGGCAGATAATTGAAACAGACATGTACAATTTACAGTATCGCCCTGCTCAGACAAAGATGTATCGATCCCTTGAGAAGCACAGGCAGCACACTGTATTAGCGATGATATTCCGCTCAAAGGATGAGAAGAAAACCTTGTTAATCAGAAAAACAGTTGGAGTGCTTACGGTACAGCAAAGGCACAGCTGGAGACACTGTGAGAAGGTACAGAAGAAAACAGCTGGAACAATTATGGTGTGGTTAAAAACAGCGGGGGAAATTACAGGATGAGAAAAAATAGGTTAGGAATGCAGAGCTGGACACATTGAAGTCAGCTAAACTCAACCTTTGGATCTAAAGGAAGGGTTTTCTCCTTCATCCGGAGACCAAACGGGCTAATTGCCCCCGGTACTTTGAGAGCAAGACAACGGGGCGATCTCTGGGCTGTATCGGTTCCAGGTTAGAGCAACTTGTCCCAACCTGATATTCTTCCGCTGTCTTGGACTTCCACTCCGAGCAACCTTGGGCAGCAGGGGTGATGGCTAGGAATGCTGGGCACAATGGCAGAAAAGCTGCCTTGGAAAATCAGACCCACTTTGACACAGTTCTATGGGCTAAGCACACTGAAGACTTAGTGCTACACTCTTGGAGTGCCCCAGGGGCAGGATTCCGCTGGGTGATTCTGCCAGCATCAATGGCATTGCACTAGCAGAAAGTACGTTCCACACTATGCCCAAAGAGAGACTCCAACTACCGTCATGTTTGCACGGGCATGATTGCACAAGCCACTGCACTTTATGCCTGAAATTGGCTTAACGTAGCTTAAGCTAATTGCAATGCACAACTGACCATGCAGTCTGTTGTGCATTACACCTGAACAATTGCAAGTACTCATTACAGCAGTCTCATAGCCAAGCCAAGAAGGATGTAGCTACAGCTTCCTATCGGTAGAGGAAGGTCTTTTACAGAGCAGTTGCATCTTGATTGTCTGTTTGTGACCAAGAAACTCCAAAATACTTTGCTATCCACTGTTACTCACACACATGTCCCCTCTCAGCTGCTCTGAAGATTGAAGTTAAGCTCCAGAGCGGGCCTTGGGTCCCTCAAAGCTCTGGCTGCACTAATTCAGACATATTAGTTGCTGTTGCTCCTTAGGCAAAGCCTGAGGCTGACCTAGAAACCTTTACTGGGGATGGGTGGGAAATGAGTTATTAAGCATTACATTAATTTCACAGATTAGCACATCTTGAACCATCATATAAGCTGAAGCAATGCTACAGCTTAAGATCCATACTTTCCCAAGGTTGACAACACAGCCAAGGAAAAGAAAAGTGCATAAAATGTACAAGGTAGTTAAAGTGTGCAGAAAAGATGGGACTTTGCAAATAGGAGCAGAAATCTGAGGCATATCAGTGCAAACCACTAGGAAAAATGTGTGCATTAGAGAAATACACAAACATACATCTACACTTTTTACAAACCAAACCGGTGGGTGCCCAACTTTGCATGCCACTTTTAAAAAATGCATACCTGTGAGGAAATGGGACAGAATGAGCTTAATCCTGAGACTACCTTTATGAAAAGTGGATTGTCAGGTCCCTCCCATCATGTCTCAGACTGGTGCACAGTCAGTAAGTGACAAATTACTGCCGGCACTGGGATTTTTCTAATGCACAGACCTAGATGCTCACCATGTGGGGCTAGAACACAAGATCAATAGCTAATCAGGTCTATCCATGGCAGCTCCCAATACCTTACCAGCAATCACTCCAGGAACTCATTCCCAATCATGAATACCAGAGCTTGCAACTTCATGATCTACAAGTGTAAACTAGGCTGGTGTGAAGGGTGGCCACTTGGCAAGCTCCCACAAAAGCAGGAGGGTCCCCCAAACAAGGCTCCCCTGGAGTTTCTCCTCCTCTTTACCATTGCAAACTGCTTGCTTGCTTGCCTCTCACTCTACCCAGACCGTGGTGGTGGTGGTGGCGAGCAGCAGATGCCGCTGGCTACTTGCTTCAGTGCTATGAAGAAGTCAAGTGGTAGTAATGATGAGAAAGTCTGAGGAGCAATGGCTGCTAGAGACAATGCTGGGGAGAAAGTAAGCTCCCAAATAAAGAGCGTCCATTAAGGATCCCTTGCCCAAAGGCCTTCAAAGACCAGGAGGTGGCAATGACCGCAAGCTCACTATAGCCAAGCCAGTCCACAGGCATGGGAACACTCTTCTTTCTCTCGGCATTCTTCTGGAACACCTTTCAACCCAGTCCAGTGTTAATGTCTACCATGCACTATGCTGGTACATGGACTATTCATGAAGCCAGAGCAGTTGCACAGAGATTTGGTGGCATGGAAATTGAGCCCACTAATATCCTGAATGCAACTGAGCCTTGAGCAGTAACAAGCTCCTCTAGGTTAATTGCTAATACTTAAGGCTTAAACAGAAATGTGGAGATTAATTACAATGTAACCTGGAGCTGTAAAGTCTTATGGTAAGTCTCTGAATGAGAAACTAAAACAATTCCCCTCTGATTAATGTTGGTATTTACTCTGAACTTGTAAAGTGGAGTTAATTGCAAATTATGGGAGAAACACACAAGGTCCATGCTCATGGGCGGCCCTACAGCCTGCAAGCAATGCCGCAGGAGCCTTCCTTCACGCCCCGATCGGGTCGTCTTCTGAAGAGCTGCATTTGAACACCCAGCACCAGCAAATTGTGTCTCTTTGTACTGGATTGCTGCTGAGAGGGAAGAGAGAGAAGGCCTCTGAGACAGACTGCCCAAAGCCATAAGAGGCAAAGATTACCAGCACATCTAGTGCAATGTCATCATCAAGACCATCACTTGGGGAGAAGATACAGCACAGGCACAGACCACTCACTTTCCATGCCAAGTCAACCAGGGCCAGTGACTCCAATGTTAGCTGGGCTGTATATCTATGCCAGATTTTAGTCTAAACTTGAAAAGGGTTATCTATGGTGCTGAACCCTATCCCCAAAATAGGTTCAGAATCATAGATAGCTTCTTATGTAAAAGTGCAGTGTAAAATCCTGAACAGATGCACAGACCTACTGACATTAGAGACACCACTACCAGCCAGTTCCAAGGTTCTTTTCAGTTCCAGCAGACTCCTGTCCAGAAAGACCAGGTAGCAGGTGACGTGAAGACCCATTTTCTGAGACCCCCAGAGAGCTGTTGCCAGTCCCAGAAGGTCCAGGGAGGCTGGATCAGCCTTCTCCAACCTGATATCCTCCAAAAATGTTAGACAACTCCCAGGATGCCTGACCATTTGGCACTCTTGTTCAGGTTGCTGGGAGCTGAACTCCATAATATCTGGAGGACACCAAGGAGGGGAAGGCTGGACTGGATGAGCAATGGTCACTTCTAAGGGAACTTCCTATGTTTCTTTATACCTAAGCAATAGTTTTGATACATACAATGGGAAAACGCAAGAAAATTCTTTGGGTAGCGCTTATTCTGCCTATGGTGAATCCTGGGGAAAGTGGGTTTGCCTCTCTCTCAATCATCTTGCCAATTACAGCCAATTCCTGGGTCTTTTAGAAATCCGATGCAAGTAAATGACTCCACTGCCTCCCACCCACACATAACATTTGCAAATGGCTCTGATTAGTGTTCCTCTTGGTTCTAGTAAAAATAAAATCAAAGTAGACTCCAGAACAGCAAAGGCTGCACAGCCTGACCCTAAAGTTCCCTCAGGGAAGCCTTTTGCAACTCACTCTCCACATCTGCAAGCTCCAATGCAGCCGAAGTCATCATTAATGCAAGAGATGTTCAGAACCTGAGTCTTTCTGGCATGCACAGAGAGAAATAATTGGCCAGTGAAAAGGTAGATTAGCAGTGTAATGAGTCATTAGCAAAAGTAACTTTCCTAAAGCTCCCCTTGGGAACACGATGCATCTCTGGTCGCTGACACCATAGAAATGATACAAGGCCTGGCTGTTGCCCACGTGTGTGGCCCATCTGGATCCTGAGTTCTTCAGAGGGCCAGTGCTTGGCACAGCTAGCACAACAACATCTGAACATAAGGAAGTTCCTCTAGATCCGCTTCACAGAATTTCAGTGAGGAAATGAGCAAAGCATTTAATAAAATGGCAGCTATTAGGAGACAACCAAGAAGAGTCCCCCATACCTTAAGGCAGACTTTCCCTAGGCTGGTGCACTCCAACATTTCAGACTACACCTCCAAAATTCCCTGGCTATTATCCATGTTGGCTGGAACTGATGGAAGTTCCAAATATCAGAAGGGTCCCCGGTTGTAAAAGGGTGTTGTTAGGCGTAGAAAGCTATGGATAGCTGATGGTCATATGCTACTTCTGGTAACAGAGGCAGTATACTTATGTGCACCAGTTGACGGGGAACATGGGTGGGTGGGTATTGTTGTTCTGCCTGTGAGTTTCCCATAGTCAACTGTTTGGACACCATGTCAACAGAACTCTAGCCTAGATGGACCTCTGGCCTCATCCAGCATGGCCCTTATTTTGTTTGTGCACAAAATTTTTATACCTCCCCACATCTGAACAGATTCCAGAACTGTGAACAATAAAAGACGAAAGGACGGAAAGACCAAAGCACCATATTAAAAGTGTTCTCCAAAACAGGATACCAATAATATCGTTGTGTTCTTAATGGGTATGAATGAGAGTAATGAAAAGGGTAACCTTTTGTTTTTTGATGTGTTAGTTTCAAAACATACAACAAATGGAACAAATGGGGGGTTTTACTTCCAATTTGCATTTCTTCTGAAGTGAACGCAGACACACCTGCATTCTGAGGAAGAACATAAAAAGGGCCATGCTGGATCAGGCCAGTAGCTATTTAGCCCAGTATTCTATTCACACAGTGGTCAAACAGATGCTTGTGTGTACGTGTGCTCTGAAATCACAGACTGATGTATGAATGGGCGGAAGGCACCCAGGTTGACAACTTGGAGCCCACATACACCAGTTTGCCCCTCGATGCCTCTCTTGGTGCTTGGCAAAGCGTCCTAGCTCTTTCATTTTTACCAACACATTTCCTTACCGGCATTTGAGATCGCTTCCAAGCAAAATGAGGGCCTCCAACAGTTACCTTCCTCAACTTCCATAAGTGTCACTGAGCTGCATGACTCCTGCCAAGGGCATATCTTGGTTTTTCCTAGAGTCTGCCTGCCCACCTGGGGAGTCCGGCCTTGAGATAAGCATCTCATTTCTCATCTCAGCATCTGGAGATGGCCACATCCTTGCCCCCCCCCTCCTCCTCAAGACCAGCCAACAGCCCTTGAGCATGCACCCAAAGCAGCCATCTTGCTCGCTCCCAACAGACAGGGCCTATTGGACTACAGCTAGATTTCTCTGAGAATAATATTCAAAAAATCCAAGTTGGCAGCCTCCTGCCTGATAGAAATCTCTAAGCTGGATCTGAGTCCTTGATGCCATTTGACACACAACTCTTCTGAGTGTGACCATTCACACAGGAGCACCACAGGAACCTTTTAATTCAAAAACACCATTCAAGCAATGTGGCCCAATTATCAGTGGAAAAAAAAGGGAAACGGTCCTTTGTGATATGAAACAGCACTTATTCAGGTCAAAAGTAATGAACCGTCTACACAGAGCAGACATCAGAGGCAAGATGACCTCTGGGCCCTTTGTCACCATTAATTTCTACCTCACAGAGGTGTCATGAGCCTTAATTAATTGGCATTTGAGATCCAGAGATGAAAGAAACCGGCTGAGAACAAGGTACTAATTAGAATAATTGTTGTTATTGTTATTAAGCTTTGATATACATTACAAAAAGATGAAAGGAAAACTGTCTGCTCTGAAAAGAAGTCTCTGAAATGAAATATAAACTCTCCAAAAATAGAAAAGCTAAGGAGGGATTTAACACCCCCCTTGCCTTACATATATCCCCGGGACCATTCTTCGCATGCAATGGAATTCTGCAGAGCACCCCTACAGATACCGGCTGGGATGGGTGATACCTTGTTTTAACAACAGCACCAGGTTGAACCTCCTTGGAATGACCCACTCATAGGAAGAAATGTACAGCCCAGCCTGCTTCAAAATCTACCCGCTTTCCACTTGCAAGGCTCTTTCTCCATCAGGGGAAGAGTTCTAAATTGTAATTCCACTTTCCTTTCAGTGCCACACTCACCTTGTCAAGTTCCTTCACTCCCATGTCATTGTGGCCAATTCATTTCTTGGGATCTGAATTATTAGAGGGGGACCATCCCCTGCCATTTGCTTCCCCCTCCCTCCTGTCCTCTCTTTCCCACAAGGATTTCTACCAGCCCCACACTTGCCTGTAGGTGCTCAACCTTCTCTAACGACAAGCCAGGGAAAGAGAAGCAGGAATAGGGAGGAGAAAAGAACAATGATCAGCTGGTCTCGTGCATGTGTAAATAAGTCCTACTGGTAACCATGGCAACACTACCAAATTGCTGTCCTGCACTGCAGCATTGCTTCATATAATTTTTGTTGATATACACAATTTCTCATCAATGGAATCACCCTAGAGGAATAAATTTACTGAAATGCAAAGACATGCATGCAAAAGAACTGATGGTTTCAACTCTATATGTTGCTTTGACACTAGGACAAGGGCTACCCCACTCGGACAAGTGACCAGGCAAATGGACATCTTCACAGGAGTTTGTAGGACACCTCATATTCCCTGGTCATACTGGTCTATTCTTCTCTCTGCTCCATTCTTTCCTCTATTCGTTCTTTGTTCCATCTATCAGTCCTGGTGCCCGCCCCTTCCTTCCAAGCATGTCTAACCTGCTTCGTCTACAATGACTACGATGGTTTACAACCACCTCCTCCTCTCCAGTAAAAGTCAATGCCAAATCAGCAGGTGTGGCTAGGTGTATGTTGACAGAGCCACGGTTCTAGCAGCCACCCATCCGCTCACACACAGAAAATCCTCCAAAGGAATCATCATCCCTTGGCATCTGCCCATCAAGACCAAACCATTCATCGGTCTGCCTGAGTTAAGACTGACCATCCCATGCAACAGAATGCATATTTAGAGTGAGCAAGCACGCTCTGCTTTAAGGACATAGCTAGTAGCTATATATGATTCATTTGATTTTGTAGTCTAGAGTAAGTGCAGGGCTCTCCATCTTGATCAGTATCTGAACATGATGGATGGGGGCCTTTCAACCTTCTCCCTCCACTGTGATTCCAACTGGGCATATACAAATAGTATATACAATATACAAACAGTGGTCCATTTCCTCTTAGGGGTAATTTAGAACAATATAAATTGCAGACATTGGAATCATCGTGTGACTGAAAGAGCAGAAACACCATTCTCCCTTATACTAGGGCCACAATCTGAATTTACACACCCTTGGGGTGGGGGATGATGATGACGATGACAATTTAAACACAAGCTTTGGGTTTCAATGAAATGGATTGGGGCAGCGGAAATTAAGCCCAGCTGCCTGAGAGATGAACAGCCTTTCTGAACCTTCTTGCAAAGGTCACAAGAAGGTTCTAAAACCATAAAAATGGGGAGGTGGTATCGGGAATCGGTTCTATGTTCTTCTATGAAATCCTAGTCACAGTTTCAGGGGAAAGTTATCAGGGCTGGCCCAATGTAATTTGTGGCCTGAGATGAAGAACAAGATATCACATCCCAGTCAAATTCCATGTACAGAAAGTGATTGGGGTGGATATCTGAACTGTACTTCAGTATCAGTGAAGGAACATCATTTGCAACACGAGAGGGCAGCATGGCGTCTTTTTGCCCTCTGGCATTTGCTACCTGAGACGAGCTGTTCACTCTGCCTAATGGCAGGACTGGCCCTGCAGGTTACCTTCCCAGATGTTTTGGAAGCTGCTGTCACTGGAACGATGCTGTGGGGAAACGAATGACTCTCCTTCTACAGAGATCTCAAGTAACAGTATTCACTGAACCTTTGCTTTTGTATTATTCATGCATCTGATGCTTTGGGGTGGTATTTCAGGAATCATAGGTATTCCCAAGCTTGTTTCCTTCCACCCCTCTTCCCTGAGTCTGCACAGGAGGACACCACACCCTCTGAGAAGGTTGGGTTAACTCATAGTCCTGCACTCAGCAGTGGGTTGGACCTGGTGGCCCTCTGCCCCCTTCCAGCTCTACTAGTCTCTGATTCTCCGGCACCTGGTAGATTCCACCAGCTCATCCCTTTGGGAATGATCCTCAACCAAACAGTTTCATTAATCTAGCAGTGTGTAGCTAAGGTTCTCTTGGGAATTTTAATAGCCTACCCCTTCCTTCTCCCCTTAGGGAAAATGCTTGTTTGATGCATGAGAGGAAAGGTTGTCTCCATCTCTTTCCATCCCCATAAATTCAAGATGCAACACTCACCATCTTCATCAGTCTGAAATATCATCTCTTTGCCTTCTTTCCGGCCCTCAGGGTTGGAGAGGATAAGTTTGACGTGGACATTTTTGTATGGCAGCAGATTCTTGATGGTGTAGTGGTTTGTATTGTGCTCCACCTTCACACATTCCCGAAAGGTCTGGTTGTGGCCAGCACTCACAGCATAGCAATAGCAGAGTGTGACGGTATACGTGTGACAACGTGTCAGGTTGTAGCCCAGGGGTTCCCACTGAAGAGTCAGCTGTCTCGACTGGATCTCTGCAAAGGCAAGGCCTTTGGGTGCCCTCATGGGTTCTGCCACAGCAACAGAAAGAGAAGAGGATTAGAACAATGGCTCAAGAAGCATCCTGAGTAGAAAGATGCAGTTCAAGAATTGGGGTGGGACCACAGCTCAGCAGCAGGGATGCTGCAGGTTTCGTGATCAGAGTTTACTAGAATTCACAAAGTACTCCATATCTGGGATAAAAAGAACCTGATTTGTAAAGAAATGACCATGGGAGAAGCCAAACAAATCTTCTTCAGGTGGACTTCAACTGGGCTATATGTCCACATGGAGCCACTTGGTGGGTGATCTTTGTGAAGAAGACCACCCTAGTAAAGAAGAAGACACTCCCTCAACTAACCGGGTCCCAAGTTCTTCAGGACTTTATGCATTCATATTACCTTAGGTCTGGCCCAGTAGCGATAAAGACAGCTATGTACCATAAATAACTGTTTCCTCCTTTGGACGAAACTTCTTTTAACTACAATTTCAGTGACAGCACAATCTGAACACTGCCGGTTCACGTGTATAAGAAATGTGTGGGGCTGTTCTTAACATTCTTTAGCAGTTAGAAGCTGCTGGTCTGTGCTGTCTGGGGCAGAATGAAAACCCACCATGCCATGAAACTCTCCCAATATATCAGGCAGCAACTGCTCCCCTGTGTCTGCTGGTGCCTCCTTCTTGTTAAATATTTGGGATTGTTTTTTTATAAACATCATTGAACGAGACAGCACCAGGTGAAAAACCAGACTAAGCAAAATGCAGCAGGAGCTTTTCTCACAGGTATTTGGGCAACATAGCTGGGACCAATCAATCTGATCGTTCTGTCTCTTTTCTTTCTCATAATGATAAAAATCTATCAATTTTATGGGAGCTGTTTTTCTGCAACTGTTATTTTAAAGGTATTTTAGTTGTCCACATAGAGACCAAATTTACACTGCTGTGGCAACACATAAGTGGGGATACATTTCAATAAAATTACAATTTCTATCAAGGTTGGGGGTTTTGTTGTTAAAATGAGAGACTATGTCCCACTGGATTTTATCTGCACGTTCTAAAGCTGTTTTGCAGGAATCTGAAAATGCAAGAGAGACTCTTCAGATTTTTAGAGGTTGATTTACAGCCCTCTCCTGTTGATTCACATGCACTGTCTTCATGGTGCATATTTTACTTTTAAATATATATGTGTGCGTGTTTTTCCCCTCTGAACGGAGATAAAAACAATACAAATTTAAATTCACAATGACAGTATGCAAAACAGAAGAGCAACCTGGCCAGATCAGATCCCAAGGAAGAAATGTGCATAATTTGTTCTGGCATGGTTGCCTTTAACCCTTTGTGCCCACTGTATTCCCTTATAGTCCATAATGTCAGATAAAGCATTTCAGTCACACTGAAATTCTAGCACAATCTGCAAGATCAGAAAACAGACAGGTAACATCACAATCAATTTCTTGTCCAAAGGCAAAAACCAAATAGTCACTTATCCACAAATCAATTTATATTCTTCATCTTACTTAGTCACACAGAAAGAGCTTGAAAAGTGGCACATTTTCTATAGGAGCAAACTGACTGTCCATAGGAGCAAAAATATTCGGTAGGAGCAAACTGCACCCCAAAGGGCTATCAAGATGCTTGCATCTCTTGCCATGCTGGGACTTCCCGCTCTAGCCTCTTGCCCTAGAACAGGGCAGCTACATTTCCAGGGCTAAGGGGAGGAAGGATGGTAAGGGGAAATATTTGCAGCAGGCCTAGAAGTCTTGTGAGGGTGAGAGGCTGCTTATTCAGGGTTGCGGAAGGCAGTCCTCTAATTAAGTCAACTGGGTCACACCAAAGAGACAACATGAAAAGGAACGATCCCTTTGAAACAATACTTCAGGGAGCAGCAGAGATTATATTCTTTGCTGAGTTTTTGCCTCACACCCCTGTCACATATGAAATCCCTTAGTTGTACTGAAACCGGGTTGCTTATGGGGCAGGTTAAAACACTTCTTTCCCCAGGCAGTGTCTGGTTACTTTTGATGTTCAGGGGCTTAGGTTGATGGAGGATATTAAATGCGTGTCATTAATGTTTTGATTTGTAAGCCACAGTAAAAGGTGAGATAAAAATATACTAAATTAGGGCACATGAGAGAGCCAAGCAGACAGATGGAGGAGGAAAATCATTGCCAATCTATGGACTATTGGATAGTGTAACATATGCCTTATATCTGAAGGTAAGCCCTGTACATGAAAGTGTCCAGTTTGAAGTAAAGCTGTGAACACATGACCTCTTGAAATTTTCCACCCCGCTTGAGGGCAGATAAATTGCATGGAAAATGTCACTGAACTTCTCCAAGAGGAGTAGAAATTCTCCAACAGTTTCCTCACAAGTAAAGATCAGCTCTGGTGATAGTTTTGGCACAGCTTCCTTTATTTTCCTAAAGGTGGGTGGGTTGCACTGCAAACCCAAGAGGCCACAGCATCGACTATGCTGGCAGTCTGGTCCCATTTTGCTTGTTCCACCTGATCTGAAAAAGCCCCTTGGAAGGCATCCCCTCTTGGTGCTGTCCCTGAGCTCCAGCTGAAGTGCAAGAAGCCACGAAGGCTTCCAACAAGAGAACTATACAATAAAAGACAGGACACTCACATACACACCTTTACCACCTAAGGTTTCTTGTGTTTAGGCAAGATAAACCAAGCCCATGAGAAATTCTCGGAAGCTTTTTTCCTCCCTTGATTTTCTTATATTAAAAAGCAGCTCATTTTCCATCAGATTAAAAGAGCATAGTGATGGGGGAAAGAAGCAAGCAATGCACAGTAGTCACTTGAAGAGCTACCCAGGCCAAGCCATTTAACAACAGAGCTCACAGTAAGGAGAGTCTGATGCTGATCCAGTGTGGGAGCTGGACCAACAGCTGAGAAAGCAGGCAGACCAAGACCTGGTCCCGTTCATGCTCACTGTGGTGAGAAGCCGAGCTTCCAATTCCATTACAGAATCACTATTTCCCAATTTGCATCTGTACTGATGAATTAGTATGTATGTATGGGTTTGATGGAAATCAGCCTTTTCAGGACAATGCCTTCCTTTTGGGGGGCAGGGGGAGAGGGATTGCATAACTGGCCATCATATTCTTGTCTTGCAGGGACTCAGACCCAGAGGGCCCATTTATTCAGGAAAGTGGGTACCAACATCACCTAAAGACCACGGCTTACAAAAGGAAGACAGAGGACCCAGGCATCCCAGGGTAGGTAGCATCACAGGTTCTAGATACCTCTGAATCAGAACAGGTCTAGAAGAACACACGGGGAAGGTAGTTCCAGCTTGGGCTGGGAAAGGCTACTCTCTGAAGCTCCAGAGAGCCGCCAATACTGATCTTGATGGACCAAGAGTCTGATACAGCACGAGGCAGCTTCTAATGCTGCTGTTTTCCTCCATCCTGACCTTCCTGACCAATAGATGTCAAAGAATGACGCTGATTGTTTCAGAATTAGTAAAAGGAGCATGCGTCATGTTCTCGCTGGGATCCATAAATCCTCCCAGCAGTCCTGTGTTTTTCTCATTCCTCATCAGGCCTTTGCCTTTGATGTGGAGTCATTAGGCAAGGGCATAGAGGAAAAGTGGATCAGCTGCACTCAGGGAGAAGGAGCTCCAGGAAACAGCCACAATGGGATGGAAGGCCTCGACTCTTCAACAAGTCCAGGGCTGGGCTCCTGAAAGGGACCTGTATGGAACTGAGTCACTGAGAAGAGGCTTAATTGAGTACCATAACCGATTGTCAACAGCAATTGTCTGCTTGAGTAAGGAGTCTGGTTCCTTTACCACTATCTAACACAGAGGTTGTTTATCTTAATATTGAAGGATCAGCTCAGAGAGAGACAGAGAGAGGAGCACACAACTGCAGGGAGGTATTTCCCAAAAGGACACGATGAGATGCTTGGGAATGGTAGAGGACCATGGACTTATAGGACCATGTGAAGCAATTCATAAACCTCTGACAATTCACCACAATCATGTTTTTAGATAGACACTGGAAAGGAGGAATCTCCTAATAGCTGGAATTGCTGGCAGGCTCCAAAGACATGGCATGCAGGGCACTGGTTAAAGATGTCGAACCCTTATCACCAGCCAAGCGCTACCAGGAGATTCCACCCCCTCGCTCACAGGAAGAACAAAATGGCAAGCAACAATACAAACCCACTCCAGCCACAATCTAGTACATGAACAGCTGGAAGGAGCAAGAATACAGCTTCAACTGACAATTTCCTTGTGACAGCAAGGGTGAGGAAAGAGATGCTGTGAACTAGAGTCACATCAAAGTGTCCAACCCCAGCTTACCACCCTTTCAAATGTCGCATTTTGTCTACTCGGCAGAGTCGATGACAGATAGAAAGACCTCCCCTCATTTATTATTGCTAGTGATCCCATTCAGCATTGGAACTGAGCACCTCTTATTTGTGCATGTCTCTGTGTAACATAGAAACAGAATGAGTCAGAAGGGGACCCCTGGCTCCAGCCGGCTCCGCTCACGACATGCCCACCATGTGCATGTCCAGCCTATCTTTGAACACCCTCACCGATGGGGCCTCAACCACCTCCCATGGAACCCCATTCCACACCCTCAGGGTCCTGACTGTCAGGAAGTGCTTCCTGGCATCCAAATGGAACCTTGGCTCCCTGAGCTTTGCTACGTGTAAAGCCAGATCAGAGTGAAGGCAGGAGGGGATGACTTCACTCTGATCTGGCTTTGCACAGCATTGCAAAAGTGGCACAGAGGAGCACTGTGAGGATCCTGTAGGCAGGGAGCAGCAGTGGAAAAGATGTGGGAGCCGGTTTTTCCCAAAGGACCCAAAGGGAAAGAGAGCTTCTAAAAGAACGTTGACCAAGTTCTGTTCCAGACCTGAGGGCTGCTGGGAAACTGTGTGCCCTTCCTTTCCGGGGAGAGCACTGCCAAAGGGGAGACTAGCCTGGTGCCACTTAGACATGAGCACCCACGAACAAAATGCGTTGTCGAGCTGCTCTCCCTCCTCCCTCTTTCTTTGTGCATCTTGTCATTTCAGCTGTAAGCCTGGGGCCAGGGTGGGCCCATCTGTCTTTTGAGACACACACAGTTAATGGAGGCACTTTATTTATTTATTAATTTATGTATTTCCACAGAGTTAGACTAGCAGATGGTTCAGCATGGTGGTGTGCAGCAGACCAAGGCAGCCTTAAGCCGAATAACATTCATAATAATCAAAGGCGCCACCCAAATTCCAAGAAGCTAGCATCCAGAAATAAAGACAACCACTCACAAGAAAGCAGACAGATACTGCGAAGCAAAAGGACATGACGAGACAGATATGATCTGCATACTAATCAAGGCCTTCTTTTTTCTAATAGCAGCAGCCCAGGAAACTACAGCGATCCATTCATTCAAGCTGTGCCAAAAAAGCCATTCCACATTTGCAGCCTCTTTTGCCCATAATTTTGGTGGCAGAGGGGAGAGATGCTGAATGCATGTCTGCCCTGCTTTCAGTGGCGGCAGCAAAAGTCCGGTGTGTTTCAGTCTGATCAGGTCTGGTATTGTTCCACCACTGTTCCCGGCAGAAAGACTGCAGATCAGCTCCTTCACAGGCTACCCAGCCCTCAGTGCCCCTTGAAGGTCTCCAAGTGACAACATGGCATGCTTTCAAAAACACTCTGACTGGCATAAATGGAAGGCAGCCAGAAGTTACTTTGGAAAGAATTGACCCTCAGAAAGGCACTGCTGCTCAGTGGTTTAGTGGTAAATTTTGAAGTACAGGAACTCACCATAACAACCTTAAAACTGTCAAGATGGAAATTAATCTCTCTCTCTCTCTCTCTCTCTCACACACACACACACACACACTTTCTGGGTTTAGAGCTTACAACAAAATGGGGACCCAGTCCAACCATGGAAAACTCAAGAGGACAGTTCTTGCTGACCTCCCTTCAGATTAGAGAAAGACTCCCTTTCAGCCCCAGTTTTCCGAAAACACTCTGGGTCAAACCTCAGCATGTGAGAAGCCTCCAGGAGGAAGACACTACAGGTTTTTTGTGGAGGTCACTCAGATTAAGGGATCAGCTGGTACAGAAGGAATAGAAATGCCCCGTTTGACATAGTACTCCGTTCCAGGCAATTCTCGGTCAGGACAAAACATCGGTAGCCCCTTCCAAGCTACTGCCCAGGATGGAAGTCTTGTTGAGACAGTCTACATTGTTTGTTCAATATATTTTATTTACCTCTAAACACGCTCCCAACCAAAACTAAAGTTTATTTCTGGCATTCTGAAAGCTAGCTACAAGATGGGGAATCCTTGGCTCAACAATGCAGCAAGTGAGAGGATCTTGGAAGTACTCGTTCCCCTTTACTCAACATTGGTTAGGCCTCATCTGGGATGCTGGGTCCAGTTCTGGGCATCACAGTTTAAGAAAGATGCAAACAAGCTGGAAAGAGTTCAGAGGGGATGATAGGATAGCACTCTCCAAATACTTGAAAGGCTGTCACAAAGATCATTTCGATCATCTCAAAATGCAGAACATGGAATAATGGGCTCAAGTTGCAGGGAGACAGATTCCAGCTAGAGATCAGGGAAAAAATCCTGACTGTTAGAGCAGTAGGACAATGATTCAATGAGCTAGGGAGATGGTGGACTCTCCCACACTAGAGGTGTTCAGGATGCAACTGGACAGCTATCTGAAAGAGATGATTTAACTTGGAGTCCTGCTCTGAGCAGGGGCTCTCTGGCCCCTTCCAGTTCTACTATTCTATTTGCCACTAATCATGATTCTCTGTTTAGAAAAAGCAAGGCTCAAACAGAGCTATCACAGTAGGTCTGAGGATCGCCTGGTTTCTCTCTCATTCTGCCCTCACATTTATGGCCTAAATTCTCACCCACATTGAAAATACATGAAAGAGGAAAACCTGCACATGGAGGGAGGCAGTTCTAGTCCAGTCTGCTAGAATTCTTCTTACTTTCAATGGTTTTCACAGCACTGAGCAATCAAAATAGGATTGCCACCTGCAGTCTGTACAAGCACACAGCCAGTGCTATCGCTTCAGCACTATTACCTTGCCCTGCTGCGTGTGCAGACCAGGCCACCAGGGGAGGGAAGCAGAGAGAAACCGTTGGACCCACTGAGTCAGCTCTACTGGAGCCTGGCAATTGACTGGGCCAGCAGGGTCCATGTCCAAATGTTCAGAAAGTGTGAAAGCCAAGAGACAACCATGTTCCAGCTTGTGTATTAGCCGAAGAGACGAAGGTTAGGCCCATTCATGTTGGAATTCAGAAAAGCAAAATTCTTCATGCAGCCATCCTCCAGCATATGGGAATAGATCTGACACTGAGAAGTGAGATCAACTAAAAAGTGTGTTTATAAGCTGAAACAGCAGGCCCGGGGAGAGGGGGGAAACAGGAGGTTGCTGAGTCAACTCTCTATTATTATTATTGAGAATCATTAATGAGACTCTTAATGAGAATCATTGATAGTATCAGTTTGGGAGGATTCATCACGTTCAACCACTGCATTGATTCATTGATATTTTGGAAGCAAGCCTCCATAAACTTGTGCAAATGCTCAAATGGGGTAAATGGAATTATTCACAGCCTAACAAGCATTAACTAATCAAAGCAACACACATGGAGGTAACCATCTGTGAATGCAAACTGAGAACTGAACAGAGCCCTCAAGAAGTGTAGATGAAAAAGGTCCAGATTACTGTAAGCTCTGCAGGCACAGGATAGCAACTTCTGCCTTGGGTTCCACTCTATTGAGGATGGCCCCCTATTGAAACAGTGGTCCCGATCCAGTCCTGTTTAGCAAGAGAAGACATCAGGGGTCTTGAAGCTGTCCACCAACAGTGACCACCCAAACAGCAGCCTGAAGAGAAACACCAGTCACCTAGTGAGAGTCTTCCCTGCTATGGTATTTTGTCTCTTCCAAAATAATACATTTTTCTTAAATTTCCATCAATATGCACCACCTAACATTATGAAAATCCATTTCTTCTATCTTTTTTGCCAATGTGTATGCAGCCATCCTGGTATCATCATCTTCTTCCATGCCACCCAAGAGCTGAAGCTCTCTGGGCAGCTCACAACACTAGATAATAATGCTTCACAGTAATCTCAATATGCTAGTAATACCGTAAAAAATAAGGGAGGATCTAATATGTACAATGCCAGAATCTCTACAACAATCAAGATCTAGGTTTCCTCCCTTAGCACAGCCAAAGCCACAGAGCTTTCTTGCAATATGTTATTTATTGACCAAAGCAGTTTCCAGAAGCACAATCACCCGGAATCAGTCTCTGAGCATGCCCAGAGTAGGTTGCCGAACCAAATCTAGTTTTGCTTAGGAGTGTGTTTGGGGCCCCTCTTTTTGCATGGAGCTTTTTGGAAACAAGCATGCCTCCTCTCTGTATGGCAGTGCTCTAATTGGGTCGTCCTCCTCTACCAATGTCCTGTCATGGGATCGAGAGCCCTACCGGCCTTGCCTGTCTTGGAGAAACTCCCCTCCCAATAATGTAAACCTTGGATATTCTGAGAGGCTGCCTGAGCACCTGGAGAGTCTGGCCTTGAATAACGCACCTTTGCTTCTCTCATCTCAACAGGGCGGGCGGCTACAAGTGGAAGGGCCTTTTCCACTGTGGCACCCCGACTCTGGAATCAGCATCCCAGGGAGGTTCACCTGATGCCAATGATGCATACTTTTCAGTGCCAGGCCAAGAGCTTTCCATTTTCCCTATATTTTAACTGTTGATAATTTATTATTGATTTATCCATTTTATTTACATATATTTTTACCTTTTATGGACCCTGCGGATCAGCCACAGTTATGGTTTTGGTTATAGTTATGGCAATGATTGTAGTTTCAATCGTGTTACTCTTACTTAGTTTGTTATTTTTGTTTACATCCTTTATTCTTTACTATTACATTTATTTTATGGATTTGTTATTGTTTTTATTGTACTTAGCTAACACCTCATAATTGTCAGGTGCTATGAGGAGATGATACATTATGTTGGAAGGGATGACGGATTATGTTGTGTACAACTTCCACTGGCTGTGCTGCTGTTTTAAACTGTATTGAATTTTAACTGTGCTTTTATGTTGTAAACCATTCAGAAAGCTCATGAGCTGTGAACTTGTTAAATAAAATTTTTAAATGTCTGGAACTGGCCCACATTCCACGACCTCCCCCTGTTCCTCCTGCTCCTCAGAGTCCTAATCAGTGATCCATGGGAACGTGTGCCAAGAGCAACTCTCCTTCTCGCTCCCAGCACTAACCTCTTTATAGAACTGAACTATAGGAAGAACTGCAAAGAAGGGATTTCATTCTGGAATCCTCAGATCCGACTGCTGCCAGGACCTGCTTGGAGGCGAGGTCACTGCAACAGAGGGAAGCAGTTGCCCAGCGGTGGGAGGGAAGCATGACAGGATCAATGCCTGTTCTGTGTCAGAAGAAACCGTAGCTATTTCAGCAAGAGTAAGGAGTGGTGAGGGTCAAAAAGAAAGCCTAAGCACCAGACCAGAATGAGGCTCATGAAGAGGAGCAACCAGGCATCCCTGTTCTCTCCCTCCCTCTTTCCTTCCCTATCAGACTCGGATGAAACTTGAGAAACACTGTTCTTTCAACAAGTTATGGAACAGTGTAGATGGAAGTAGCATCATCCTTGGGACATGGGAAAGTATCTGCCCATATAGAGTTGAATCAAAACTGAAACTTCCCCCCTCCTTTCCCCCCTTCCAGAAAAACTTTATAAAATAATGGGAGACCAATATGATGAGATAACAGGAATGGTGGGGAGAGGTAGGATCTGATCCTAATTCACACCTACCCAGCTCGGAACAGTTCCTGGCATATTTGAGTCCTTTGTTCCATGGCAGTGTCTCAGGGCTATAGGACAGGCTGGCAATTTGGCTGTAACAATACAAACATGGAATTCTATTCTCATATTTAAACCGGCCCAAAAGAGCAGATTTCCCATTCAGTATACAGACCTCAGGTTCTCCTTCCCAATAGTTCCAGAAAATCTGGCTGGCGCATACAAGTTCACTCAACATCAAGCTTTTTATTATTTCCATCTGTCTGTTTTTAAATACCTTGATGTCTTCTAGTAAAAAAGGCTCTAATAACATCTAAAATCATATACAGTTGCAATTAAATTGAAAAACTCAAACTAAACATAAATTAGCACCACCATGGAAGTGAGATCCCAGCAAGCTCTGGTTCAGACATGAAGTAGAAAACAATGTGACTGCTGTCTTTCCCTCCCTTTTATGGCATCTGGAATGAGTGTTGGTACCTAAGGAGGGGGGTTTTCCTAGCTGGAGCTGGGCCCAACCGAAGGACAGAATGGCCTCCATCTTTCCACCCTTTGGAAAGATGCTGTGCCAAGAGCCGGAGGGCTGCTCGGCTTGGTTCCATTAGACACAAACCCCACATCTATTCCCCAGAGACTTAAAAGTCTGCTGGTGCTAAGCTTTGTTGTCATGCAGAAGGTGATTTTAAAGAAGGATTACTGTACAGAAGTAATTTCAGCCAGGATGGAAGGCTGTTTGGGGCACTGCTTCCCACTGGGAGAGAAGAAGGGTGGGTGATGGTTAATCATGAGTGCTGCAAACGCTGAGATGCAACATTCCCATGTGCTGCACCTGCCCTTCCAGATGCTTGAAGTGCCTAGCAACACCTGTGGACAGGAGGAAGATGCTTCAGGAAAAGATGACACGTCAGGCCCGATGCTCATTTGAAGGAAGGGGGTCAATACAGCTTGCTGCAGGGTTACGAGGCACTGCTGTGCCCCATATACGGCCTGCTTCAAGATTCCATTTCTTCAGTGCACGGCCTTTGGAATCAATCCGCTCTGAAGTCTCCTAGAAGCAGTGCAATTCAAAAGGGAGGAAGTGCCAGGCTTGCGCTCCGATCGCGTTTTAATTTCAGTGTTGTTGAAATGATTGACAGCAAACAAACAGGCCAGCACCCCTGGGCCAATGCAGGCCGACTCGCAAGAGTTTCCTCAAAGATCAACTAACGAGGATGTCTGAAAGCATTAGTATTAGTGGAGATATCCATGCAATCAGAGCAGTTACCAAGTCGCCTGCACTTACGGCCACCAAGACAGCTGTTGTACACCCAGCTGCAGCATCTCATCACAGCCAAGAACCTATCGTGCTACAGGAGACATGAATCTGGCCAAGGCTGAAAAGGTTGCACATCAGAAGGACAGGCTGACACAATGAGAGGCACCATTATGGCACAGAAGTAATTTCAGCTGGGATGGGAAGCGGTTTGGGGCAGTGCTTGCCACCGAGAGAAAGGAAGGAAAAGGGATGGTTAGTCATGAACACTCCAAAAGCTGTGATCAGCAATTGTTCAGGACATGCTCAGTTCACGGGCTCCTGTGGAGGGTGGCTAGCTCCCCACAAGCCCTCCTTGCATTAACTCAGAAATTATCTGCATTCTTTCCTTTAAAGAAGCACGTTGTAGAGTTGGAAGACATGTGGAAAAGAGCAGCTGAAATAATCCAAAGGGTGCAGCAATTGCCCAAGGAGGAAAATTCACAAAACCTAGGATTCCTTAGCTTAGAAGAAAGGCGAGTCAGTGGCAAAGTGACAGGGATGTAGAAAATTATGCATGGAACAGAGAAAGTGAATGGGGAGGTTTTCTTCTCCTTCCCTCATAATATTCAAATCAATATTCCATGAAGCTGACTGGTGGGAGATTCAGAAATGGTAAGAGAAAATATTAATTCATAACAAGTCAGCTCGTCACATTTACTTTTAAAGCAGGCCCCCATGCGTGTATTTTGAAAGGCAGGGAATGTTACGCAAATGAGGGCCACAATTTGCACAAACAGCAGCTACATTTATGCAAACTGCAGTCATATCATGCACCAATTTTGGCTGAGTTCTGCACAAATTTATGTGGCCTTTAAAAGCAAAAGGCGAATTGTGGATTGCTTTAAAAGCAAAAGCCCATGGGTTGGCTCAACCCTCGTCAGAGCAAGGTGCTGCCAGTGTTGGATAGATGAGCCAGAAAGGGCAGGGGGTGGGGGGAGGCTGAGCCAGTCTGCTGGATTTATTTATTTATTTATTTATTTATTTAAGGCATTTCTACCCCATCCTTTACTGAGGTCTCAAGACCTCTTTGATTCCCCACCCCACACATGAATTTCTCACTCATCCTTTGCTCAGCGGACATTCTGGCTTCGAAGCATTGCACCGGGAGCGGCCTCATTGCCACTGGAACATGAAATTTGCATCACGCACTGGATTAGAGGGTCAGGCAGACAATTCGCCCCTTCTCTGACAGACAGCAGCTCTCAGGCAGAGGTCCTTCCACTCATCTGCTCCCTGATCTGCCTGTCTGAACCAAGATGCCAGGGGCTGACACTGGACCTGTGCTCAGTCACCCCCACCCCCTGACCTATCTCCACCTATATTCCGGCACTCCCGATGGTGAGCATGCCTTGTGAATACAACACTTCAGGATATGGCAGGCCCCTTAAGAGGACCACAGGGTCTCCAGGTGGGGCATTTGCCGTGGGGGTTGCCTTTGCGTGCTGGCCAGGGTCCAGCTTCTCCACATAGTCCCATCTCACAGTGAGGCCCTCTTCAAGTGAGGATCTCTCAGCTGCCTGTCATCCCAGGCTGGCCCTGATGGGAATGTGGTAGAACCCTCCCTGCAGCTCTGCAGACACCCCAGGCTGTTCCCTTTCCACCTGAAGAGGAGAAAAATCAGTGGCAGTGATGACAACCTCCAGTGAGCCAATGAAGGTGACCTTGGGACAACGGAGGCTGTTGCTGCAGCCCAGGCTCCCTTCCACACAGTACCGGGGCTGCCAGGCAATGTGTCATGTCAAAGGGAAACCCTGTGCTGTCCACAAGGTCACAACAACTCAGGCAGGAAGCACAGCAAGGCCCACACACACACACGCACACAGTCCCAGGAGAATGAGAGCAAAGCTGCAACAACAGGGCAAGCTGACACTGTGGCCAGAGTCTTCTCGCGTGTCGGTAGGCCCTTCACGTGCCCCTTGGAGCCCTCCTGGCATTGCTCATTGCTCCTGGGAGAATGTGCCACTCCTGCAGAGCGAGGTGGGGGAGAGTAAGGCCAGGTATTCCGCAGAGAGTGAAAGCAATTTTGTGAGCCTTGCGCTCCCTTCCAGCCCTTCAGGAACCCCCCTGTGTGGAAGATGCACCCTTCTCTGCTTCCTCCACTGATCAAATGAAGACAGGCACCTCTGCCAGAGAGGAGAGGAGAGGGGAGGGGAGAGAGAGAGAGAGAGAGAGAGAAAGTGACAGGTGCAGACACTCAGGGGTCAGCCAAAATTGGTAGCACGGAGCTGCCCAGGAAAATAAAAAGATGTAAGATAGGCTAGAACAGTAAAGGGGAGGTGAAGAGGGAAAGAAAAGGTGTCAGTGCAAGGAAGGAGGCAGCGCCGGGCTCAGAAAGAGAATCCGATGAAAATCTGAGATGCAACAGCAGGCTTGAGTACAGCTATTTGCACGCACCAGCCAGACACGACACATTTCAGGCTGGAATGTTGACATCTTGCTGAGATGGGATAACGGAGACTGATGTGACCGCCCTGATTGGAAATCAACATGGGAAGACCGGGAGCAGGCAGGAGCAGAGGTGGAATCGAGAAGCCCAGCTTTGGCTTCCCAGCATGGCCATATAAGGGGCAAAAGGAAGGGAGGAGGAAGCCAACTGGGGGGGGGGGGTGAGGTGAGGTGAGGGGACCATTATTTATTTATATACTTGAGCTGGTTTTATCCCATCTGATAGCCCAAAGGCTCTCTGGACAGTTAACAAAATCAAATGCATAAAACAAGCATAACACAACAAAACAGTAAAACCAATAGAATCACTAAACCACCAATAAGAAACAAGACCGCTGTCGCCATTAAAAAAACACCCGCCCAATAAGACAATCCAACAAGGCCACTGCCACCATAAGCAGGCTAAAAATACAGGCTCAGCAATGATATAAAATGCAATAATAAAGCTCAGGTTTGACTATCAAAATTTCTGGAGAATAAAAAGGCTTTCACCTGACGCTGGAAAGAGAAAAGGATAGGAGCCAGAATTTAGGTTACCAGCAGGAGGGCTGGCCAGTTCCTAAAGTCCTCTTGGGGCAGTACTGAATTTGATGGGTTGGGGGCAGGGGGGGTGTCTACACACACATGCATGAGAGGTGTAAGTGTGTGAGGGAGCAGAGAGAGGGAGGTGTGTGTGGAGGACAGAGAGGGGGCAGATGGAAGTGGTACAGCAGTGCCAGGCGTATCCCCCATGTCTGCATTTGGAACAAGGAGGCAGAGAGGCCAAAAGCAGAGGGCGCTTGTTAACAAAGCTTGTGCCATGACTGTGTGCCAGGCAGGAAATCCCAGCCAAGGCCCCTAGCATGGACCCAGCTGAGCCCCTGCCACCACACCCCAGTTAAGGGTGCCCCACGGTCACCTCTGCAGGGGGAACGTTTGCATCAGCTGAGCAGCCCTCCAACGGCAGAGCAATAAGTCGGCCATCAAAGGCTGCAGGAGGCTCTCTTCAGCAGCTAGGGGAGGGCAAGCTGCTCTGTTGCTGCAACATTCGACTTCACGCGTGAGCAGGCCCACCGGGAAGCTCTGGGGGCTTCCTAACCCTGCGGCTGCTCTGGAAATCCCAGCTGCCCCAGCAGGAGAAGAGCCAATGGGGTTCTCCGGAGCACCCTGCTTGAGGTAGCGGTAGCAGCAGCAGTTGGCCAGCCCTGCTTCAGCCTCACCATTCACTAGACCTTCTTCAAGATGACCCTCAGCCTAGCGGACCCTCTGCTTCCTTGGCCTAGAAAAAGAAAGTGGGGACAGGAAGGCCAAGCAAGCAAGAACTCCAGCTGCGTCTTGCCATACACAATTGCTGCACAAAGCCACAGTGTGGTTGTTGCATGTGTCATGGTGCCTTTGCACACTGTTAGATCAAGAGGCACTTTTTCCAGAAGCTTACAAGCCAGATCTGACACCAGGGTCATTTCTTTAATGGCCCTAAAGTTAGGCAATGTTTCACAGGTGCGATTTGGTTGACTTGTTTTGCTTCCTTTATTTTTATTTCATTTCTTTGCATGCAAATGCATCCGATAAAGAGAAGAGACTTAACTTCTTGTGTGTGTTTATATGGTCTTTTCATTGCTATTTAACTCCCCAGCTGCTTCCTCCCTTTCTTCTCGCACAGCCGTTGCCATTTCAAATCTTCCCTGAAATTTCCTACCAATTAAACTATGGATTTTTAAAATGAGACTTGCACACACCCAATCATTACTCATACTTCCATAGGCAGAACAAGGAAATCATCAAACAAGTTTTTTAAAAAGAGGGTGAGAAGAGAATGGAAGTAAAACTTGAGAGTGGAACAACTAGACAGAGAGGACATGGGGGGAAACACCAGATGGTCCACAATAAACTTTCTTTTAATGTTGCTGAAACGTCCCCATACATTTTTATTTCTCCTGTCCATGCCTTGATTTTCATGTGCTACTTCATCTTTTAGACTCACTAATTAATCTCCGGGTGTCAATTTCCAGTTAAGTTTGGTCTTTTCATGGATGCAATGCTGGCCAAGAGGTGACAGCCCTCCCAGCTTATAGTCTATTTACTTCCAGCTACCTCTTTCAGAGTTGGAGCAGAGAGAAGATGAGCAGCAATTAGCAGAGTGCTGTGAACTCTCCAGCCACCATGCCAAATTACTGAGACCAAGTGTGAGAACAAACCGTCTTGGAGCAGAGAGGAGACACTCTAGAGCCAGGAGGGGAAGAGACAGGCAGTTCTCAGACCCTATCAAGAGGTGTGAGGCCAAGAGAGAGGACCAATAAATAACTGACCATCATTCCCACTGTCTAGCCCTCAAGAGCATGAGCCACCCCAAGGGTGGAGCCAAGTCCTTTTCGAAAAGGAAAGAAAGAGGAGAATGTTCCAAGTTTGGATGCAACTCTTAACATGGGCAGAGATTACTCCCACATATCAAAGGGGTTGTTGTTGTGACTTGTGTTGGTTGTATATCTGTAGAGCTCAGTCAGGGACTATGCTTCTTAAGTATTGCCTGCTGGAGAGGAAAAGAGGAGGGGGAGATGTGAGAAACTAACACTGATCTTTTAGCAACAAATGCCCTCTTAATGATACACGCCTCTTAAGAGAAACACTTGCATGCCTGCAACATTTTCAGCTTACAGCAGCCTTTCTAACACATTTGGACTGCAACCCCCAGAATCCCCAGTCAATGGCCCTCCCTGGAAGCACCAGGTAGGGGAAGGTTGACTTGGAGCATCCAGTACGGCAGGAACGGGGCAGCTGCAGTCATGAGGTTTTTAACGCTCCCGCTCTGCTCTCTTGCCCATTCTCCCGATCCAGATGTAAACATCAACACTCCCTGGCACGAGTTCTGGGCCACCGGCATCAGTGGCTGCTAAACCATCGTCCCTGCCCCTTAATTCACCTGCCTCCAACCAGTTGTGCCTGTTCCAAAACAATGGTCATTTGTAAGCCTAACGTGCCTCTGTCGGAGAAGAAAGCGGTAAGTCTCGCTCGCAAGCACTGGCATCTCTGGAAAGGAGGCTGCTCGCTGGAATGGATTCGCTTTCTTTTCCCCTGGCAGTCTTCAGCCAGGATTGGCACATCCACTTTGGAGACAGCCATCTCCGTTAGACAGACCTAAGTGCATTTCATGGCTTCCTTGGATTTCCAGAAAACAATATCCCAGCCAGTGCCCTCTGGGGAAAGCCACTTCACTGAACTTCAAACTTGAACTCGAAATGAATCAGCTGCTGATCCTCTGTGTGTCAAAGGGGCCGTGTGTACAACCTTCTCCCTGAAACTACTCCCAAGCATATCTTGATCGGGCCAGTAACAGAGAACGAGAGAGAAAAACAGCTCGTTGTGGTCAGAGACCAAGAGAAATTAATCCGAGGACATTGTTAAAAGCCAATTCAAAAGTTATTACATAATTAGAACACAAATAAGAGGTCAACAAGAGCAGGTGACACCTCAGCCACATCCAGTCTGTTTCCAGTGCAGCATGGGAGACGGTGGACTTCATTTGTTCATCTGCTAATTAGCAAAGAAACCATCGATATGACAAGCCATGTATATCCCGACCTCTCCATTCTTGAAATCTTTTCATTGACTTTTAACTTCTCTCTCTCTCTCTGCCCCACCTCCTCTGAGGCTACCAGCAGATACGATGCTGCCTTGGCAATCTCAGACGTTTACCCACCTAGCCCAGAATCATCAGACCGGTTGGTGGCATCCATCAGGATCTGAGCCACTGCCGTGGCCAGAGCCAGAAGCACCGCAGTGTATCTGCAGAGCTGGTCCCAGGTCCTGCTGGAACTCTTGGCCTACTAAGAATCCTAGGGAAAGAGCTAGATAAAAGAAATCCCTCCACAACAGGCCTCAGCAACACAGGTTTGCCTAGTTGCTGGTGTGCCTGCACCTGGTCCCTGCCGTGTCTCCTGCCTTACCCTGATGCCTCAAGCACAAGTCCTCCTGTTTGCCGCCGTGCTTGCATCCTGTAAGTCCTGCATCTTGCTGTGTTTCCTGTCTCAAGTGTCTGCCTTTTGGCTGATGTTTGCCATGTCTCCAGCCCTGTTATCTTGTCCAAGGTACCTGCTCCTCGGTTTGTCCTCCCATTTCTCAACATTTGGCTAGTTCCTGACCCTCTCATGCTTACTGCTGGTTCCTGTCCCTGGCCTGTATCATGATTGTGACTTGGATTTTCCATTCAACCCTGCTTTTGGGCTCTGCCTTGCCTGAAGTTCTGCTGTCCTGGTCTTGATGCCCCTGTTGCTCTAGGCTTGTGTTCAACCACCCATGTCCCAGCTCCAGACCCTGCAACAAACCTGTAATGGCTACTTTCAAATGGAGGTGCCAAGCATCAATCTTGGAAGTGCTTGCAAGCAAAGCAGGTGCTCTGCCTCTCCACTCTGGTCCCTCCCCAAAGTGGAAGTCCATTAGCCATACCTATTAAATTGCATCAAGTATTGCAAGATGCTTTGGGCTTCTAGGTGACCTGTTAGTGAAAATCCCTGAAGTGGTTTTGGAATCCTTCCATGGAAGCAGACCTCAGGATGGATCAATGTGCAAATGGCTATTGCCTCAAGCCTTTTGCCTCCACGAGCCCCTGAAATCAAACCACACTCCCAAGCTTCCCTTCACTGGGCTGCCTCTTGACTGCCTGCTTCACACAGTGCTGATTGCAGGACTTTAGTGCCAAACTGGAAGTGCAGAAAGTGGTTTCACGCAGAGCAAGATCCAAGATCGTTTGGGATTTCGTGCAATAACCCTTCATGCTACAGTTCCCTGGACCACAGCGAATGCCGCCCTGTAGACCAGCCTTCAGCACTCGAATAACTGCTCTTGCCAGGGGAAATCCCTCTGAAAGGCCACAATGCATGAAAGCTCCTACCTGCACACTTGGTCCTACTGATGAGGGGAGGCCCAGGTTTGCCAGTCCCTCCATCCCCGGGTCGAGTGAGCAAGACGCTGATCTCATATTCAGTGTCAGGATCCAGGTGCCACAGCTTGTAGGTCTGCATGTTCACGGCGTGCACTTCCGACCATGGTCCAGACGTCATCCGGTACTCAATTTCCTTCCTAACAATCGGACCGTCCCCAATGATGGAATTGGTGTTAAGCTGGATGATCAAGTAAGTTGAGCCTGCTCTCAGCAACTGGGGAGGCGCAATCGGAGTAGGGGGTTCTGCCAAAAGGAGAAGAGGAGAGGAGAGAGGGGAGGAGGCAACCATTTGTGCATTTATTTCCTGCCTTTTTCCAGCAAGGAACCCAAGGCAGCTTACCTGGTGCTGATAAAGCTGATAACCGATAAAGCCCTACACTACCTTGGGACCTCAACACATGATGGAATGCCTCCCTGACCTCAATTTACCCAGACCCTATGATCAATATCTAGAGCATTCCTCTGGCTGCCATCTCCAAGGGAAGCCCAGAAAAATGCAGCAAGAAGGAGGGACTTGTCAGTGGTGGCCACCTCCAGTTGTGGAACAGTCTCCTCACTGAGACCCACCAGGCACCATCTTTTTGGTCTCGGGTTACAATTGCCCTCTGTTCCTTAGCATTAGTTGTATTGAACGGCATAGGATGGGTTGTGCCTGTACAGCTCAGGTTGTTGACTCCTCAGATGCCGTGCAAGGTTGCATAATAAGTAATATTCAGCTACACCTGTCAATGCAAAAGATATGCAAGGAAAGCACCACCCACCTTTCTTCCCCCCCCCAACTGTGTGCCTTTACACATTCACAAAATCTATTCACCCAAGTTCATCATAACCAGATCTCCATGTTGTCTGTTCTCTTTCTCCCAGCTTTGGTTTACCAAAAAAAAAAAAAACCAGCAACCCCCATTCAGTTAGATGCAAAACCCTTCCCTCAGTCTTAACTTTCCAGGCCTGCCCTCTCCCAGCATGAGCCAAACTCTCTCTTCAATATCCACCAATGCATACCTTTTACAATGAGCTCTGCAAAGTTGGAGACACCAGAGCCTCGGCCAGACTGGGTGACACAGCGGTAAAAGTCCTGGTCTCCTTTGGAAACCTTATCCAGCTGAAAAGTAGCCAGGAATCTCCGGTGGCTGATGTGTTTCACGGATGCAGATGGTACAATCACTCCATTTTGCCTCTGCCATCCATAAAGAAAAGGATAAGAGGTGACTGTGGGTTCCATCATAACTCTTGTGTGGTTAGTTATCTCTTCAGTTGTTCTGCACAGTCCCATTTTTCTCCACCTTTCTTTAAGTTCTCTTAGAGGGAAACAAGTACTGTGCCTTTTAGCACATGAGAAGGACAACTCAGTCTAGGACTGAACCATATTTCTATGGGCCAACATTATCAGAAAAGGAAGTTTCCGTGTCATAGTAGGGAGAATACCAAAACTTCTACCCACACCCCAAAACTTTTTTGAGGGGTGGATTGCTAAAACGTATTTCCTTTTTCAATTCTTAGTACATCAGTTATCCCATATATGAATGTTATATTACAAAACAGCCACTTAGATTTTTCCATGTGGCCATATTACAAAGCCAATACAGAGTGAGAGCAATGCTTCCCTGAATAGGTGACTAGTGACCCCCATTTCTCAGCCTCCAGCAAAACAAGAAACATGTTCTCTGGAGTGAGGCTAAAGTTCCTAATGAAAGACGTCTAGCCCTTCTTTCAGTTATTCTCATTTGACAACGCACTCACCATCCTTGCCTTCACTCAGACAAATGAAACTGTGTGTTACTACGATACAGCACTAGAACATTTATCTCTTTGTGTAATGGCATAAATTGGCATAAAAATGGGACATACATCTTCAGGTCCACAAGCCTAGAATAGATCACTTGGGCTTCAGGACCTGTGAAGGGCAAACGGCCCATTCTTGACTCCCAGCTGAACAATGGTCAACTCCTAGGCTACAAGGGAGACAATTACTGGCAACAGACATCAGGACAGAAAACCTAACCTTCCCTGCTTCAGGCTTCATCCCAGTAAGTTGCAGCCCAGCCTTCCCCAGCCTGGGACCCTCCAGACGCGTTAGACTACAACTCCCAACATGCCCAGCCAGAAACATCTTGAATTTAGTCATTATTCAGGTGTCAGGGAGAAAACATGACACACACAGCAGTAGCTGGAGGGACAGAGAAATGGGCAGGGGCCCACGGGGGTAACAACAAGAACTGCCAACCCCACCTACCTGCATGAGGAACCTCTCAGCTTCGGAAGCTTTGCCAGCAGCCACACACTGGAAGGTGGCGTTCTGCCCCGCGTTCACCTCCACATCACCAAGGCGGGAAAAATGAGGCGCTTTAGCTGCCAGAAAATGAAAAGGAAGGTAAGTACAAACTCCCGTGAAATAGAATTTCCTCCCCTGCTTCCTCAGATTCTCCAGTCGTATGATCATAACATGGCCCAATGGTTTGCCATCCCCTTGCTGGTCCTAAACTGCAGTCCATCTGTTTTATGGGAACAGGGATCCCAGCCGACTTTATCTCAGTAGGACTGAGATAAAATGGACTCTCCAGACTTGCCTCCTACTAAACAGGGGGTGAAAATGTGTTTCCTATTAACAGAATGCTCCCTGCTGCAAGTAAAGTCTAGTGGTTATGACTGATGGTGGTAGCAGCTTCCCCAGAAATGCGGCCGGGGGGGGGGGGGGGGAACACTGGCTAATATCCACCAAAAGGACTTCCCATGTTGCCACCAGAGGCGATGCAGGCACGGTGATCACCAGAGGTGACAGAAGAAAGTCCCCAGTCGCTAATGGCATGGCAAATAGGAAAACTCCATTAAAACTTGAGCAAAATCTCTTCCCAGCTTTGTCAATTGGCACTCCGTTTGGCCCACCCTTCCCAAACCTCTGAGCCAGAAGTTCCAATTTTAGCCTAAGATATCTAAATTACATTGAATATAATGTTTTGATAAGTGCCAAGTAGTAGTATCATGTAGTATGTTATTCTATTTTGCAATTCCATTAAAATCCAAAGAATGGAAAGTAGAAACACCATATAACAATTTAACAAATCCAGATAAATTTCTGGCAGTAATGATCGCCTCCTAGAACTCCCACTATACAATGCACCAAATCCATATTTGTAAATAACTTATGAGTTGCCATATATCCCACATGTCACAGTGCCTGGACCGAAATCATGACAAACGTGCCCTCTTGGTTGCAGTGGCCTTAACGTTAAGTTGATGAACTTTGGAGCAACTCAGTGAACGATATTTGCATATGCTTTGGTGGTTTTGCACATTAAGTGTTTCTAAGAAAAAAAAATAGAGGAGTGGGAGCAAAATGCTTATACACATACACACACACACTGCAATTTATATCCTGCCTTTTTCCTACAAAGAGCTCAAGGCAGCTTACATCATTCTCCTCCTCCTCCATCTTATCCCCACCACAACAACCCTGTGAGGTAGGTTGGGCTGAGAGTCTGTGCCTGGCCCAAAGTCGCCCAGTTGGCTCCATGGCTGAGCAGGGACTAGAACCCAGATCCTCCGAGTCCCAGTCCCATGATCTTCACCACTGTACCACACTGGCTCTTATTGAAGGAACATGAGCCATTCACCTAATGCAGCCTCATCTAGCCCAAGACAGGTTTTTGTTGTTGTTGTTGTTTTATGCAGAGTCTACCCAGTCCAAGCCCAGCTTAATGGCAAGGAACTTGGGAGAGCTTAGGTGCCCACTCACAATGAACACTCCCATGGAACACCTGGACATAAACTTCCCCACCATGCTGGGATGCAGAGCATTTCAAAATCATTATTTCCAGATCGTATACGGACATAGAAGAATCCATATCATGGGCAACGCTTATTCAAATCTATGCCCTTCCTTTCAGATCAAGCGTTCCTTTTTATGCAATGCAAAAGTGGCCACCCAGCCAACAGCTCTACCAGCTGCACTATCTCGAATCCCTTTTGACTGGAAGGTGAACCTGTAACATCCAACATGCAAAGCATCTGCTCTCCCACAGAGTTGTGACTCTTCCCCAGCAAAATCACAAAGCTGTGATTCCAGCTAAAGGAAATTCCAAAGATAAAGCCAGCCAGGAGGCTGCCCAGCCAGCTCTCCCTTTGTTGGCACCGTCAGGAAAAATCCCAGTCTCTCCCTGTCATGATACTCCCTGCCCCCCCTCCCCTGAAATGCTGAAAGGTTGGCCCATAACCTTTTCCCACACACCTGCACTCTCTGTGGCAGACATGGAAAGAATTCGGGAGTGATAAAGCAGTAATGTCGGTCAAGGCACAAAAACTTCGCAGGTCAGGGACTAGAAGAGAAGGCCTGGACTAAAATAGGTAAAAAGTCCACACTGGAGCCAAAGCTAAGGCTCTGCATTTCATGCAATGGACTAAGAAACTAACGTTTTGTTTCCCCAGACAAGCATTACGCAGAGAAGGCGTGTTCGTATGCATGCAATTGAGAAGAAGCAAAATTCAACCAGCAAGTTGCTGCAGATTGAGAGGAAGCTTGGCTGTTATTCCATGACCCAAACCTTTGGGAAACTGACTGAACTTGATGACGACTTCTTTTTAAATTGCAATCATACCCTATTTTTTTTCTTCTTGGGATTTTAAGGTAAATCGTCTGGTGAACTCCCATGCCCCTTCAGCTCTCACTCCTCTTTCGATTTTCATAGTATTCATTACAAAATGAACCCAAATGATGAGATTCTTTTTTCTTGGAAGTTGCTTAATTAATGTGCAAACCCACCGAAGCATACGTAAATATCTTTCACTGAGATGCTCCAGGCTTAATTATTCTTAAATTAAGGCCACTGCAACCAAGGGGGCAAGTCTGTCATGATTTCAATTTAAGGATCATGATGCAGAGTTAGAGTGCAGG
This sequence comes from Varanus komodoensis, assembly GCF_004798865.1. Classification (NCBI taxonomy): domain Eukaryota; kingdom Metazoa; phylum Chordata; class Lepidosauria; order Squamata; family Varanidae; genus Varanus; species Varanus komodoensis. The sequence goes on from NW_025335759.1 coordinate 4,317,595, forward strand.
ACTGGGATGCGGGAGGTCCAGGTTCTAGTCCCCACCCAGTCCTAGAATCACCAAATCATAGAATTGCACGGTCACAGAGGTCACTGGTGAGTCTAATGGACCTTCCTACTTTACATGGTTGTTGTCATGAGAAAATTGAGAGGAGGAGAAACAAGGTTATTTGAGATTATTTGACCTATTTGAGTTATTTTCAACTCAGATTCTTTTCAGGAAAAAATGTGGGATAGAAGTATAATAAAGGTTTGTATATCTTTGCTGTACTTTTTACATAAATAGGGCAATTGCACAAAGTGAACATCTACCTAACATGAAAGCTGTTCAAGCAATTCCCAAATTCAGAGCCTTTTTCAAAAAAAAAAAAAAACAAACACAAATTTATCCATAGACTGAAGCATGAGTTAATTAAAATATGTATATTACAAGAATGTTGGAGATTTTCCAAGTTCACAGCTGGCAAATGTGAAGGCAATTTTTGGAATGTGCAAACATCTGCAGAGCAAACGTGATCCGTTTCACACTAGGGATTGTGAATGGGACATTTAGAGTGACTTGTGAACTGAAACCACGTTCCCATCCAACCCCAGATTCACTCTTGTCCATTTCCTACCAGAGGTTTATGAATAATGTTGATGGTTATATTTCATCTGGCAAGAGCAACATGCACTTGGAAGGAACCTGTGGCAGTCCAGGTGCCCCTGTGCAGATCAAAATGGTGACTAGAGTCAGGTGACACTTACAGCAGGGGTAATTCAAGAGCAGGATATCATCCAGCCCTAGGTATCCTCGTCGTTCGGTGGAGATCACAGCCTCAAACAGGACCTGAGGAGCAGAACGCATGTCATGTCAGGACACTCGAAGATGCTGGCTCTTGTAGAGGTTCAGGTACAACACAGTTGAACACATAGTAACTACGTGCAAATGGACCTGGCCTGGCAAAAGTTTGAGTAGCAAAGGCATCAGGTGATGCTACACACCTGAGCATTACCTGGACACACTGTGCTCACCTTGTGCAAGCAAAGTCGCACTCACTGGCATCCCTAGCCATGCCCCTGCCATAAGAGACCCATAGTGACCCACAGAGGGAGGGGGCTGCTCCTTTCACGTCCCTAAGGGGGCTACCCCACTGCAAGGGGAAGGAGCAGCTGCAGAGCAAGCAACCCATTTCCTCTGGCTCTCAGGAGTGTCAGCCACAGAGCTACGCAGTGGTACAGACAGTCTGGGAAGTATTGACTGAAGAAGCTTCACACAGAGAGACATATTTCAATGAATGTGATTTTAAAACCAAATCGCTCTGAGTTGCACATCTTTGGGGACCTTTTATTGCTCACGCCAACTTTTGGGCTTCTGGTTTGCCACTAGCAGACACAAATCGTCTATTATTGCTGTCAATAATTCAAAGTACATTTAGGCTGATTTTAATGGCCAAAGTCCCCTCAAGGCAGCTAATGAAATAACATTCCATGCAATTGTGAAACAATTTAATACAGTCAGTAGATACCAGCAATAATAATATCAAGCTGGAGTTTTTTTCCTGCAAAGCTTCTGGTTCTGCCATGGCCCCCTCTGGCACATGGGTAGCGCAAATTTGGCTTCATAGGTAACCACACTCACATCTGAACATCAGAACACAGATGGTACCCCATTGCATGGCTCCGGAAACATCCCCAGACCTTGCTGCACTGTGAGAGGAAGAGGGCAATTGGGAAGACCCATCTGTCACACTCCACAATGCAGGGTCATCAGTTCCCCAAATCCGCAGCATTCTGTCTTCGTTTTCTGTCTCACACACACCCCGTCTCTCCTTCTCACTGCCTTTCATCGAATCATAGAATAGAAGAGTTGGAAGGGGCCACAAAGGCCATCGGGTCCAACCCCTGCTGTTGCAGGACACCACGTCACACCATCCCACTCAGATGGCTGTCCAGCCTATTTTTGAACATCTCCGGTGCGGGAGAGCCCACCACCTCTCTAGGCAGCTGGTTCCACTGTCGTATTGCTCTGACTGTGAGGAAGCTTTTCCTGGATCTGGGTTGTCAACTTGAATTGATTATTCCATGTCCTACACTCTGGCATTAGCAAGAAGGGATCTTGACCTTCCTCTTTGTTTTCTTTCTTGACATATTCCCAGCTCTCTCACACACAGTTCCTTGTATTAAGAAGCTGGAGCCCCGGAGAGCAGAGCCCCAGCACCTATCTCCCACTAAAAGGGTGATCCGGGCTCACCTGGTACTCGTTGGGCCAAAACATGCTGACGGCCAGTTCGACTTGGTGCCACTGCCGCCCATGGGAGCCAGAGACATTCCACACCGCGCTGCCCAGCGGTCCCCCGTTCACCTTCACGTAGACATTCAAAGTCCCAGGGCTGTGCCCATCGCGGCTGTACATGAAGTAGCTGAACTGGAGGCAGTGGGTGTCATTTTCACTCAGTGTCTGGAAGAGGATATATGCTTTCTGCCCCTGAGCATGCTGGGAGGAGTTGACCATCAGGTAGGAGCCTACAATGGGGAGACAGAAGGGGAACAGACTGGTTCATGCCCTGATGAATTATGAACAGAGACCTTTGTTCATGTTGCTTGCATCGACAGCGCTTGGAATAACAACCTTTTCCCACAGTCCTACAACAATGCTATTTGTTCTTTTCCATTTTCATGCACCTCTGAGTGCATGAAGCCTCTGATGCACATTGAATGGAAGATGAGCAGCCCCTGATGAAGGATCTGGCTATTTCTAAAAACATACAGGACAATAATAAAGTCTTTCCATTGGCACTTGATTTTTGTTCTTCCTTTGCTCCCTTGGTTCTTCTCTCATTCATGTGCCTTCCCCTCCACCTTCATCCCATCTTGCACAGCAACAAACAGAAATAGAGTCTGCCAGATCTATGCCATCTTTATATTGATTAAATCACTTAGCTGTCCTATACACAAAGCTTCCAGGCTAATATATCTAGTAGAAGCAAATGCAATAAAAACGGATAAAAACACTGAGTATTTTTTAAACTCCTAATGCAGAAACAAACTGTAAAATAATTTAAATATATTTTAAAGGAAGAGATAAGTAAACAAACAGCTAAAGTATGGGGAAAGACCATTTTAAAACACAGCATTAAACATATCCTGGAAAATAAGACAAGCAACATTATCTTATATGGCCTGGCACAATTTTTTTTTTAAATTTGCCTGGTGCTAGGTGGAGCACTCCATGGAGGACATTCCATATAAAAGTTCTGCTCACAGGTACCCTCTCACTGAATCTCAGTAAACCATGGCACTCAGAGCAGAGAACTGCATGCTGATCGCAGGACATTTGGGAACAAAATCTTTTTATCAGTAAAATCTCACAATCAAACCAATGGAGCCAGGTCCAAGAGAGGGAAGGCAGGAGCCGAACTAAGAAACAAGACTCCTTCCAATCATATAGTCAGCCCAAAATTCATTTCTAATACCAGAATTGGAGCTTACACAAATTATTCCATGCATGGTTTATTAGATTTATCTCCTGCCTTTTTTCTTACCAAGACCTCAAACCGACTTGCATAACTCTCCTCTTCCTGCTCTCATTCTTATCCCCACAACAAAAACCCTGTGTTGGAGTAAGAGCCTGTGACTGGCTCAAAGTCCCCCCTTGGCTCCATGGCCAACTGGGGACTAGAACCCAGGTCGCCTGAGTCCCAGCCCCGTGCTCTTAACCACTACACTACACAGTTCCATCGCACCCTAAGCTTTCTTGATTTTAGCTGCCTAATTAACTAGTTTCAGGGAAGAGTCTTTTTGGTTTCATTGGCAGGAGTCAGTCCTCCTTGCTCATCTATTGGCATAAAGCAAATTTTGGAGCAGTTCAGGAAAAATCATGGACTGATAAACAAGGATGTGTGGATTTTGTTAAGCCCATTCTATCTGTATTTTGCAGATTGGCAGGTGTCTTTCATTCTGTTGTATGCACATAGATGGAATTAAAAAGGGGCAGCCAGGGATGTGCAAGAGCATCACTCCTGTTTGCAGTTGTGCAAGTCCCTTTCCCCAGAGTAAAACCCAGCCTCTGAGCCCACAGAATCTGTGTGAATCAGAAACAAGCAGGCTGCTGCAGAATCCACAGATCAGCTTCATCAGCATTTGGCTCCCTTGCAAAGTCTGCCTGGAACTCTGTGGCACAGCAAGGGGGCTGGACAGACTTAAGATGGAACTGACCTGCACCCCAAACAGACTGATTCGTCCATCCTTAGTACAGCTGCAAAACTATTGTATGCTGTCTTGGGAACAATTTACTTAAAAAGCAAGAAAATATCTTTTAAAATAAAAAAATACATGCATATCTGCACTGTGTTACATTGTGACCATTTAGAATACAGATGGACAATTTATGGCCCTCCATATTTTTTGGCCTACAACTTCCATCTGCCCCAGCCAGCACAAACAATAGTGTGGGATAATGGAGGTTGTTTGTCCAAAACTCTGCAAGTGGTTCACTCTGAATTTTGAGAATATTTGTCTAATTTTATAGCTGTAGAATATCAAGGCAAAATAATGGGGTACTGTAGGATCAGCTAGGAAGACATGGAATGGAATTATTAAGCAAAAACTACCAATATTGGGATGATAGAACCTCTGAGCACCTGCAGAGAACATTTTTCTTGCCCCTGAGTACCTGCTATCTCTTCAGCAATCCTCCATTCCACCCCTCGCATGCTTATAGATTAATGACATTGGGCACTGAGTCCCATCTCATTGCAAGCAACCTGCAGCCAGGAAACACTTAATATCACTTTGTCCTCCACTTAACTATTGATTCCTCTTCTCCATCCTGCTGAAATTCTTTAAAAAGCAGGTTTATTTTTCTTCTTCTGAAGTCCTCCTTCATCCCTCCTTTCCCACCTGCTGAGTCCACTCACCATTAACAATTAACTAAAACTTAAAATATAACAAAGGCATTCTAGACTGTTGGGAACATACTTCACACTAGAATTTGTCCACAAGCACTACAGATGAAAGAATCTCACGATATCTCAGGGAGCTCATTTGGCATTTCAAAGTGAATCGACTTGATCTGTACTTTCTCGACTAAAAAAACACAGATTAAAACTGAAATAGAACAGAACAGACTTATGGGGAAAACATGTGTAACTGACATGATTTGGAAATGGAGTGATCTGTCCATCTTTAGCCAGAAACTCCCCAACGTTCCACGGGCTGGGGTGGCAGCCTCTTGGAGGACGGGTATACCAGTTGGGCTTCTAGTATTTATACCTCGCAATACCAGTTTTCTGGAGAAGGTGAGGGGAAGAAGACACTGTTGTACATGTTTCTGGTCTGCAGGCTTCCCACCAAGGCATCAGGTTGGGTATTGTGCAAACAGAATGCTACTTGGGCCTCGGTCTGATCCTGCACAGCTTTCTTCTGTCCTTGGGTACACAGCACCTATCCTAAGTGGCACCTATTTCCACCCACTTCTGACTGATAGGATGGTGAGGTTTCTCCAGGCAAATAATTTGCCACATCGTACTCTGTCATCTCCTGGTTTACATGCATTGACTGAAGATGCTCAAGATCTAAACTTATACTTGGCCTCTTGGTTAGCTGGGGAAATTGTTCCCATCCACTCCTTTCTCTGAATACTGGCCTGCCTAGAGGTAGTTCCATTCTGATTGTCCATTCCGCGACAAGACTGGGCCAATTCAGACTTGGCCCTCTGCAAGACTGGTTGGAGCTCCCGCACAGTGGAGCTTCTACATCACATTGGTGGAAACCTAACACTGTTGACTTGGATTTGCAAAAGACTTTTGGCAAAGTCCTCACCAAAGACTGCCAAGGAAAGCTGCAGTCATAAATTAAGAGGAGAGATTAAAGAACAGAAAGCAAAGAGTAGGAAGGAATGGCCAACTCTCTAAAAGGAGGGATGTAAACAGTAAGGTTCCACGGGGATCTTTACTGGGACAAATGTTTTCATTTGCGGCCATTTGTCAAATATCCAGGGAAATCTTTACCTGTGAAACCAGAGCATGAGCTACAGCAAGATCCCTGCAAAATTTGGGAGAGGCCAAGACTTTCCAGTGCCCCCTCCATTTTGGCACTGTTCCTGACATGACAGCAACTTGTGAAAAAGGTGGAGAAATCCCCACCTTTTCTAAAACTAGGAGGAAATTCCCAGGGTGGGAAGAGTCCTCCCATGGGAGGTATTTATCCACTCCTCACTGTGGAATCTGCACCTTCATGTTTGCAAGTTCCTGAGACAGGAACACTTTGGTCCAGCACCAGAATGTAGAGACACTCAGAAGGCACGGGCTCCCCACTTTAAAAAAAAATATATCCTGAGGATCCTGCTGTTAAGGGAAAGGGTATATCTGAGGAGGATTCATTTTCCATCCCACTCCCTGGAGTGGCTTGGGGGAGTCACAATATTTCCTTTTGATAGGGACAGAGACATTGTTTCCATCTATCTCCTTCCAGACAGCATGAAAAAAGGCAGCACTCAGCACGGTCTTGTTGACCGCTTGTCCTGCTTGCCCAGTGCAGGCTAGTTCTAGGCTTTCGGACATGCACAGGGCTCCCAACATGGACATTAACCTGAATCTTAACCCTAACCTGCAGATAAAATCCCTTCCCACTTAGCATGAAGGCAGTTAGGGTTTTCTTAAGAGACTTTTCCTCTTTGTCTTGCTATCGTGGTGGCCTGTTTTTCCTGACCTTCTCTATGGGGCTCAGCCACCTTGGCTGATCTGGCATAGATCTAGTCCCTCTAACCCTCCTTTGGGGTTCCTAATGGGGGACCAAGGGTATTTTAGGAAGACACAACGGTCCTTCTCTTCCCCGGCTTTCCCATCAAACATGGGTACTTAGGGTGATGTCTTCATGGGAATTAGCTGGATGAGTCGTTTAACTCTCTAGAACATGCGAGTTCATCAGTCTTATAAGCCCTTATAAATCTGTGTTTGTACTGCAGCTGTAACACTGCTTACAGGAAGCTAGACAGAGACAACAGAATTGATAACTTTGGAATCTAGAGCAGATGGCTGTTCCTGTATGCACTAAAGCCATTATTAACAACTGCATAACCATAAGTCTATCTTATTGGCCACAGGGGGACACAAGGTGGCTTGCAAAATCATCCTAAAAGGGAGGGGGAGTGCAAAAATAGCCAATAAAGCAGATATAAACCAAAACAAATAAGCTTCCATTATATAAATAAATACAGTCTCCTTCTGGAATGACATTTTAGAGTATTACCGCTTATAACTGTGTCCTATTAATCGTTGTCTGCCTCCTGCAGCCCAGATTGGAAAATTACGCATCTGTGAATCTTAGCTAAGTCTTTGCTGACAACTACAATTGAATCTGCATCTCCTGTGCAGTGGGTTCCAACACACAGGACCTCCGGATTTCTGCATTTTGGGATTTGTTCACTGAGAAGCAAAACCATAACAACAATTCTGGACACCTCCAAGTCAATCATGTTCTCTTACTGTCTCACTTTCACACAGTGAAACAGCATCAATGCTTTTGCTGCTTGCATCATAGCGAAATAGACCATGAGAATTATTTACAGCTTCCCTGGAAATGGGGAGCTAGTTGATTGGTTTGACGCTCCTTTCTCCACCTGGATTTAAACCACTTAATCTCCAGTTCCACTTCCTCGAATCATTTAACACACAGTTGCTTCTGACTCATACTGTGCTCAGGATGCTGTTTGGATTTTCAGAGGCCAGCAGCGGCTCAGTGTGGGGCAGGGAGGGAAAGCTGTCTGATCACCCTCCCACAACGCCATTCCAATGGACACAGGGGTCTCCGTTCTGCCGTACTCCTTCCCAGCTCCATGGTCACATGGAAGCACAATTGCCCATATTAGCAGCAGGAGCACCAAGGCACAGGACTGCCCAAGAAACGTCCTGCAGTTCAATTCTGAACTGCAGGGATAGGTAAATGCAACCTTTCTGGACCCCTGGGTACCTTGTAAGGAAGCTCCATGACAACCACTGCAAAATCATCCCTGCGGGAGGCGTGACAAGACACAAAGGGCAAGTCAGCTGTTCAAATGAAAGCGCATCAGGCACAGGGGAGACAACTCCTTTGAACCCATTTTTCAGCACCTCCTTTCCATACAGTGACTTTTCCCCCTTGGGAGAACTACAAAAAAAGCATCCGTCTGCAGTCGCCCACTGTCTTCATTTTCTAAAAATGCCTCTAAGCGCCATCCTCCATCCATTAGACATATAGCTAAGTTTTTGATGGGTGAGTAAACCTCATGGTAAACGGCCTGCCTAGTGCAAAGGTCGTATGTGCCATGTGCCCCCTAGACACTTTTGTAGATAGTGCAGGGTTGGAGTCTATGGGTGTGGTCCATGTTGGTGTCCATGACATGGGGAGATGGAGTTGTGAGGTCCTGGAAGCCCAGGTTGAAATCCAGGACCACCAAACTGGCTTTCTCTGAAATGTGACCTGGATTCTCCATGCAAGGATGCGAGTGTGTTGTGGAGGAGTTCAGGTTTGTGAGGCACTGGGGAACATTTTGGGACGGGATGAGCTGGGCCTGTGCAGGAGGGACTGGTTCCACTCAAAACCAAAGTGGATCTGGACAGTAGACACAAGTCCTGCTCTCTTCCTGCATGGGGGAGCCTGTGGAGAGCTGGTTTACCACCATGTGAACAGAGCACTGGACGTGATGGACCAATCTGATCCAGCATGGTTTTCCTTATGTTCTTCAGTAGTCCAGAGGCATTCATGGGAAATGAAGGAAGCAGTGGCAGGAAGAAAGGGGGGGGGCGAGCCTCACCCTTTATCTCACACACCTGGGAGAAGAGCAACAGCGGGAGTCCCCCTGCCCCCGTGGCCACTGCTAATTCAGTCAGACCCCTCTCCCACTCCCCTCTATGCTCCAACCATTCTATTCCTTCTGCTGCTTATGCTTCAAAACTGAGGTGCTGGAGCTTCCACAGGTGCCTTCTACACACATTTACAGTCTCAACACATGCAAAAAATATGTTATTACAGATTGTCAGTTGGACATTGGTGAAGGAGGCAAGGAAAGCAGACAGTTGAAACTTTCCATAATAAAATAAAAAATCAGAACCTATGGTTTTCTCTAATTGCTGAGGCACTCTATGCACTTTCCCTCTCCAGAATAACACTCATGCACCTTCTAAGTGGAAAGAGAAAATTAACACGCTCTCATTTAGAAGCAACTTCCAGGCTCCTTTAGGCTGCAACGCTACACACATACCTGGAAGTAGTGCTCATTAAATTCCAGGAATTATTTGAACAAATGCTGCACTGTTGAAGTCTAAAACGTCCAAGGCCTCCTCACTGTCCACAGTGCCATTTCTGCTTTGCGAACCTCACAACACACTCAGAGCCACAAGTCCGGACCTTGGTTTGACCACCCCTGGTCTATTGACATTGGAGACCATGTCAATACTTTTATACTATAGCTTTCTTCCTACATTTTTGGAAGATTATCCTTGCACACTGTTAGAGCTGCTTTCTCTGTTGTAATGCATAAGCCAGTGTTGCTACACCCAGGTGTAGCTCTCTCTCCCCTGTAGGATTCAGTTTGAAGCCCACCTGATAAACTTCTCCATGCTATGGTCAAACTTTCTTTCCAGTAAGGTGCTGCCCATCCCTTGTCCATCTTCCAGGAAATGTAACCCATGGTCCCAGAATGCAAATCTCTCATAACCAGACATTTTTTTCTTTCCCTGTCTATTCCCCTCCCAAGAACTGGAAGGATTGAAGAGAAAACTATCTGGGCCCGAAATTCTTGACTTTCCTCCCTAAAGCTTCAAAGTCTGATGTAATTTCTTCAAAGCTCTGCTTGACAGTATCATTAATTCCCATGTGTATGAGAAAGAAAGGATACATGCCAGTGGGCTTAATGAGCCTTGGCAATCTTTCAGTTATATCACTAATCTGTCCTCCAGGGAGAAAGCATACCTGATGGGTCCACGGCTCTTCCTGACACACACGAGATTCCATTCCATGCAACAAGGGGGGCTCACACAACTAACACTCTTCTCATCTTGTTCTTGTAAGCCTTGGCATCATTGCCAATACTTGGCTGACCAGTAGCCTCTTGCTCACTATTGCAATTCTTCGACAGCAGGCTGCCCTCCAGTATCATCCTCAAGTAACTGAAAGAGGTTCCACTGCCTCCACAGATGCAGAGTATCTTCTAGTTCTGCTCCTAAGTGTCACCCTTTTCCAGGGAGTTTCCTCCTCATTTTCCCTTCCCCCAGGATTCTCCTCTTCTGCCTCTGCTTGCTGTTGCAGTTCTAGCTTCTGTACTCCTCTTACCTTTGCAGTTCCACCGCTCAGTCTAAAAATGCTTCATCTCCTTTTATGACTTTGAGGGCGGAAACTCGCTGCTCCAGTGCTCTCACCTTTTCTTCTAAGAGAGCTATTGGCTTGCTCCTCCTGCAGGGGAGCAGAAACATCCCAAAAGACATTGCTCCCTATGATAACCCATTTATCTCCAAAATAACGGGAACTGGATTCTCTCAGAACATTCAACTTTCAAAATGGTACATCCACTGGGGCCAAGTTACATGTTCCATTAAAATCAGGTAGCAGACAGCACTTTCTTTCTCTAGAGCAGGGCTCTAAAACATCTTGAGGGCCAAACTGTTTCAGAGAAACTCTTGGGGACTGCCTTCCCGTGATGTGTGGGACCCTTTCCACCCCGCCCCCAGGTGGAACTGGAGTTTGGGGAGTCAGAATATGAAGGTACAACTGAGGGGCAAGTCAACACAGTCCGCAAACAGTCCCAACCAGACCTGAAGGAGAAAAAAGCACAGTCAGAAACGGCAGACAAAAGTGCTTAGGCAGAGAGAGTAGTCAAATCAGGACCAAGGTTACTTCCAGGGAAAAGTCCAGATAGAAGCAGCAGAGCTGGCTGAAATCAGAACCAGAGATCATTTTCAACAACTTCTGTGAGCTTCCACTGGACTTTTTATCCAGGAACTGACAACCACCAAGCTGCCATGGGGAACTCATCCTGGCACGCACTGATCCTAGTTCAGATACATAGACAAGGCCTGGCTATATGTGACATGAAGTATGTGACATGGCATTTGACCCTAACAGCCCTGACCAGAGAATGCAAGTGGGCAAGAACAAAATGAGGTTTTTTCTTTCATTTTAATATGCTATCTATCTTAATAGTCCTGGATCCTGTAAGTAAGACAAATGGTCCCATTTATTTAAATCTAGAATTGTTTTCTTGACAGCAGCCCTTTAATTTTTAATTGCATTTACTCATTTAATTTATACGAAGCCTCATGATCGTCTTTTTCCAAGATTACTCCCCAGAAAAATTCCCACTCCAGCAGAAAGAAAACACAGCAATTAAACTACAGTGTGATTGAAAGCATGCAAACAAACATGTGCTCCATCTCTGCCTTCTGCTGGATGATGGGAGAACTACTGTCCATTGGGACACACATTCTGTAGAGCCCCCAGACTCCCCATACCTCCCAGTTCTAATACAGCTTTCAGAATGGAAAGCAACACATCCATCGGTCTTGCCAGAGACTCAAAATCTAGTGCCCAAAGCTAGTCATAAATAGAATCACAGCTGGGGGGAGAGAGAGGGAGATCCTGCATCAGTCCTTGACAGCATCTGCTTTCGCATTCATTCACTTTTGGGCTGGGTTCATGCTGTTCCACTTATCTTGCCAATTTCATCAGCGACTGGGAGCCCTATATGGGGAGGGGGCAGAATGAGAAGTAAAGAACAATGGCAGAGTAGGGAGAAGAAAGATGGAGCTGCCAGGTTGCCAAACCAAACATATCCAAGGATGTTCTTTACTTTGTAGCACAGACTGGGGGGAAGAAGGAGAGAGAGAGAGAGAAGCTACCACCAAGAAAGATGCAGCAATGCTACATAGTAAATCAACAGTTCTGTTTTCATTTTATATCTCCACATATATGCCTCTGTATGGGCCCTTGAAGATGAATCACAAAACAGGGCAAAAACCATCTTAACAAAAATTACAAGAATCCATTAAAGCAATCATGAAAATAGTGGAAGAAACAGCAAAAACAGTTACTCTGGGGATCAGACCATACCAAAAACAGACCTAAACTTATATTTAGGATATAGTATTTGCAATCTTTCTGAAAGCTTGGAGGAAAGGAGCCAGGTAAACTTCCCAAGTAGAAAGGCCATGGACAGTTCCTGGTTCGAAGAGCTGTCCAATCCAAGCTTGGTTTAAAGGAGAATCACCAAAGAAGGGGTGGGACTTTGTTTTTAAACATACATAAAACATTGCTGTCATCAGCTTAGAGAGTCTGGTGGGACTAGTGATGAAAAATCTTTACTAAATAAATACATAAATACATAAAATTGAACCTTAAATAAATCATACTCTTCTCTACTATATTGACCATGGTATTGTACTTTAATGTACACTTCTATATAATTTAGACATATGCAAGGTTCATGCAAATCGGTATCCTTATTTTTTTTTACATTTCTTCTTTTGAGATGCTGCATAAGCAGCCACCTATCCCCAAGTAAGAGAGCTGGAGCACCATTAGCAAGAAGGTCCTGCTTCGTCTGCCCACAAGGTGCACCTAAGGCAGCGGTGGGGTGCAGAGCAAAACTTCTCCAGAAGTTCTTAACAGGTAAATGGACGATGCAGGCCTACACAGTTCCTCAGAAGCATGCTGGAAGCCAATGCAGATGACCCAACAGTGGAGTCGCATGCTCCATACAATGTGCAACACCAGTTCAACTGGTTTGTGCAACACCAGTTCAACAAAGGATTTCTTTTGTGTGCATTTTTGCATTGGTTGGATTGATTTCAGCAACCCAAACATTTTCTACTTGAGACTGTGCTAAAGAGACTCAAAAAAAGGACATAGACTTTACACTTTATGTTGTGAGCCGCCCCGAGGCTTCGGCGAATGGGGCAGCATAGAAATGTTTTAATAAATAAATAAATAAAATGTGCTCCCATCAACAGACTGGAAAGTGACATTCTGAGCCAGACCTGGCTTCCAAACATTCTTCAAAAACAAATCCTCACAGCATGTGCAGCAACTGAAAATCTGACCTGTTGGCTAGATCAGCCTTCCCCAAGAAGGTGTGCCAACCACAACTAAACACACCAGGCTGTATAATCACTGAAGAAAACAGCTAGGAGATATACCAAATTTCAATATACATTTATTAATTTTGAACAGCAACAGCCTGAAAAGAGCTTTACAAAAACTACAACACTTGCCTATGGTTAAAACCTGCCAAAGCCTTCAGGAAATCACACACAGCAGCTGAACACAACCAGAGAAACAGACCAATATGTCTGGCAAGATGCATTCCTCATTGGCTGCCACAGCAAAAAAGACCATCTATCTTCAGAAATGCTAGGAGAGACAAATACCATTACTGATTTATAGAATGGGGATCGAGGATGCAACTCATCATTGGCTACCTACAGGATCAGAGGGATCTTGTGTCTGGAAGATGAAGAATAAGAGCTATTGCCGGTCCATCCTGTTGGTGGAAAACTTGGAGGTGCCTGGCTGGACACCCTTGGGAATCCTGAACTAGATTGGCTTTGGGCCTGATCTATCAGGTTCTTCTCACATCCATTTGATAAGAGAATGACTTCCTTCTGGCCACCTAAGGAATATTCTCCTGCTACAGAGCATGAATCCAAGGTGGCCCAGCTCCAGGTTCAGCACCATATGTCTTTGCACGATGGAGCATTTCCTGCTGCAAAATGAAACACTCACGAGGCTGTCCATTTTTTCATCACCACCTTCCATAGTCCCATTTCACTCTAAGAATCACAAGCCTGGGGCGCAGATGCAAATTTCTCCCAGCCCCTGAGTTACGGCAGGCACTACTGCATCTCCCCAGTGAATTCCAGCACTGCCAAAATTATCATTGCATGACATCTCACTCTGCTCTTTTTCCTCTTGCACAGAGCCCAGGGGGGCCGAGATAGTCCTCCCCCAGTCCACTTAATCCTCACAAGAGCAGCCCTGCGAGGTACTCAGCTTCACCCTTGAGTGGGGACAAGAACCTGGATTCCCCAGGTTTCCATTCAAACACTCTAATCGCCCGGCCACATTGGCACCTGACTTTGGGTGCAAATATCACTGTCTTTCTGGGGAACACCCCCCCCCATTTGACACCATCCACTCTGAGGGTGCACAGAGAGGCTGCTTCACCAGGAAAAAGCACCCAGGGCCTCTCTCCAGAGGGCTGCCCAGACCCAGGGATGGGCAACACTGAGAAACTCAACCCACCCCACTGATTCAGAAGCCCAAGGTGGGCAAAGTCTGGTTTTACTTTCCCCAGCAGGCCACTAATGGCACATTTGCAAAATGGTTGCATCAAGTCCAGCCACGAGTCATGCAGTTCATAGAAATTCTGGCAGCAAATCACCGAATGTGCACAAATTTTTGCTGGAAGGTATACAAACTGCCCTGCACACAGACAGCCCACAGCCTGCTTTAAAAACGGAAGACTATGTGCTGGCTCAACTCACATCGGAGTTGCAGCACTGCTCAGCTGATACGCAGCCAGAATCCCAGGCGCTGAGATAGGCCAATCTGCCAGATTTTGACCCCTCTGAGTGCATGGCTCACACATCCCTGCCCAGATCCAAATGCCTGGCTCCAAGAGGGTGCCAGTGAAGCTTTCTGGAGCATCCACTGTATTGCCATAGCTTGTCCCAGAAATTAGGCAGCGGAGAACCCTCCTGAAGGAGAAATACCCAATTCACCACTTCTGCTCCCCTGTCTGAGGCAGCAGACGCACCAAGCCAGCCTTGAAGCCTGTTAGAGCCAATACCCACCTGTTATTTCAAAAAGTAAAATTCCATTAAGTGGAGCCTAGTCACGTTGGTTACTGACATGTCGATTTCCTTATCTCCCCGCCCCTCCATTCTTCTCTCCTCCTGTGAAATTATTAATGTCCTAATAAGACACCATTCCCTCACAGTGCTGCTTTTTGTCTACCCCTCCTTCTTGAACGGCAGCCAAGGGATGTCTTTTGAAAGCCATCCTTTGCACAAGCCAATCTGCCAAGGTCTTACTTATGAAAGACAGATATTTCCTTTTCCAAATACCAGCCAAGGATGAGACTAAAATTAAACTTCTGCAGGGGACCTCAGAGAGATGATAGCTTGCCTCAGCTATGGGAGGTGAAAAATTACAAACTCAATCTCACTAGAGGATGTGTGATTTTCAGTCCAGTGGGTGGGGGGATGCAGCTGCCTTCAATCCATAGGGCCTCCTTCAAGAAATAGCTCAAAGACAAACACTTTCTTGCATTGAGTACAGGAGGGTATCCCTGTCAACAGGTTCTATTTTCTTTGCAACCACTGTTTTTCCCAGATCGAAGCAGGCTTCCCAACCTTTTAACATGTCATCAAAATTTGTTATGGGCTCAAATGTGTATATCGCCCACTACCTACATCACTCCTAATGTGATAACCTACAGGTCCCATCATCCCTTAGAATAGTAGAATTGCATGGACTGATCAGCTCATCAGGTTCACCTTTCCTCCACTCAGTGCAGGACCCCCAATTAGAGTCCTTGCCAGAGAATGTCCAGCTGCATCTTGAATGCCTCCAGTGCAGGAGAATCCACAACCTCCATAAGTAGCTGGTTCCATTGCTGTATTGCTCTAACAGCCAGGAAGTTTTTTCCTGAAGGCAAACCAGAATGTGTCTTCCTGTAACTTGAGCTCATTATTCTGTGTCCTGTACTCTGGGATCTTCAAGAAGAGATGCTGGTCCTCCTCTATGGGACAACCTTTTAAGGACTAGAAGAATACTATCATTATCTCCTCTCACTCTTTCTTTTCCAGGTTAAACATGCCCATTACTTTCAATCTATCCTCACAGGGCTTTGTTTCCAGCCTGCAGACCATCTTTGTTGCCCTTACCAGTGGCCATGCTATCTAAGACTGATGGGAGTAATAGGCCAAAATATCAGAATTGTCACATACAGCCCACTACTGGTATGCACCAACACCAAACTCTTCTGCACCTGTAGATCCTTACCTTCCCAAAATGCACAAGCCATGCACAAGAGAGAAAAAGCAGTGGGTTTGATATTTTTCTTGAACCACAAAGCTTACAGAAGTAGAAAAATTAGCTTTAGAAGGGGGGAAGGGAGAAAGCAACACTGCTCAAAGAGCACTTGATTGACCTATGGTGACCATTTGAATGAAAGCCCTCCAAGACAGCCTGTCCAGGACAGCTCCATTCAGTTCTTCCAAGTCCAAAATGTGGCTTGCTTTATGGATTCAAACCATCCTGCATTTGGTCGACTTGAGTTAATCTGCACCTCACAGCAAAGGATTTAGAATATTCTCACCAAATGTGGATTCCCCTTGATCATAACGGTAATGACAACGCCTCATGCAACGGAGCACAATTATCGGATAGTACAGCATTTCTCACTTTGCAGGTGGCTTCCTCTTCCATACAGCTGTTAATGAAACAGAATCCCAGACCTCCCTTGGTTATTCTAATGGAGAAGCCCGAGTGGATCTCTAGGTCCACTAATTGAGGTGGATCCAGAGGAAGAGGTCAGGAAGCTAATTAAAGTCATAAAGTTTCCAACCTATTTCTCAGAGGCATGTTTGATGTCCTTGGGAACATGTTCAAGGACCTATCTATCAAATTGCACTTGTCCATGTGAGTTAAGAGATTAGATCAAGTCCCTTTACTCACCATTATTCATGCTATATGCATGCACAAAAGCTGTAGCAAAATGCCTCTGGGTGGTAGGTTGCAAGTCTGCAATCGATTTATTGTGGTCCATACAACCTGGTATTGTACACACTGACTGGTAGCAGCTTTCCAGCATCTCAGGCAGGAGTTTTCCCATCCCTCCCCTAAGATGCCAGAGATGGGTCCTGGGACCTTCTGCATGCAGAGCATTCTATCCCTAGTCAGCTGACCCTCCCAGCACCTTTTTCTGGATTCTTACAGAGGGCTAATTCAAAACGAGGTAGGATGCTTGCCCTGGTAGTGCAGCCATGACCTGGATGGCACATGATCTATCTTCACAGATGACCCTGTTTGGGTAGAGCCTGCAGGTCCATGACAGAATATGTGCTTTGCACGCAGAAGATTTGTTGGCTCCAGGACATAAGCAGCAGGCATTTGAGGCTGGAGCACTGTTAACAGGGTAACAGAGGGGGACTGAGGTCTTGGCTGAATGCAGTAAAGCCAAAGGCAGGTACAAGCAACGGTCAGATACCGGCAAGACATGACAGAACCAGAGGGAAGGGAAAGGCCGGGAATGGGCAAAAAATCAGATACCTGGCAAAGGTCTGGTAGGGCAAGAGAAACAAGTGAAGTCAGGAACAGGGGAAGAAGTGGCAGGCTTGAGGGAAGATGCCAGGGAGGAATGTAAAGCAGCCACTAGGAAGACTCATGCTGCTGCAGCCAAACAAGGCAGGGTGAGCAGCCTTTCAGAGGACCTCCTGGGACATCCAGCTGCTACTTATGACTGCAGCAGTTGTAATCCCTACAAGCACCTACAACAAGGCTGATACCAGTCCTGGTCATTCCTTGCAAGGTGCTTACTCTATCAATCCACCAGGGGAAGCGGTGCTCCTGGCAGATCCTGACAGAGTTGCAGGTTCAATCTTTGGCATTTCTAGTCAAAAAGATCAGACAAATGCTGACAGGATAGAACTCTTCAGGAAAGCCACTGCTGGTCAGGATAAGCAATACCAGACTGAGTGGGAAGACAGTCTGGCTGCTAACCCTTCTCCAATCGCCTTAACTTTTAACCTTTCTTCTACTTGTTTTCCCCCTGCCCCTTTGTGGGGGGTGGGTGTACACATTCTGCAATAAGTTACCCCTTGACAAAGTGTCAAACATCCACCCAACCCGTACCAATTTCAGCAGCATTCAAGGCAAGATTCACAGAAGGCCCAAGAGGGCTCCATCCATGGAAGGCAGCAAAGGTTCGGCATCACCAGGCATGAGAAAAGCCTTCTGGAGATAACAGCATGATCAAAGATGAATGCCCCTTCGTTTGCTGGTCCCAGAAGTCTCAGATGAGTGATGCTGCCAGTTTGCCTATTTCCTGCTTCAGGAAATACAAATCTCCACACTCATAAATCTTGTTTCCTATGCAAGACTTCAACTCTGAGAAGAGCATGCATCTTCCCCTCACCTCCAGATCTCTGTTGGGAGTGCTGAGAAAAGTCCACTGTCCTGGCACCCAGATCGCAGCTGCCCAATTGCGCTATAGAGAAGAGCTACAGAGCAGGGAAAGAACTCTCCCTCCTCCTGTTCCATCACCACCAGACCAAGCCAGGGGGTCGTACAGCAAGAGGGGAAGGTGGTTCGAAGGATCCCCAGGGGGAAATTGCAGGAGGGATCTGCACTACTTGCAGTCCCACTGTTCTGACTCGCGATTTTTGAGGGCTCCTCCCTCCTGGAGTCTCCTCCTCACTTCCCTTGCCACCGCCTATTTTTTCCTTGCCTTTCTCATCATTGCTACTATTTGCTCCCTTGATGCATAGATGGCCAGTGAGCGGGGATCTGACGCTTGCCTAACCTCAACATGATGAAAGTTGGTCCAACATGGTCCCGATGAAAGAAGCAGTCATAGTGGCATCTGATCTGGGCTCAAAACTGAGCCCAGAATACAGTGAGGTGCTTTCTTTTCTCTAAGTCTAAAGCAGTATCTTTCAGTTTCTGAAGCCCAACTTTGGGATGATGGTGGTTGTGAATATATGTCCCATCTCTTTTAGACATTAGGGCAACCCCAGAACAAGCAGGGAGCAAGACAGTTCAAGTTATACATGCAAAGGCAGTGTATATGAGAGCAATCGATACAGCAGCTGCAAGAAAAACATGATCAAAGGGTGGTGGAAGTGCTACTTGAGGATATTCTCCAATGTGAGAGTGTTAGCACACTCCACAGGCGAAGGGATGGAAGCCTGGAAGCAGCAACGCCATTGCTGTTATTCTGCAGGTCCCCTGAGCAGGTAGGCTGAAAAGGCTTTTAGCTCAGCTGCAAAAGCACCACACACAGTTGATAGTGCCTCTTAGAAAGGGTTCAATGCAGGGGGGAAAAGGCCATGGAGATCTTCTCTCATTTGCCTTGAACATTACTTCGAGGTCTTCCATCGTGCAAAGCAACCAGATTTTTGAGTTGCAGAAAATGGGCACACTTTCATTCTGATTCTGACTTTTCGGGGGCTTCCAAAAACAGGAAGCATCTCTTCACTTTTGCTGCTTGCCTTGAGGATAATAATAGTAATGGTAGAGGAAGGGGGTGACCAAGAGCATGTAAGCAATGGCTTGGGGTGTTCTCCTCTCTTATTCTGGTGTTCCAAGTGACCAAATGAAGAAGTTCTCAACCCGTGTTGCTGAATACTCCATTGACAAGTTTCAAGCAATACAGTTTAAAAAAATAGTACCTTCTAAGTCCTTGAGATAATGCTATACACACTCTCCTATGGACTGTGTCCTACTTTACATAGGGCAGTCCTCTGTCTGAAAGGCTATCCCACTCTGGGTTAAAGAACTGTGAGAGGAGAGCAAGCCTCTTGAATTTGCCCATCCAAATCCAGAAGAACAGCAGACTTTGCAGGGCACACATGGCCTTCCCTAGAATGCTGATATGCACTTCTACTCTCCTGCATTGCAAAATTTAAACATGTATAAACTACTAATGCTAATCGTATGCAGATGCCCCATGCCCCTTCTCGTCCTCGTTTTCCCCTTTTTGTTACAAATCTCTTCTTTTTTGGCCTTGGCCTTCCTAGTACCATTGCCTGAAAGCACTGCTCATTCACTGAATCAAATGCCTGCAAAACTACTGTACCATCCCTTCAATTCAGTCCTGTTGGCACGAAGTGTTCTGCCATAAAACACTGCTGAAAACAGCGAGACAAAGCAAAACATTTCACACCCCCTCACAGTAAATTAAAAACCCTGCTAGAAATATTCCAGGAGCCTTGCAGAATCTGTGTTTTATCTCCAAGAATAAACAGTCACTAATTCTTCAGATATTGCCATTTTTATCATGGGAGTCACTTCCAGGTCACTTCTTTGAAAAAAATGCAATATCAGAAGTGTCATTCATATTACGCAGCAGCACACACAGCGCTGCACTGTTTACTGATGAAGACAAAGGAAAACGTTCCAAAAGTAAGGAATATTCCACCCAAGCCAAATCCACTTCAAAGAAAGCAGAAAGATAATTCCAGTGCAACTCATGTCCAGTGTAAGAAAAAATGGGCTTTCCCCCAAGCGGATTGCCAGAAAGCTGCCATGCAGTGAATCTCTTTCAATGCCATAAAGCACCGCTGTAAAAATCCTCTACCAAGCCAGTTAACAAGGTCTTCCCTCCCACGGCAGCTTGAAAGAGAGTCCGCAAAGCTAAACAGCTCTTGGCAACTGGACTGCACAAGCCTGCTGGCTAAGTCACCGAGGCTCAAGAGAAATGGGTCAGGGGAGCCGCGGGTTCCTGTGATAAAGCCAGCAGGCAATGGAGGCAGGCCTACAGCATGAGTCGAGAGAACAAGGGCTGCAGATCAACAGGCAGGCTTTGAGCAATGGGCACCCAGCCAAGGCCCAAGGGATGGCCAAGCCTGCTCCACAATTCTCGTGTAATCTGCGTTGCTTCAGTGACAAAGGGGAAAGGGCCCTTCCTCCAACACACCCGCAGCACCATGGTTTGCTGGAAGGCTCCTCTTTCAGCCCGAGGTCTCAATTCAGTCTCAAAGGATTTATCAGGGACAGCATAGCTGAGGTTGGCGGAGTTACCGGCAAGTTCAAAATATTAGCTTATTCTTCACTTAAAGTTCTTGCTGACAGTGATCAGATCTTAGGAGAGGCAATCCCACACTTTAGAACAGAACCCATCACCAAATGATAGGCAGTAAGGGAAAAGAAGGCGGAGTTGGGGGGGGAAAGCAGGCAAGCTGCCTGGCAAACCTCGGGACAACCTGGAATGCTCCTCCAGCCCTTGAGCCTGAGGTTCAACACCCCTGTTTTAAAGCCAACCATGGTAAGGATCTACAGAAGTAAGAGGAGCCACGCATGGCTTAACAGAGTGCTTGATTGCTCAGACCTAACGCTAAAGGAAGTTCAGCCATGTTATGTAAACCATCACCTTCTGAGAAACTAGGGATTTCAAATGGATCCTTAACAATGTTTTGAAAGTGGTTTGCAAACCACCATAGGTGGTTCAGCATTATATCTGACATAGCGAACCACAGTTTGGCATGATTCTCAGCCTTCAAAAGTTGTTCACTGCAACAGCACGCATGGTTCTCAGGGAAGGTAGGAAGAGAGAAAAGCACACAAACCATGGTTTCCCTGTATGCCTGGAGTACAGGTTATGGCTCTGGAGCCTCAATGCCAGGTAGCACAAAGCATGACTTGTTCATGGACGTGAACCCACCCATAATCTACAACCAGGCATGTCAGAGAAATCCACAATGGGCTCAAATGAGGTTGAATTCCTAAGACCCCAACCAACAGATTCTT
Source organism: Varanus komodoensis (assembly GCF_004798865.1). Classification (NCBI taxonomy): domain Eukaryota; kingdom Metazoa; phylum Chordata; class Lepidosauria; order Squamata; family Varanidae; genus Varanus; species Varanus komodoensis. The sequence continues at coordinate 4,339,068 of NW_025335759.1, forward strand.
CATCAGCCCAACTTTTGAGTTGCATGAATTCTGCAGTCTTGCCAAGCATTTTAATTTTTTCCATTCATTTTAATGATTTCAAATTTAATCAAAGAAAAATATGAACTAAACTATCTGGAAGTATTCATATCCCCCATAGACTGAAGTATAAAAACAGATTTTTCTGGAATTTGAATATTTAGAGAACTTGTAAATTTTCTTAAGCATAGTTTTGGCCCAAATTTGATTCTGTCAATGAGTGGACAGAATGAAAGACACCCCACAAAGACAAAGCAGAGGTGGGGGAAATTTCACAATGTCTGTAGATCCCTACCTATAATGAATGCATTGGGGAACCATGGAAATTAGCACAGGGCACATCTGTGGAAATATAATGGTGCTGCTCTACCTTTTAGCCAGCTAATAACTACAAAAGGAAGAACAAATCTGCATCAAAGGAAAAAAGGGCAAGGGGAGAAATGGCCAGAGGTGCCCCCGCCTTGCTAAATGTACTAATACAATCACACTTACTCAAGAAAAAGTTGGTGCAGGAAAATGCTTTATTATTAATCATTTATTTCTATAGCACCCAAGAGCCAAAGTTCTCTGGACAGTTTACAAAAACTAATACAGGAAGACCTTAAAAAAAAAAACCCTATTAATAGATTTTTTTAAAAAGTTCTCATACTGAAAAGGAAAGACAAAGCTGCTTTTGGCATGGTCCATCCCTGTCCATTACTGCTCACAGGTTTATGGCAGCCAGTCAGAGATACTGGTGTCATTCTGAACTCTGTTTTTCCAGGAAATTAAGATTAACCCTATTTTAAATCACTGAGCAATCCAGGATACTTCACACCTACACACCATGATGCCTTTGCCAAGATGCTAGACCTTTTTTACTGTGTTTTCAGACTTGTTAACTATATATATAGAGGATGGAAGGAAGGCGCATCCTCCTTTGAGTGACAGACTTGAGTGCATGGAGAGGACAACACACACACAGCCATTTCCACTGTGATGTTATGTCTCAGAAAGATGGCTTTGATAAAGCCTGCCATTCAGACTTGAAATATGCAACCCACCCTCGATATGGCTTCCAGCTCAAGCTAGAACTTTTTCTTCCTTGGCAATAATTGCATTCAGTCTGTTGAATCCTCACCTCTGAGAGAAGGGAACTTAGAAAGGAAATACATTTCCCTGCCAGTATCATTCCCCTTTCCATCACTTGCACAAGCACTAAGGCTTAAAACAAGATGGGGAGAGGGTGCAAGAAGCCCTCCTGATGTGAAGAGGGATGGAATGATGAGATGGGCACACAAAGATCCCAGGGAGAGAATTTCCCCATAACCTGAAGTGCCTGAGCCTACCTAATCTCTAAGAAGCTAAGCAGGATCAGCCCTGGTTAGAATCTGGATGGGAGACCTGAGTTCTACACTCAGTAGGAGGCTGGACCCAAGAGCCTGCTAGGGTCCTTCCAACTGCCTGATTCTATGAAATGCATCCAGTGAGCGGGTTGTACATCATGGAGATGCTGTACTCAGGCATCTCTCTCTCCTTCTGCCCTTGGGAGAAAGTTTGTCCATTTCCACACTTAACACCTGCAACCTCATCACTCAATTAGTGAATGCTTTTCTCGGGAGAGACATGTCTGTTCACCCCAGGCCATTTATCTATCCAGGAATCTAGCCTTACAGCTGCAAAGGAGAAAATTCACACATGAATGCGCAAGCTACAACAAGACTGTAGCAGGTTCTACAAACCTGTGATAAAGAAACATTTCCACAAGATTAGGAGATGGTCTTTGTTGGATTTTTTTTCTTCAAGAAGAAATGTTAGCAGGTATTTGGAGAGCTGTTTCATGTATTTCCACAGACTTACGGCCAAGAGAGAAGGAAGGATGTTGGAGGAATTTGATCCTTGCAAGTTCTTATACAAAGGATCCTAAACTATACCTCTTGGAACCAACATGCAGATTAGAACTGAGGTATCAGAAGAGATCACATTTCCCTGTAAGTTGCCATAGTCCCCAGCAATTTTAAACATATCAAACTATTACAATAATTATTTATTTCTGTACCACCCATAGCAGAAGCTTTTAAATGTATATTTTTCCTCAGGATATGCATTAAATCTGTCCTGATATATGAATCTTTGGGTGATATTTTAAAGTTCTCAGATTTGCACCAATACTGAACAGAATGAATTGAAAAGGTGCTTGGATTGGAAATAAACAGACTTACCCCTTACTTCAAGCATTGGCTCTTTAAGTTATTCATTTAAATAATTTTAAATATTTCTTGGCCACCTTTCAGGTCAGAAGCCCTTGCATACACCAATAAAAGTGAAACAAGGCTATACATAATGAAAAAACATATGTTTAAAAACATTAAAAGCCAAAACCAAACCATCAAAGCAGCAATGTCAAGAATATCAGGAGACGGCCAGAGTAAAAGAATAATCTCAAGACCTCCTTAAAAACCTGCAATGATGGAATATGGAAAATTCCCAATGACAACTTACTGTGTTGGGGCCATTACAGAGAATGCCGTGCCATATACAGCCACTGACCTAAGCACTGCCTTAAGTGGGCAAATGAGGAGGGCCTCTTTTGCTGACCTTAAAGTGAGGGCAACATTTCCATCCTACTACAACAGTGCTTGAGAAGGACGGACTCCCTGGAGAAGAGCCTAATGCTGGGAACAATAGATGGCAAAAGGAGGAGGGGACGGCAGAGGATGAGGTGGCTGGATGGAGTCACTGAAGCAGTCGGTGTGAGCTTGAGTGGACTCCGAGGGATGGTGGAGGACAGAAAGGTCTGGAGGAATGTTTTCTATGGGGTCGCGATGGGTTGGACACGACTTCGCCACTAACAACAACAACGCTGCTGCTATTCCCAGCACAAGAAACCGAATAACATTTTGATTCCATTAGATCCAAGGCTCACCAGCAAAGGTTCACAAATGTAGACTAGGATTATTCAGCCATTATCTGTGGCTACCCCATCCTCTTCCACCCCACTGAGTTGTCTGGCACGCACAGACAGCTTGCTGGGGAGACCAAACCATCTGCCATGTACGCAGGCAGAAGGAACACTGTGTCTCTCCTGTCATTGTTTGACCTTCTAGAAAACTGCAGAGGAGATGAGAGCCAGTGTGGTGTAGTGGTTAAGAGCAAGGGACTGGGACTCAGGCGATCTGGGTTCTAGTCCACGTCGGCCATGGAGCCAACTGGGTGACTTTGGGCCAGTCACAGACTCTTATTGTGGGGATAAGATGGAGGAGGAGAATGATGTAAGCTGCCTTGAGCCCTTTGTAGGAAAAAAGGCAGGATATAAATCGGAAAAAAAAAAAGCCTGCAGAGAATGTTGTGGTGCGGGGTGGCCTGCTTGTCGGAGGGGTGGGTGTTCTCACCCTGGGCTAGTAAGGACCTGGATTTCTGGAATAATCCAGAATACTAATAACTAGCAAAAGGGGCCTGTCCATTTCAGACAAACGGAGATGCCTGCTACAATTTCAAGCATCTGAGCTTTATTAAATTACTTGGAAGCCACTATTAGCTCTGATGGCATCTTAAAACATCCTGAGCTTATGATTCTCACAGCATTTTTCCAATGCATTGGGATTGTCCCCATGCATGGAAAGCAGAGCTCCCAAATTCTAATGATAGGCTTCCCTATTTAAAAAGAGCTCAGAAGAATCAGTGTGTGAAATTCACCCAGATCAAGCTCTAGCTGGGGCTCACCTTCAAATGAGCCTGAATGCTTCCTTTCTCAAGTGTGCTAACATGGATATAAAAGAAGCCATGGGTTTAAAAAGAAAGCCTGGATACACAAAGAAATCTGTGTCCCTCAATCCTGTACCTTTGCACCTTGCAAGGGACCTGCAACAACTTGCATTCAAGGAGGCCTTGCTAATACGAATCCAAAACAGAGTTACTGACCTCCCAAATTTCTCTCAAAGTGCTCCTGAACTTTTAACTTATGTACAGAAACACCTGCAATATTGAATGTATACCTCTATGAAATCTGAATCTTATCAGATTCTAACAGAAGCATTTGTGCTAATATTCTATGACTTCTCATTGAACTTCACTAAATCTTGCTGACGTTAGAAAAGGGAAGTGCACTATTTTCCCAGCTAAATTCAGGAAGAGCAAGGCTTCCCACAGAAAGTCAAGAGAAATTTCCATCAGATAGGAAAACTGGGGAAAGGAGAACTGCTTACTGGACTGTTGGCCATGTATCTGTTTGCATATATTTATGCAATATATCCAATAAGGGAACATAGTGTGAAAAGTAAAAACAGAAACATTCAAAATATCCAAAAGAACTCTAAGGAAGGGAAGCAATTCTTGGATGGTGGGCGAGTTAGGACAAATAAAAGGAAGCATTTCTTCACACAAAGGAGAAACTATGGAATTCACTGCTTTGAGAAGTGACAATGGACAATCATTTGGATGGCATTAAAAGGGGAGTAGATCAATTCATGGAGGTGGCTGCTGTGACTACTGGCCTCACTTATGTGATACCTCCTTCAGCAGAGGCAACATCATTGGCATTCTAGACTTTCAGAAAAGCAAAGTCCTGAATTTGACTAAACTTTAAAAAATTAAATGTGTTTTGTTTGTAACTATTATTTCAGCTAGGTTCAATTCTAGAAGATAAATATGATTCATGTAGGAACTGCTTAACATGTAAACTAAAATATAGAGACATGTGCCTGATCTAAGAGTCTCCCATTTAAAAACTGTATTAAAACCAGACGTTTTTATAAGCTCATCATTTCCTGGTGGCACTTGATCCAGGATATGCTACCCAAGCTGATCATGAAATCATTCAGACGAGGACATCTCTGCCACAGGATGCAGCAGCACAAGCCACATGTGGAGATCAAGCAATGCACACAAAGCCCCCTGGAACGTCCATTGTTACAAAAGAATGTGTGTATTTCCCCAACAGCACTAAAAGGTTTTGGATGGTGTGAACCTCTTCATACAACTCTGAAAATGTTGTTGATGGCGGCGGCAGCACAGAGAAATCCATAGATCATGAAGAAATGCCCTTCAAAAATCAATTTCTCAATTATTTGTGGTTGTAGAAAGCACATTTGGATGTATCATGTGCTACTAGTGACATGCTTTTGACCTCTTAAACATTTTTCATTCTCTGACCAATTAAAGGCATCTACATTGCAAGGTCAACAAATGGAGACATAACCCTTAACCCAATCAACCAACAAAATTCAAATGAGTTTGTTGCTAATGCAATGATTTTGCTTTTCATCATTCCACCAACTGGAGTGTACTGGAATTCTGTCTTGTCCTGAACATTTCCTTTCAGCTCATGCTTCAGCTAAGCCAATCCACGTGAAAACTGAGAAATGTCCCATGTCAGATGAGAAAGAAAATATGCAGCCTGGATGTAAGTTGTTGACACACTCAAAAAGTCACAACCACAGAAGCATTTAAGTCTCAGATCAGTACTATAATAAGTTGAACCTGGGGGTTCTAGCTTACTTATAATAAGCTAGAACCCAGGTCTCCAAGTCCTAGACCAGCACTCTAACCCCTGCGACACACTGGGGTAGTTTCTGCTTCTAATGAGCATAGCAGACAGCCATGGGCTCCGCTAAGGTACTCCATTCCAATGTTGTTGCCCACATCCTATTTCCCATTGTTGTTGTTCAACAGATGCTCAACATTCCATGGCAGATTCAGTCCTCATTGGGCTTGGTGACTTTTGGGGGGGGGGGAGAAAGATGCCCCCTTTGTTCTTCAAAAAAAAGTCTGTACTTTCTCAGTCTTTGAGGTCCCCAACCCCCCCCCCCAAAGCATGCTGATACATCCTTCTCATTTCTGACTGGCTCCACTGTGGCTCAATTTCTATCTGCACTCTTCATCATGAGAGCTCACTCTTCGAAGGAGTGATTGCATCTAACCTATAATTGCATCTCTCCAGTGGAGAAGAGAGAAAGAACTGATCATGGTGAGATTTTTGTCAAGACGAAAGATGTGGCCTTTGGGTTCGAGTCACTTCAGAAAATTAAAAATATTAAATCAATAAAGCCCTGACATTCCTGCCTCGAAATGAAAAAATCATGTCATTGATTCTGCTACATAATGTAGCAGGGTCAAACAGCATAAAGCATAGAGCTTGTGAGCCATCCATCAAGCTTTGGTGACGCTGTTTTTGCACAGCGTGTTTCTGCGCATTCAAATTGTTTTGCTCTTGCAAAATGAGCTTGGAGATTAACTTTCCCCATTTTGGCAAGGAAAGGTGGACCATTTGCTAACCACGTATGAAGAATGGTGGGGAAACTCTTCTTCCAAAGAGTGTTGGGGGCATGCGTTTGAAGTGGAGAATAAGGGATTGGTGCAAACCAACTATTGCAAACACACAAATCTTGCAAGAAGAAAGCATCCACATTGCAATGGCATGGGGAAAAGTTAAGGGCCCCCACCCAAGTGAAAGCAATGCAGCTTTGGGGGGTGTCCAAATCCCTTCATTCACTTTCAGCTCCCCTCTACATGATTTGGTGGCATCACTCATATGAAATAATTGCAGCATGCAGCCAAGAGGCAATATCATTCCTGAAAAATACACAGCGGCTTCTAATTGAACATCCTTCCACAGAGCAAGATTAGCACTGCTCTTGACTAACTAAATGACGGTTCAGCTTTGCAGCTCTGCATTCGAGTTCTTTACACTGAAGTAACATGTGGCCATTAGAAGAAATGAATCTGTCAAGGAAGGCTCAGCTATGGACAACTGCTTTTAGGTAAGCCAACAACCAGAAAGCTTGAGCCATGGGACCAGCTAATGGTCAGGCCAAGGAGACAGGACTGAGAAGTTAGAACCAAAGAGCAGGATCTCCTCAGAGGTCAGGAAAACCTTGCTGTTCAAGCAAGTCTCAACTGGAACAGAAAGTCCTCTTATATTCAGAAGGGTCTGATCGCCAACCTGGATAAACAGATCTGGCTCATGGCCTGAAGACATTTCAAGGACAAGGTTGAGCCCTGCAATTCCTGACTCACAAGGTGCAGCCATGTAGAGACCTCAGCAATTCCTATAGTATCCCATTAAAACCAGAGCACAGAACCCTTTTTGACCTAAAAGCAAATTCCACTTTGGAGAGGCTCTTGGGGGCACATCAGACTGAGCCCCCCAGAATGCCACATTAGGTCCAAAGCTTGAGGATCTGCTTTGAGAGCAACAAGCTTCCCATTGCCAGTGCAACCCAAGACCCAAATTCAGGAGATGCACTAGAATAAGCAAAGCAGCCACCCATGCAGGCTTCCACATGGTCGGGCTTCGCAACTGAGATGTTCTTCAGCCATACACCAGTCCTATACATGGGGCTTTGTGATGCCAATACAGCCACCATCCAGTGCTGCCCTGATGCTGAATGTGCTAGCCCAGGGCTTGAGAGACCACTCAGTATGCTGCCACGCACACCCACTGTAGCACCTGGGCCAGACCCTGGGGCCAAAGTAGAGGCCCACGCAATTCAGTCCTCTCCCCCACATCAATTATGACCCAGGCAACAGCCAGCTCTGAAGACGGCAAACGCAAGCTCCATTTTATCCTGTCCATGCAATCATTTTGGTGCCACAGTTTAAGCAAGTGCAAAATGCAAAACCGCACAACCCCGATTGCCTTAATAAGCCCTGGCAAACATCTTTGCCTTCTGTTGCTTCTCCTGTCAGGAAGACGACTTCACAACTGCAGTGATCCAGATAGACATCTAAATGGCCCTCACTAACATCATGAAGTCCAGAATCTAAAATTAGCCAGCTGCACCACCGCATGCATTCCTGTACTCCCCAGCTTGTTCATTTTCCCTTCACCTTCGTGAGCCGCGCAAAGCATCGCTGGCGTACACATGAAGCTTCTCTTGAGAGGCCTGCTCCTTGCTCTGCATATGAAAGTGTAACCCCTTATAAATCATCCCTTTAAATTAAGAAAGCGGGGGAGTAAGCAAGAGTTTAAAGGCAGAAGATGAATTATCTTTATCAAGTGAAACGAGAGGGAAACATAAACTGAAAGGAAAACAATATGGGAAAGGAAGACAGAGGAAAGATGGCCAACAGCCAACCACTGTTCAAATAAATTCAGGGCTCTCTGGAATTGGCAGATATCCAATAAAAACTCATTTTAATCTAAGACCACAAGTCTCCAATGCAAAGCACTCCCCAGAGAGGGATCGGCAATGTGAAATATTATTTGTCTACCAAACGGCTGGGATAGACTGGAGGGGAGTGATAAGGCTGCACTTGTAGCCTCCAACCTTCGTCGTCCATCCTCAGCAAACAAACCAACGGCAGGGAATGAGGATGATCCTTCAAAACCTAAAGACACCCCCCATCTACATGGATCTTTGGTCACTCCAGCAGTACTAGATCAGACTTCTGGAGCATTTTACCAATCTTCCGTGACATGCTTCTCCATCCCTAGGGCTTACAGTGCTTTCTCAGTCCTCAGTGGGATGAGTTATGGTGACCTCTTGGCCCTCAAATTCATACTGGGGCAAAAATATCCCAATTTCCATTATACACTGATGGAAGCTGAACTAGCAGTGACTGGGGGGCAAGAAAGGGATCTTGGGTAGTTGTGGGCAGACCAACAAAAATGTCAGCTCGGTATGTAGCTGCTGTGAGGAAGGCCAACTCCATGCTAGGCATCTGTCATGTGTGTGCAGGAGGAAGGAGCTTCTGAGGGGAAGAGCTGGTTCTTATAGAGCTCTTCCCCAGGGCTCCCCAGGTGGAACTCATGAGAGCCCTGGCAGCTGCGGTGGACGGAGACCAGAATCCTGCAACCACCAGAGCTGCTCTCCTGGTCTCTGACCAGCAGAGGGACCGCTGGTGCTGCCTCAGAACCTCGCAGTACCTCCTCCTCCCAGGAAAGGGGGCTCCACACCCGTTCATGGCCCTGGTTTCTCTTGGTATGTTCAGTGGAAGGCCTGGATCTAGCCTGGGGCAACTGGGACTAGACTGGAGCAAGCAGGGCCCAGGAAAACAGGCAAGATCCAAGAAGAGGAGCAGGGTCAAGAAAAGAGTCCATGCACAGGAGCAGCATCAGGAGTGTTTGTGTCTGTGTTGCCACTGCCTGTGCCTCCCCATGTCCCCACTCTCCCCTCCCGCTTGGTGAGAGAAGTGTTCTGAGAACAGAGATTATTGGATCTCTGCACCTGTCCAGATGGCATTCACGAGGCCCCAAGCTCTGATCTTAGAACAAGGAACATCCTCCCTTCTAGATCTCTCTCTCAACCAGCACCCCTAAAGAACCTTCCTAGCATGCTATGCTAAGCTCAGATACTGGAAACTCCATCCAAGCTCAAGCCTTCATAACAGAATGCAACCCTTTTAACCTCCAAGCAGGTAAAATCTTCCAGGGTGGCTTACAGGCCAGTAGGAAAGCAGAGCATTAACCACCCTCTTCTCTACTACACTATGTTATAAACCAGTGGTTTTGCTTTTGAGTTCTGCATTCCCTCCAAGCCAGTACTGGAGAGGGCAGAAACCAGAAGTGGGTGAAGTCACCTTTTCCTCCCACTATTTCTGCCATCACTTTATCTCTTGTTTCTATCCTTTTGCTCTCTGCATCTTTCTAACACCTCCATCAAATCTCTAATTTTCACTTCACTTCTACCTGAAAGTCGCTGAGAGACAGACTGATTGCTTTGGCCAGGAACTCAATCTGCCTGCTTTCAGCAGGCTTTTGAAACTAGGTTGAGGAGTACATGTACTCTGAGTGTTACAGGTTTCCAGCTTTGGTTGTACAGCATCACATCCACAATCCTGTCTACTGGGACTTCAGTTTGGGAAAGGAATACTAGTCCAGAGTTAAAGTACCTGAAGTCAAGTTTACTCAAGAATCAGAAAACATACATCAAATTAGCCCACAGTTAAAGCCGACAGGTTCAACAACTGTGCTACCAGAGAAAAAATCTCACTCCAAGAGTGGTTAAAAGCCATTCAAGGTTACTTACATGAGTTTCAGGCAAATGAATTGTTAGATAAAACAAGAAAAAAGTAGAAAGGATCCAGAGATGACAAAGAATGGTGTTTAGTAGGAATCTGTAGTCAGTGTAGACCTCTTATGACCATGTTGCTTGTTCTTGTTTCTGAGGCAAGGTGCCCTGATCCACCATTTTACAAAGTTATCAAAATCATTCCACTCTGAAAATATGTACAAGGCACTTTGCACCAATGATTCCTGCTGGCACAATTTCAACAAATGCATGTTTTGCATTGTAAGCAATGCAAGATATCAGCCAGAAACTGATATTTAGATTCTGTAGCCTTCGTGTTAGGAAAGATCCACCACACTGAATGTGAAATAAGAATTCCTGCAGTGCTCTATAATTACTTCAAAACTAATTTTGGAACAGAATGAACTAAACAATTATCTTGTCAACAATTCAGTTGGGGTCAAACAGCTATTTTACAAACAAGTTTGCTCATGAAGGTCAATTAACGCATATTTCTGTTGCAGAGATCAAAGTGGAAGGTCTGTGTTAGACATGTAGAATTGGAGAAGGGAGTGACGCTGTTTGTTTGCTTGCTTCATTTTTCCAAATTTGTAAAGGCCAGTCTGTCATCTACTTGGTGTGTCATGGATGCTGTCTGTCTGTCTGTGTATGATAGCTGAGTTTTAAGGCAGCTATTAAGCCATAGTCAGGAACTGAAGTCACAAGTCAGAGCCACAAAACTATATACAGAAAGGACACTGAGGCCCAGGGTCAGCAAAGGCCAGTGTTTCAAAACCAGAAGTCCCACCCAGGACAGAGGCCTTTAAAGCCCCAAAAGCGAATGGACAAGCTGGTCTCAATGATTCACTGCAGGACCTGGACCAATTCCCCAACCTGTAGACCAAGAGGGCAACTTGCTCCCAGGTGGCCACAGCTACTGCCCCAGACCCTCTCCCTTTTGGTGGTTTCCAACATTGTCTCATCTGTTCTAAAAGGTTGAAATGCCTCCCCTAAGGCTTCATTAGTGGAAGGAAGTGCTTTAAGATCAAATATGCCAAGATCATTGTGCCTCTGGCCCTACCCTCTGTTTCTTCAGCCTCACCCACCATGAGAGTGTGGCCCCGGGGCCTCCTCCAGAATGGACTGAAAGGAGCTCCAGCCCCACCACAGAGAGGAGGTGTAACCCAAACCTCAGCAGCAACTATGCCAGAAGCTGTGGGCTCCTGATTTGACCCTGGCAAGCATCTGATGGAGAATTCCCAAGGTTGCTTTCCCAAGTGATGGTTGAACATCTCACAGCACTTCTAGATGTGTGTGAACATATCATGTGCTGGAATTCGTTTTGCATTCAGCTGAAGGACAGAACAGAATCCTTATTTAATGCTTAATGGGCCATTTTCTGTTCCTCTGTCACTGGATGAGTTCTTCAGGCAATGCCACCATGTGGACAGCCAATGTGATGTGGCTTCACAATCAGCTGATATGTGCAAATATCGGCTATGGGGATGAAGGTTAGCCAAAGGATATAGAAGGACAGGGAGAGAACTTTTCCGTAAGAATTGCGCTAGGACAGAGTTTCAGACTAGGCTGCAGAGCAGGTCTAACAGAGGGATTTTGCAAATGGTTAATTGAAAAGATTACTAGCAGCCATGTTGACAGAGCTCATGACTGCCAGTTTTGGAATACAAATTTATTCAGCTTATAATGCTAAGAGGTGCTACAATCTGAGCATCATCTTTATTGCAAGAGATTTGCAAAGCAATCTTGTCTTGTTTTCTGGAACAGCTTTATTGAATGATATAAAGGGCAAGTTAAAAAAGAATGTATTAGGTTAGTCATCACCTTTTTAAGCACCACTCAGATGTTAAGTCACCAAGAACTGAACATCATGTAAAATTCCATCTTTAGTGGATGAGGACCAAGAGATTTGGCTTGAAATAGCCATGAATAGGACCTCAGCAACAGTCCCAACTCAGAGGGATAATCTGAGCACTATTTGATTCTTTCTGAAAGACAGTCTTTATTGACTGGATACCAAAAAGGAAAGTTCCCTTGGTTTTGATTGAGGTTTGATGATGCTATTTGGATTTCGTATTAAGCAGATATTGTCTGCCCTTGCTTTTTGTTTCATGGGCTTTGGCAACTGAAATGTGTGGATGTTTCTGCTTACTCTCTTTCTAGAAGCTCAGTGTTTTAACAGATATACAATTTCATTTGTTAAATTTGAAACAAATCAATGGTGTGTGTGTGTGCACATTTTCCTAATCATTCTTCTGCAGCTTAGGGTGTGCAATGAGTTCACTTTAACTCTACATATTTCCTGGGTCTAGACACTAATAACCACTCAAAAATGTTAAACACCCCAAGGGGCATCTTAAAGGCTCCAAGACCCCTATTCTGCTTTGCTTTTGTGGGAGGTGGGGGATCAGTACAATTTTTGAGCTCACTTGACCAGGCTTTAAAGAAGTGGATCCCAATCTGATGTGCCCCAAATGTGTTGGTCTGTTGCTCCCCATTATCCCTCCCAATAGCCATGTTTTCTGGTAATTATGGGAATGGTAGTCCAACAGCCTCTGGTAAACTCAGGCTGAGGGACAGTGATTGAAGGAAGCCTTCCAGTAATCCTTGGGGTCTCACTTCATGGTCGAAGTTCATTGTATCAGGTTTTCGCCCATTGCTCAATGCAACTGGGAAAATTTGGCAATATGAATATTCATAAATATCCTGGGATGTCATTCCTTCAGTGCCTTTTATGCAGCATGTAACTCTACCTCTTCAAGGAAAGCTCAATGCATGCATGTGGACAGGTGCTTAGTAGCTAGGGATGGGGAAAGGTTTCCGCAACTGGGACTTTTCTACTGATCTCACACACACCCATCTCCAATCCACCCACACAGACAGAAGACAGGCTGAAAGCCTTCTGTATCTAAAGGTGTATCACTTCAGTTGCAATTTATCATCCTGGGCTGTCCTTGGTTCCCTTTCTTGGGTCAGATGTCTTATCTCTCAGAGATAATGGAGAGAATATAAGGCTGCACGATTTATGAGGATGGAGGCCGTCGATGGCCTTAAGCTCCTTTGCTAGAAATTAGTCTCTGTTGTTTACTTCAGACAATTCTGTCATTTTTGTTCCCCTTGCCCATGTCCTCAATTCCTGTGAGTGCCAAAGGTATATGCTAGTAGGAACAGTGTATGAAGAGGTTCAGAGGTGGGAACAGAGTCGTAAAATGCAAGGGGACCAGCCATGGCTCTATGATGGTATTTACTATACTTAGCCCACTTAGGTTTTGCACTCAGTAGGACTAAGCATTTTGTAAACCACAGACCTGACTGCTATAACACCCTCTAAGTAAGTCTACTCTTAAGGAGGACTCAGAAGTTTCAGCCAGCACACAGAATGTGGTTGACCATCTCCTTATTGATCAGGAGAGATGTGAAAACATCCACAGGAACAGAATTTTAGAACTGGAAGTGGCTTGAGAGTGCAATCTCGTCCAGCTGAAAAGACAGTGGTGAAAATTCGCTCTTGTTTGTATCTGTTGCATCAACTTGCTGCTGTGCTGCTGTATTTTCGGAATGCTGGAGGAACGCAGTCTCTGTGAATTCTGATGCGAACCGACATAACAAGGACCACTTGTACCACTAATGCGCAGGCCAGAACTTTCGTTATCTTCTGGCTTTCACCCTTCCCAAATGTTCAGATGCAGCTCTCAGCTAAAAATCCTTATCAAATTTGTCCAGAAATGAATACTTTTAAGGGAAATACATTTTGAAATGCTGCATAAATGTGAATACTGTGCATAATTAACTGTCCCCCAGACACAAATTTTCCAGTTAATATGACGCTTTTGAATTGTGGTGTTGGAGAAGACTCCTGACAGACCCTTGGACTGCAAAGAAATCAAATCAGTCAATCCTAAAGGAAACCAACCCTGACTGTTCTTTAGAAGGACAGATACTGAAGATGAAGCTCAAATAATCTTATTTCACCCAATGAGCAGGAAGGACACATTGGAGAAGACCCTGATGATGGGAGAAGGAGAAGGAAACAGCAGAAGTTGGTGGCTGGATGGGGTCACTGGGGCAGTGGGTGTGGGGTTGGGTGGACTCTGGAGGATTGTGTGGAGGACAGGAGAGCCTGGAGGAATGTTGTCCACCAGATCATGAAGGATTGGACACAAGTTTGCAACTAAACAACAACAACTTGAGATGGGACAGAACAGCTTTGTAGAGGAACACATGCAAAATGAGCATGGTCCAGAAATAGACTGAACTGCCCATCTTTAACTGGTTTTGATCTCTAAACTCCTTCAGGGCCAGGGACCTGCCTCTCTTTACTGGCTATGGACCTATTTCCAAGCTCAGGTTAAGGTGTTGATGTCTAGTGCAAGTGCCTTAAATGGCTTGGGAGCAGGATATCTCAATTCTCCAGTATGAACCTTCCCATCGCTTAAGATTCTCTGGCATTTCCCTCCTCTGTTTGAGACCTTGAACAGCTACCAGTCAAAGCAAAGAGCATTTGGTTAATATCTGGACAAAGATTCTGAGCTGGTATTTTAAGGCAGCACCCTGTGGTCTTAACACAGAAGACTACCAAGGACGACCAGAGTGGAATAAGTTATTCCATATAGCAGGGATGCTGAATATCAGCCCCATGAGCCAAATAAAGCTTACCTGGGGTCTCGGTCTGGCTTTCCAGGGCTTCTTACATGGCCCCACCACCTTTCCTCTTGCCACCAATCATTGGGTGGTTTCCCAGCTTTTGCACAATTTTTCCCATTCCAAAACTGTACAGTGCTTCTTCCAAGGTAGAGTTCCTGGCAGCAAGAAGTTTCGTCTGAAATATACTGGTATGTTGGGCCTTCCCCCGCCCTTTGCCTTTGGCACTACCTGCCACTGGAGTGAGAACCTTAAGCACTTCTCTGAAACTGAGTTTTGCCCTTCTGCTCAAAGAGATTCAACATCGCTGCCATACCAGGAAGGAACAAACGGCTAGCTGGGGAGAAGAATTGCCTGATGGGATGCAGGGGGACAAACGCCTGTGTAAAGGCCAAATTCTGATGACCATAACATTCCTTCCAGGCAGACTCTACTTTTAGAAAATGCAATGCCCCAGGAAATCAGATACATTGTCATTCCTAGATGTATGACCTTGATGTTTGGCTACCTTGATGCATGTATTGTTGGAACAAGCTGAGATTATCAAGCGGCCCACGTAGCTCTGTGCATGACCGCCAAGTTCCCATCATTATTCATCACCAGTCTCCCCAATCTTTACATCATTTGCAAAACTTTTATTCACAGAAAAGTGCTCCAGATGGTCATCAAAAAGGATATGGTCACATCAGCTATGCATGTAAGACCAGTTCCTTCTATCTAAGATGCTTTCCACAAGGGCTCAATGAATTTACCTATTTCCATTTTTCCAAGCACAAATTCATTTCATCCTGTTTCCACTTTAGTTTGTAAATATTTTCTTCGTCAAGTCTGCATAAAATTATGTGTGCATTTTCCAGGACAGGCTCTGTCCTGGGGCTGATCCTGTTTAATCTTTTCATAAATGACATGGAAGAAGGGGTGAACAGTCTGCTGATCAAATTCGCAGACGACACTAAAACTGGAGCAGTGGCCACAACTGAGGAGCAGGTACTCCAGATCCAAAAGGATCTGGACAGACTATGCAAGTGGGCAGGAGACAACAGGATGGTGTTCAATGTGGATAAGTGCAAGGTCTTGCACTTGGGGCATAGGAATAGCTGTCATAAGTACAGGTTAGGTGACAAGTGGCTGGAGAGCAGCACTTGTGAAAGGGACCTCGGGGTGCTGGTTGACTGCAGGCTAAACATGAGTCAGCCATGTGATGCGGTGGTCAAGAGGGCGAACGCCACCCTTGGTTGCATAGCCAGAAGTGTGGCTTCTAGATCGAGAGAGGTATTACTACCACTCTATATGACTCTGGTGCTCCCACAACTGGAGTATTGTGCTCAGTTTTGGGCCCCTCATTACAGAAAGGATATAGCCAGGTTAGTGCAGCGTAGGGCCACAAGGTTGGTGGCCGGTTTGCAGGGGATGCCGTATGAGGCAAGACTGAAGGAACTGGGTCTCTTCAGCCTGGAGAAGAGGAGACTCAGAGGGGATCTGTTGGTGACATACAGGTATGTGAGGGGGTACCATGTGGAGGTGGGTCATGACTCTTTTTCCCCTGCAGAGGAAGGCAGGACGCGCTCCAACGGAGCAAAGCTCAGGGAGCCAAGGTTCCATTTAGATGCCAGGAAGCACTTCCTGATAGTCAGGACCCCGAGGGTGTGGAATGGGCTTCCACGAGAGGTCGTTGAGGCCTCATCGGTGAGGGTGTTCAAAGATGGGATGAACATGCTCGTGATGAGCATGTCATGAGCGGAGCTGGCTGGTGCCAGAGGTCAGACTAGATGGCCCGGGAGGTCCCTTCTGACTCGCTCTGTTTCTATGTTTCTATTTTTCTATATGCATAACTTTTATATGCATTTCCCCCATATGCACATTTTACAAGCAATTTTCCATAAGTTATGCCTATATGTGTGGTATTTCCCTTAATGAATCCATTATCTGATTAATGCATTTTCTGATTAGGGAATCGAATTGCAAAAATCAGAAAAATGAAAAAAAATATTGAAGGATGACTGTGTTCCAGTTCATGTATGAGGCTTGGGATGTGTGAATTAGATCAATTAATATTAATACACGAACCACATGAATTTGTCTCCTATTACATTGCACTAACAAGTTTTAAAAAAACCCACTGAAGAACATGGTTCTCATTCAAGTAGATCTTTCTGTATGGTTCAACTGTTCCATTGCACAGGGATAAAAGTAATATACTATATCTTGTTTAGGATAATCACAAAGTCTTGTTTACTCATTTATTTTCAAGGCAATACGAAGTTTATACTATTTTTAAGCCAACTCCACTGTAAAGTTTTCAGGGTAGTTTACAGTAAGTAAAACAAACATTGAGTAATGATAAATCAAATAACATAATGGATCATTAAAACACACATATAGAAGTAACCAAAAATATTTCCAAGCTAAAACAGAATTATGCTTGACTCTTCAGCCTTACTTTGTAAAACAATATGTTCCTTCTTATTCTTCCCATGGTTTTCAAGCTAGACATGCCTACCTATTTAGGCAGCTACTGAATAAATGGACATCGGCTAATGAAAGTCTGTGGCACAGATGCATTTCATTCTTTGTGAATCAGAGATGCAAAGCCTTTGCCCCAGGGGCCAAATCTGGCCCTCTGGGCTCCCCATTTAGTTCCATAGAATTCAACTGAAGGTCCCATTGACTTTCCCTGACCTGTTCCTCAGCTTTTGTGTGATCTCCCTGCCCTACCATTCTAAAAAGTTGAAATGCCTCTCCTAAGGCTGTTACTGACAGTACGAGCTTTAAGCTAAAAAAAAAATGGCAATTTTGGCTCTGTGCCTTTTGCCCTAAGCTCCATCCACGACTGGAATGCAACCTTCAGGAGGTTCTCGAAACTGAGATTCAGCCCTTGGGCTGAAAGAGGTTCTGCACCTCTGCTGCAAGGTGACCAAAAGTTCTTTGTCAGGCAAACTCACCATGAGGAAGATCAGAGGTCAGGTGGGGCATGCGATAGCTCTGGACCAGTTCCCATTCAAAATCATCCTCCACACCTTGACTGTACTCACACTGATTGAAGTCCCCATCTTCTTCAAAGGTACAGCCAGCTGTGAAAGACAGCAAATGAAGCGTCGTTAGGAGAGACAGCATCTCTGCCCAAGAAGACACATGCAAAGCAAATCATACGAGGTTGCAGAAGGGGGACACAGGGCGTGTAAGTGTCACAGTTCACAGGCATTCACTCTTGCAACCTCCACATCACAAGGCCTCTGCTCGCTGCCAGAAATCTCCAGCAAATGGCTGGCCAGTCTCTGCTCAAAGGCCACCATTCAGAGAGAGCCCACCATCTGCGTAACTGGTTTCCTTTCTTAAGTGCTCTGGAACGGTTAGGAAGTCACTCGTTAAGGCATCTAAGCTAAGAATGAGCTCTTTGACATGGGAAAAGGTTGTTTCAGAAGGTGGTGGACTCTTGTTTGGGAGCTGTTTAAAAAAAAGGGGTCAGCACAAGAACAAGACGCAGCATGCAAAACCCGTCCCCTGACACCCATGCCTTTAGGATGGCCAACTCTCAAGAGAAAACTGACACACGTGTGCCAACATGATTGGGAAACCTGTATGCACATGGTGGGCATGTCGTGAGCGGAGCCAGCTGGTGCTGGGGGTCAGACTAGATGGCCCGGGAGACCCCTTCTGACTCATTCTGTTTCTATGTTTCTATGATCAGGGTCTTCAGACATGTGGGAACCTGTGTCTGCAAAGATTTGCCTTCGTGGCTTTGTCTTTCTGGACCTTCATACACAATGTGGATGTCAATATGGGAGAAGCAACGCTGAGTGCAGAGTTAGTGGGTGTAGTGCCACTGCCCAGACATATGTTGACTGTTGTTCTACCTGTGAGAAATTTGGTCTAAAAGGGGGCTTGGGTGAGGGGAACAGCCCTGAAGGTGAAGATCACAAACTGTGCCTGAAGGTCAGAAACTATACTTATGATGAACAGTGGTCAATGCCACCTTTTCGGCACTTCCATTTCAGAGCCAGGAGTGATTTAAAAGAAATAATTTACCCTGTTTTGGACAAAATGCAACATTAATAAATGGCAGATGGATGAATACAAAATTGTATTGTGTAAAGAGGACGATGAAGGGAAAAGATACCAGCCTAAGCAAGAAGAAGCACAGCGTTGCCACCAGGGAGGACAAAATGGTTCCAGTCCACTCACTGGTTTCTTCGCGGACATTCAGTCAGCACTGGAAGTAATGAAGAGTCTTTTCTATAGTTCTAGTGTTCAGCGAGTGACTGATCTATTCAGTGTTAGTAATGAGAACTCTTCAAGTACAGAAGGGTCCACCTTGAGCAATACTCTGACAAAATAGCTCTAGAAAAAAAATGTTAGGAATGAATCCAACCCTGCTGTATGGAGCCAAGTTCTAAAAGGGACATTGGATATGTTTTGTGATTAATTAAAAAAAATGGTTCCCATCAGTTTCTTTGTTATTAATCCTGAAAGGAAAGAGTACAGAATGGACAACCTTTCATTTATTTCATTCTGTGCCTTAAAAAAGCCATCTTAAAAACAATGGGAACAGAAATGGCTTGAAATCAAAATAATACAGGCAACATTCATGAAAAAATACTGCTCCAACCAATGAAAATTTAAATCCAACAATGAGTAGGGTAGACTTTCCCAACCATGGTCTCTGCAGATATTATGGCCTACAGCTCACATCAGACCCAGACAGCATGGCCAGTAGTCAAGGATGATAGGAACTGCAGTCCAAGACCTCTAAAGGGACCCAGACTGGGGCTGATGGAATAGATGATTGTGGAGAATTTCTTTCCCTGCACACCTTTAAATCCTGGTATTTTCCCAACCCAAATGCATCTCTCTGTGGACTGACTATTGAAAGGATTTGAGAATAAGGCATGAAGTGTGAAATTGTACATGAATGCATGATTTTCCATAGTGCAGATGGGAGAGCCAGAGTAGGGGAGTAAAAAGATACAACCATGGGAGGCCTAGAGAATTCTCAGCAATATCAGGCATATTCTGCCATGTTGGAACCGACAGTAACAGCAATTGGTAAGATTGTTCCATAGGAGAAAACCATGGGGCCAGGGTGCAAAGATCACCACCACTGGGCCTCGCACTTGCCGTTGGTTATAGGTAAGCTTCTCTGTTTGAAAGCTTGCGCACATCTGTTGTGGTCGGGATAGGACTGTATCCCAAGGGCCATGTTTTCTCAAGAACTACCAGTGCCAAAGTTTCATGTATAAAGCTGGGACGAAGCACTCTAACACTCAGGGGTATCGATCCCAGAGGCAGCTGGAACCAGTGCTTCAGGGTAGAATTTACGGACCCAAAATGTAGGTGAATAAATATTTCACACACACACAGCCCCAGGTCTAGCTCTAAATACAGTTCAAGGCATCAAGGCACATAAGGAGATGAACAGAGGGATCTCAGATGCTAAAGGATCTGAATCAAACCTCCAATTGTGTTTTGTTTGCGAAACAGAGAAGGCCTTCCTGCAGTCTGGTTTAAGGAACTTGAGAGCAGCAAACTAGGCTGAAAGTTACAGAAATGTTTTCTGTGGCAGCTGGTGAAAATAAACACTGGCAGGTGCATTTATGACAGCACTCTAATGCTTACAAAAGATAGGCAGGCAATAGCTATTAGTATGCCATTAGCACAGCCACGTTCAGAAATAAAGTTTGCGAAAATCAGGGGACAGTGCTGTTATGCTTCTTGATGCATGTTCCCAACCGTCCCTCCCTCCCCTGCAAAAGATCCTGGCTCATGCCCTTAAAATGTAATAAATACTATTTGTTAAAAACAGTTTTATCTGGCAATTTTTGAAGAAATGCAGACGTTAGCAAATCAATATCAAAATCTGCTGCTGGACATTTTTCTGAATTTCTTCTCAAATATGACTTTTAACAAGAAAAAGGCACTGGGAGGCCAGGTGGTTAGCAGTGCTACCCATCAAGTGCTGTGCTGTTTACTAGCTATTTTGTCTATTGAATGAGAATTTGCACAAGAAAATGGCTTTTTAGAGATAATTCATGAGTTTGCAATGAAAATGGCTAGAAAAACAAGGCTTTGAAGTGAATTGGTCTCCTTATAAAATGTTTGCAGCTGCATTGGCCCATTAGATTTTTTTAATTGGCAGGATAATTAATGCTTTTATCAGGACCAACCAAAAGGCTACACACTACCTCACAAGCTCTCTAGGACTGTTGTTCAGGCACAATGCTGAGTGAAATAAAAATACCAAACAGGAGATGGGGTGGGAAAACTCAGGTGTGGAGCCATGGTGTAGTTTCAGAAATGTAGCAAATATACTTTCAGAATTAAAATAGAGACCTTTCGAGCACAACTCATGAATCTCTGGATGGGACAGAGGGGGGCAGATGCACGCCCGCAGGGACACGATGCAGGTTTCTATTGGGTGCTGAACATTGACGGCCAGGCCAACAGTGTGAGGAAGGGTGAAGGTCACCGCAGCATGCAACTCTGCTGTGCAGGCCTGAGCACACCAGAAGAGCAGCCAGCTCCCATCCAGTCCAGCATTCTGTCCACACAGAGGTCAGACAGCTGCCTAGAGGAAGCCCAAAGGAAGGTATGACCTCAATAGCACCATCCCACTCATGTTTCCAGCAACTGGTGCACAGAAGCACATACTGGAGGTAGCATAAAATTATCAGGATACACAACTGTAAACGGACTAATATCTTTTCAAAGTGATCCAA
This sequence comes from Varanus komodoensis, assembly GCF_004798865.1. Taxonomy (NCBI): domain Eukaryota; kingdom Metazoa; phylum Chordata; class Lepidosauria; order Squamata; family Varanidae; genus Varanus; species Varanus komodoensis. Next base: position 4,360,387 of record NW_025335759.1, read on the forward strand.
ACTGATGGCCTTCACTACATGCTGTCATAGTTAATTCCATGGTTTAACGATATGCTGCATGAAGTACTTCCTTTTCTTGGTCCTGAATCTCTCCCACCATTCAGCTTCACAGAACGATCCTGGATACTAGAAATGCAGAAAATAACTTTGTACATGCCTCCTCTTCACTTGCTTTTTCCCCAGAGCTGAATAGTCCAAGTGATCATAGCCTTTCCTCTTAGATGGTTTGCCTTCCAGAGATCCCTAGCCAGCGTCTGTGGGGCCATGAGATCATGAGCCAGATCTGAGTGCAGAAACAGTGCTCCGGCCTTGGAGCTAACTACCTGTGCTCTGATTCCCCTGCCCACCCTTCAGAGTCAGTAAGAAAATAATGCCCCAGCTGACTCTCCAAGGTCAGAACATTGACTTCTGAGAGGGGATAAAGGGAGCATTTGGAGGAGTGGGAAGGGAGGAGATGGACCTCTGGGATACAAGGCATCCTGATGGTGCCCCTGCCTCCCCCTCCAAGGTGTCTCCAACAGCTGGTTGAAATCAGCCATCTCACTGAAACACAGAGCAGGAGATGTGGGGAGGAGACAATCTCATCCACCATTGCCCCCACTCTCCCCTGGATGCTCCAAAGCCTCCACTGTTCAGGAACTTCTGAGCACTGAGACCACAATCAATAGGTCCTCAACCTTCATCATGTTTGTCATCCTTCTCTATCCTATACATGTTCACTTAGAAGTAATACCCATTAAGTCCCATGGAGTTTATTCCCAGGTAAATGTGCATAAGATTGAAGACTTAGAATTACAAGGGCATCCTGAACTGAGCATTCACTGGTAAGGTGCTGGCTACAGCAGCCCCACTTCATCTCCCAGTACAAAAAGATGCAGGATTATCCCTCTCCCCATAGGCTCCACCAGTTTCAGCTAGCAGCCCTAATCACCAGCTACACTGATTAAAATCCTAGCAGCGAGCTTTTTGACATGCACATTGATACTAGAATGTTTGAGGCTCCCTCCTCTCCTTTCCTCAAATGCCAGAGCTCCCTGCTATGAAACTCCTAAAACCCCAGGAGCTCCATCAGCTGAGGCTTTGTCAAAATATTAGAAATCAAAACAACAGTAAGCACTGCAGCAAGAAGAATTATTAAAGGGGAAGTGAGCAACAGCAGAATCGTGATGACAGGAATATAAACTATCCATTAACAGTAACATTTCTTCTCCTGGCACATATTTAATATACTGTCTGCATCAACTACATCTGGACTTCAGTCCTAAACATACGTACTAATGGTACACTCCATTGAATGTCATGGGACTTACTTCCGAGCAAACATGTTCCTTACATTCCTCTGGAAGAAACATCTTTTGCTGCTCACTAGTGTAACTGCTCAGTGGAGTTGCCTCCCCGTGGTGTAATGTGATAACTGAACATAATGCAAAGAGGCATCAGCTACTTCCATCCATGGGTGTCCTTCTCAAAGCAGCACCTTCTCCCCCTGCCCTGCTAAGCTCCCTTTTACCTGGAACACCTTTACTATGGTTTGATGAGAACCAAGAGCCAGGACCAAGTCTTGCAAGAAAGAGACTCCATGGGTGGGTGTTCCCAGGGATGGGAACTGGGCAAATTGCCTGTTCTAGACAGGGTTGTGCTTCCTCAGACAAAACAAGGACATCATTTGGGGATGCTCCTGGATTAATTATTTTCAGTAGAGGCCCAGGTGGACTCAATGGCAAGAAGTTCCCATTACCCAGTGAGCTGGCATCGCAACGCTGCCATTTCCTGGACTACTGTAGCCTGACTACTGTAATCCATGCATGGGTAATCTATTGTTTATTGATTGAATCCGATTACAATAATAAGATTTGTGTGGGACTGACCCTAGTGCCCATTGCAGACAGCATGTTGGAGCCGGGATGTAGAGTTAAGCCCCGGCCATGTAAATATTATGCCGGTGTTTTAAGGCAACTGCACAAACTCCCTATTAGCTACTAAGTACATAAAAGCTCTTGTTGTAGATACAAAGCCCAGAACAGCTTGGAATCAGGTTACCTAGCAGATCACCTTTCCTAATAGAAGCCTGTGCCATTATCAAGATCATCAAAGGAAGTCTTGCTGATAGTGTCATGACCTGCAGACTGTCAAGACTACAGACTACAAGATGGAGAGTACTTGGCTCAACAATATTGCAAGTGAGAAGGATCTTGGTATTATTGCAGATCGCAAGGTCAGAATGAGCCAACAATGTGACGTGACTGCAAAAAGGGCAAACGCTATCTTAGGCTGCGTTAACAGAAGTATCACTTCCAAAGCCCACGAAGTGCTCGTTCTCCTTTACTCAGCACTTGTTAGCCCTCATCTGGAGCAGTATGTTCAGTTCTGAGCATCACAGCTTAATAAAGATTCAGACAAGCTGGAAAGGGTTCAGAGGAGGGCCTCAAGGATGATCCAGGGAGAAGAAACAAAGACCTGTGAAGAGAGATTGAAAGAACTGGGCCTGTTTGGCCTCTAGAAGAGAAGACTGAGGGGTGATAGGATAGCACCCTACACACATTTGAAAGACTGTTACAAACAGAAAGGACAGAAGGAGCTTTGAAGATGCCCCATCATGGGGCCTGGAGAGAGACTGAACTATGCACATGGTTCACCCATGGACAGTCCTCCATTCGATGCACTGTATTTCTGCAAGCTTGCATTTACCTATAATATACGCCCGCCTGCCCCTTGAGATCTGCGGGAGAGGCCCTTCTCCGGGAACCTTCCGTGAAAGAAATTAGGAGGGTGGGTACTCGGAGGAGGGCTTTCTCTGCGGTGGCGCCCAATCTATGGAATGTGCTCCCCAGAGAGGTCTGCCTGGCGCCGTCGCTATTTGTTTTTCGGCGCCAGGCAAAGACCTTTTTATTTAAGCGTCATTTTAATTGTTAAAAGTATTTGCTTATTTTATCTGGCCAGGGCGACTTATTTTATATTGTTACTTATTTTATATTGTTATTTTTTGTATTTTAACTTTATGTTGTGAGCCGCCCCGAGGCTTTGGCGAATGGGGCGGCATAGAAATGTTTTAATTAATTAATAAATAAATAAATATGAGTACAGACCAATTGTATGATAAGCAATATCCTCTTTTGCAGATGCATTCCTCTTTTTTCCAATTCATAAATGATTCTCCACTAGGAATATCAGCAACCTTTGTTACCCATGGCAATCTGCAAGTCTTTGTGACTGGGCCTCAAATACATCCAATGACATCATCCCCCGTCCATTGATCCTTCTTCCCACAAACAGCTGGAGCTTAGCGGCCAACTGGGCTGTTGCATGCAGCTAATATTCTACAAACACGCACACACACCCCTTTCCCTTTTGGCTGAGATCCCCGGAAACCTGCTCTGCATTCTCTCCCTTCTGACCAACCCCAGGAGGCACTGGGGTTTGTACTTGATGTGTGTGCGCATGGCATGTTAGCTGGTGCGGCTCAGCCTGTTGTTCACTGACCTATTGTTCCATTAAAACCACATATTACAAACCAAGCACAACTCAGTAATAATTAATTTTGGCCCCCTGGGCTGACAAGAGCAGGCACATTAAGAAAGCTCTGAGCAAGCTGAATGAACAAAGGCAAATGTTCCCTTAATGGTCCAGCCGACTCTCAGAACCTATTTATTCTTTCATTACTCGTTTATGTGTGAGAGCGTAATTGCACAAATGAGTGTGTATGCACATTTGTGGGTGCGTGCGTCTCCTTCTTGCCAAGTCACACTGGTCAGTTCTTCTCCCTGCGGCCTTCTACTCCATTTTGGAAAGACGCACCAACACATTAGACAACATTGTCCCAAAGGAGTAAGCTGATCGCTGCCAGGGCCATACGCTAGGGTGGAGCATTGTGATTGCAAGACAATGCAACAATGCAGAATGCTTTGCCCGAGGTGGTCATGTGTCCTCTCTCACAGAGGGCAATCCTCTATTTGAAGGGCTGCCAGAGGAATATACCATTTTTGAAGGCATTCTCCATTTGAAGGTCCACCCGGCCCAATTCCCATTTAAAAATAAAGACCCAGAACTGTTGCCCATCCAGAGTTCACTCCTGAACAATACACTGAACTGGCTGGTCACAGTTCACAAAATGAAATCATCTATTGTTCTCTGCTTTGATAACTCATTAATGCCTCAACCTACTGGAGAGCTGTCTAATGCATTGAACTCTAGTAGCTATTAGGAAGCTAATCCATCCATCCATCCATCCTTATTTATTTATTTAAAACTTGTAGATACTGTCTGCTACCGAGGTCTCGGGACAGTCTTACAATAAAACAGAGTGGAGCGCAGCATCCAAATGGATTTTCTATACAATAAAACCCCACATTAAAATCAGACTCAAACCTTAAAATAATGGGGAAATAAAAAGGGTTTCGCCCGGTGCCGAAAAGAATAAAGTGTCGGTGCAGGACGAACCTTTCTGGGGAGCGTATTCCACAGTTGGGGCACCACTGCAGAGAAGGCCCTTCTCTGGATAGCCACCCTCCTAATCTCCAAGGAGGGCTCCTGAAGAAGGACCTCCACCCCAGATCTTCAGGAGCAGGTAGGCACATATGTACGAGGTGCCAGGACAGGGAGCAAATCGTTGCGCTTTGTGAGGCCACCTGGTGCTGATTCCTGGCTTGCGTGAGTCTCTGGGCAAGGCACCCTCAAAGGGCCTCCTCCCTTCGTGGGTCTACATACTCACTCCCATGGCCACCAGCTGCTGTTGCTCCCCAACCTTTCTCATCATGGCTGCCACTTGCTCACCTGGAAGGCAGAGAGCCAATGAGCAACAGAGCATCTCCTGTTTCTCCTTCCCACCACCTCCATTGCCTGGGCCAGGGTGAGAGGTAGATGAACAAGCAGATCACAATGGGAGAAGAAGAGGAACAAGTCCAGCAAGCTTGTGTCAGTGGGTCCTATGGAGTATCTCCATTCTGAATGCCTGATTTGCAGAGAGATCTGACATCACAGCCTGCCTGCCCTTAGGACCAGCCTTGCCCTGCTTCATCTTATTCCTACTTCACAGGGTTGCTTCATTTCACAAAGAAATCTTCGTTGGCATATCCTGCCAATTCTAAAAAATGAAATGGTTTACAACTTTATATTTATTTTTACAAAATTTGATCCAATGCCACTTCTGAGGAGACAACATCTGTCAAATTTAAGAAAAATAGTCCAGGGGGCACCCTTTACAGTCAGAATATTAAAAGGTTTCTCCTGATGTTTGCCCTTTCTTTAAAAAAATATTTTGAGATACGTATTTGCATGAAACCTGCAAAGTGTCCATTGTCATGATTGCATGCAAGCAATACCAGATACCATTTTGTTTGCACAGAGCTGCCCATTACAGAATTTACTTGCTCTCAGACAATTTCTGCTGCCTTCCATACAAGGAAAGATACTCCAAAGTCCATTGAAATTATTCCAAGGTTAAACACTGGCAAGTACAGTCAAATCGGCTGCATTTGTTGTCTCTCAGTTTTCCCTTTTTTCCAGACTTACTTTTGTTTCACCCTGTATCTGCACCCTGTTATTTCCACATCAGTTTGTGTACTCTAAATGTTTGCAGGAAAACAGATGTACAATTATCCTAATATGTGCTGTTTTTCTATGACTAATAAACATATTTCTGCAAGCAATTTCCTTAACAAAGCATTCATGTTTGTTGTTTTAATTAATGTACACATTTTTGTGTGTACATTTTTCTGACATGAATTTTCATGCCTATTTTTTGACTGAGCTAACACACTGCAAGATTCAGAAATTCTGTAGGAATGCTGTGTTTTGGTTTATCATTGTTCAAAATTGCCCAAAGCAAACAAATTCATCTTAAGATAGGCAAGGGGTGGGGGGGAGCTCCTAAAATGCAAATGAAGCTTTATTAACCAATGACCTTTTTTTACCAGGTGCTTCAGTTCCAACTATTTCTGTCTCTGCTTCATTGGCTTCCTGTTTCATTGGGAATGCCTGCAAAGGACTCCCAATTTGTTTTAGACCTGAATCAGAAACAGAAGCCATTCTACAGCCCTGCGGTAAAGTCCTGTTCCACAGCAGGACGCCGCTCATTCATTAGATGCAATCCCGACACTTTCGGTTTCTAAAGTTTTGTGGTTTTCTACTCACTAAACAAATAATTACTCTGAAGACTTCAAACATACTGTGTTCAAAGTCGTATTTCTCTACAAATGCTATGTATTTTAGCCCATATTAGAGTTCCGATTCTGTAGCCATTGATAGAAAAAGTCCAATGTTTGGTAATAAACTGTATCCTCTTTTTCCTTAAAAGATAAAGTCAGTCCATCCATTTCTGCAATCCCAACGTTTTCTGCGTGGGAGCCTAGCATCCTTCAGAGTCCCGGCACTGAGGTCCTTCAACTGCAGTGCCTAGAATCCAACAGCTGAGCCCCGTCCTGTCTCCTTCAATTTCAATTTCAGTAAGTTTATTGTTGCAACCCTAGATCATAACATGCCATAAACGTGCCATAAAAAGCCATAAAATAGTAATAATAAAACAATGAGATAGTAAGATTCTAACATACAATAATAAATGTAAATAAAAGGTTACAACAAAGTAGGGCCAATGCTACAACTAAGAACTTAAAAGTGTCTTTCTGAGTTGAAACAGGAGCAAGGCAAAGACGGCAACTTGATTTCTGACAGTTGGGAACACGTCTGCAAAAAGGCAGATTAGTTTTTCAAGATCAGGGCCCTTAAGTGTTTCTGCCTTTAATCATTTGGTCCCTTGCATCCAGTCCAGATGGAACAGCGGCAGTTGTCTCTCCAAGACCAGAAATGTGCCCCGGAGAGGCAGAGAAGGGCCACACTGGGCAGTGGACAGGGAGCGAGGGCCATCAACCTATGCTGTTTCCTAGTGGTATCCCAGTCAGCACCCCTCCTCCTTTTCTAGATGGCCAGGAAAGCACCATCCAGATTAAATGCACAGGATGGGGTGCAAAGCCAGCAGAGGTTGCTTCTGCCCCCACACCTCCCTCCGGCCACTGGACGCACGCAGGAGTCCAAGTTCAGGGGTGCCCATGCATTGGGGTGGGGTGCTATAATCGAGTCCTTAAATTATTATTCAGCTGCTCTCCATCCAAATCAACCTTGCCCAACAAGAGGTCTTTCGGATGTTTTGCATTACAGTTCCCTTCAGTTCCAGCCAGCATGGTTCACAGTCAGGGATGATGGGAACTGTAGTTCCAAACATTAAGAGGACACTGGGTTGTCATGAGTTGTCACAGACAGAAGGTTGTCACTAATCCAAATGGATTCCGAGGTAGAGTACAAAGGCATACATTAAATTAAACCTGCCAATCCAAATAGGATACAGTAAAACTTCAATTATGGTTAGAACCAACAAGAGCAAGATGAGGCTATTTTAAACACCAAAGAACAGGCAGATGTTGAAGAAGCTCTCAGGGGCTGCATTCTGATCATTGGTGGGCCTGAAAGCAAGGACCAATAATACCAAATACTGCCCACATATTCTTTAGCTTCAAGCTCTTGCTGCCATCAACAAAGCCTTAAAAAAGACATTTCAACCTTTGAGAATGGGAGAAAAACCTGTATAAAAGCCAGGAAATATATGAGGAGGTGGGTGTAGTTTTCAGGGGGCAGGATTTGATCCCCAGATCAGCACTCCTCTGAAAGACAGTCTTAAGGCACAGACATACTCCTATGAAAAGAGGTGATCTTTAGGTATCTGGGATCCAGCCTATTCCAGCATTTTGAATTGGCCCAGAAGCAAGTATTCACATTCCATTCCTCTTTTTTCTTCTAAGAACCTGAAGGGTTTCTCTTCAATACCTATTCATTTACTCACTCACACACTGGTTTGGGAGGAGTTGCTGTTGTTACAATTATTTTTAACCATGATTGTGCATTGTAAAAACAAGATTGGAAAGCAGGGGGAAGTTTGGATCCATGAAACTAAGATTTATGGGGAACAAAAGTTTGCCCACTTCCTTCCGCAGGACTTACAACAATGAGGCCTTGCAAGAATCAGAGCCAGCTCTGGAATTTCTGGAACTGATACAGTCCTGTCCTTCCCTGCGGCATTCCATGGATACACACGGACATGCTAGCTTGGCAACTAGGATGTGAGCTCAACTTCTGCCACCATCCCCACCTTCTGCAGAGAATGGCACATGGGAGCTGGAGTTTCCCACCCCGCCACAAAAAGAAAAAAGAGGGGGGAAGGCTTAATGCAGCTTGGTTCCCCCCTCCTGCAAAGGACACCTGGCTCTGGAGAAAGATAATGCTCCATAAAGCAACTGCAGCTTCTGCGTCTCCTCCCTCCCTCCCTCCCTCCCTACTTCTGTAAGTCATTTGTTTCCATCCCGAGTGACTGGGGATGAGGGAGCCAAGTGAGTTCAGACTAACAGTAGGATGCCGTCATCTCAGATATCAGCCCATTTGTCATTCCGCAACTTAATCTAACGGAGCAACTGCTATCAGCAATGGGGGAAGGAGGTGGCTGGGAAGGGCCATGACCAGTTCCAAAGCTAATAAAAGCACTTGGGGTGGGGAGCTGAAACAGAAACCTGAACACCTGGGACAGCCGGGGGTCCTGTTTCCATCTTCCTAAAATCCGGATTAAAAATGGCACCCCAATGAAATCTGATGAATGCATGAAGCCAGCCAGCCAAGGCCACTAGCTTCGTTCCATCAACCCTCACTGGCACTGGACAGTGATCCAGTGGACCACGGACCCACAGGGACCCAGCACTGGGATTTTTCATCAGTGGAGGTTCTGGTGTCATATGCCACACCCATTTCCATAGTGACTTCCTTGCTCCCTCAGAGCTCAGCTGAGGTCTCTACTTTTCCCAGCAACGATGCAACAAATTAACTTCCAGGGTTGCCGTACAAAGTGTTTTGAAGGTGGCTTGGTCTTGGCTGGCCCATGAAGCCCCCGGCACTTTACAAAAGCCCCGCTTGTCACAGATGACAGCTGCTAGAAGTGGCTTGTTGAGATAGATCAGCACAGCTGCCTGCAGTTTCAGACTCTCTTAGCAGGTTTGGCCATAGGGACCTTCATGATAAATGCCTGCACTTCAAAGTGTACCACTACATCACTAGCACACGTTCTCCGGAGGGCTGGGCTACCAGCTCTGCTCTTAATGGAACATGGCAAGAGTTGAACCTGGAATGCTTATGTACAAAGAGAGCAAGTTCAGCCACTGACCTGTGGCTTCTCCCCATAAGACTGGGTACATTAAGCTTGTCCACATCCTTTTAACACAGTTTTCAATCTTATACACACAACATGACATTGCCAAAATAAAAGAGAACAAAGAGAACAAAATATTTAAGCACGTAGAAAGCCCAGCTTTGAGCCCTTTCTGGATCCTTGAAAAGTGCATGAAATTAACCCATGAATGGGAAGCAGGCGCACTTGTGGGCCCTGCATTTGACTGCTAGTGCTGTGCAGGGAGAAGGAAGGACTCCCTGGAGAAGACCCTGATGCTGGAAAAGATTGACTGCCAAAGGAGAAGCAGATGGCCGAGGATGAGGTGGCCGGATGGAGCCACTGGGGCAGTGGGTGTGGGTGGACTCTGAGGGATGGGGAGGACAGGAGAGCCTGGAGGAATGCTGTCCATAGGGTCACAATGGGTCAGACACAACTGTGCGGGGAGCTTCATCTGTACAACATACGCACGTGGTCTGGCAGCCAGAAAGTTGCAGGCTCTCTGGTCCTATGGAGGGAGCTTACAAAAATGATTGACATGAAGAGCCCTTGCCAGGACAACAGCTTTCCTGGGAAGCCTGGGTGATACAGCAGCAGTCTCGGTTTCCAGTAGTGCATCATAAATCTCATTAGCAGCCAAACACTGCACTGTGCAGAACAGCCATCAACACACGGCTATCGGGAGCAGAGCTGACAACCCTGCCAGTCTCGCCTGTCTTGATAAAACACACTTTAAGCACATCTGAAAAGGTCTCAGGACCCTTTGTAGTGAATTAAGCCCACCACTTCATCTCAGGCATCTCAGTTCCCGTGACCAGGATTCAGAAGCAGCGCCAGCGGACTCGAGGAAGCAAAGACCGGAGTTTTGGGGACCTAGGGGAGAGAGATGGGCTCTGAGGGGCTCTCAACCCAGCCAGCCCATCCAGAAGGATGCCCAGGTCAATGGTACCAAAAGCCACCGAGAAGCCCAGGAGAATCAACAGGGTGGCACCTCCCAGCAAAGGTCATCCCACGGGGTGACCAAGGACATTTTTGTTCCAAAATCCCCCTGGAGCATGATTGAAATGGATCTCGATAGGCTGCTCCACAGGACATCAGCCGGCAGGGCAGGAAGAAACTAGTGCAGTATCATAGGGACAGGGGGAAACAGTTTTTCTCCAGCCACAATGGTCCTACTGGTCTTGCTATCGAAATAAAGCTTATTGCCAAAACAGCACTCCACACCTGACAGAGAGGCAAGAGAGATCAGCATGTAGGAGTCTGGGGGAGCCAAACATTTGCCAAACTGCACGCATTTGTTAAGGGGGGAATCCCCTAAGGGGGTCGGGGGGGGGGACCACTGATCCAGACTGCGCACACTCAGTGGCAACAGAGCTGTTGCGGTAGAAAAACTCAAGTGCAAGATGGAATGGAATACCCTGGAAAAGGGCATGGCCAGTTGTCTGGCTGGGACCCTGCACAGGAGGAGTCCAGGAAGCTGTTTTTTATTGCAGGTTCCACAGGTACTTGTATAAAATCTGAATAAATACAACAGTGTTGCAATCTGACTTATGCCTAGCCAGAAAAAAAAAGCTACAGTTTTCCTGGCTGCCTGGGAAAGTTGGGAGTTGTAAAACTTTTTCGCTTTCTAAACATGCATAGGATTGTACCTTACATACATACATTGAAATCTTCAATTTTAATTTGCCAGAATGCCCTGGAATTATGCTACACCAGGGGCATAAGAGAAATTAAAGAGATAGCTGATCCCCTAGACTGCCAGGTAAGCCTGCTTCAGGGATTTGGAGGGTGGGGGGGTGAACATTGACATAAAACAGGGATTAAGAGAGACTGCTTTTCTAGGGAAACCTCAAACCTACAGACAACCTGGATTGGGGGGGAAAGGTCTTTTTAAATTACCTTCTACCTTGCTGGAACCACAAGAAGCCTTGAACAAGATAAAGCAGTGGAATATAAAACATTAATTAGAACGGTGACCAGTCTGAGGCTGGTGGATGAAGCGGAATGGCACAGCTTTGAAAAGCACCACAAGCAAAAGGCTCAAGAAAACACAGAAAATCACTAGTCGTCTATTGTCCTCAACTGCCCTCTGAAATAACAGGCTTTTAAACTATTGCCTGAACCCCATTAGCAAATCTCCCCAAACAACATCATTGCCCAGGCCGCTAAATCCCACAAGAATTACATAGCAATACAGTAGAGTTGAGTTTCTGGCCATGTTGGCAAATCAACAGTACAAGTCTTTGAAACATCATAGCTTGGCATTTTAAGGAAGCACATCTTAGGACCGCGTCCATTTTTCGCCCATGAACATGTTTAGGACTTTTGGGAAGGACAAAAGGTTGCACTAGCCCATCTGCTCACATTTTAATGTTCTCCCATTAATGTCCTTGCCATGCATTCACAGTTATTTCCATCTTGATCTACAATTTCACCACCATTCAAAATGAAAAAGAACAAAACTTTGTCCCTGAGGCATCCCCAGCTGAACAGGGATCACATAAGGAACACGATGACATCGGGTAGTCAATCAGATTTTACTAAAGTAATGATGCCACAAAGCCAATTCAGAGCGAGGGCACTGCTTCCTGGCTGCAGGCAAATGAGCAGTGCTTTTTCACGCAATGCACCCCATCCTGTTTTAGTTCTGCCCGATAAACATTTCGAACTAAGCTGTAATGAAATCAGACAGGAACCTTCTCACATACCATTTGCGTGCTGAAGCGAAAACTGGCCTTGGTTCACAATGGGACAATTAAGCACTACTTGTGTTGCTGATGAGCTGCGATACAGCGCAGAATTACAGTGATCCAAGCTTGCAAAAAGCTGTAAGCAGAGGAGCCACGTGTGGAAGTGGAAGGCACTTGATGGCCCAAAGCAAAACAGTTCAGAGATGGGCCGACTTCCATGACAGCAAAGCATCTTTAAAGCCACAGCGACCACTGAGATTGTGACAGGGGCATTCAAACGAACTCACGATCACTGAAGGAGGCAAAGGCAAGCGCACAATGCACACCGGGGTGTCTGAAAGGGTCTTATGTAGCCTTGCATGTCTCCCTCCTCCCCCTTTTGAGCATTTCAGATAGGATTACAGGCAGAAGCGTCTGTCAAGAATATTAACATGACTAACAGCCACATGCTGGGAAAAGCTACTCAAGACTAAATCTTTCTCTCTCCCTCTTTTTTTTCCACCAAGACCCCCCACCCACACCAACTAGAGGCTACCCTTCAGTGCAATTTGTGGAGCCAGCAAGATTTTCATTACTTAAGTACTCATTTTATGTTGGAGGCTCCGGAATTAAAATGGATAAGGTAAGCTGCAGTGCAAGCCAGTCTAGGTCATACGAAAAGAAGCTTCCCACCAAAGTAAAAAATACGAGTAAGTCCAGTTCCCTTGGTTGCCCCTGTACAGAGATTGAAGGCAGAGAGGCAGGGCAGAAAAGGGGCCTCCCGGGCCATCTAGTCTGACCTTCGGCTCCAGCCGGCTCCGCTCATGACATGCCCACCATGGGCACGTCCAGCCTATCCTTGAAGCCCCCTCACCGATGGGGCCTCAACCACCTCCCGGGGAAGCCCCTTCCACACCCTCGGGGTCCTGACCATCTGGAAGTAGCCCATCTCTGTGCATTCAGGGCAGCACCTGAAAAGGAAAGGTGATACCTGCCCTGCTCGTGGGTCTCCCATGGGCACCTGGCTGGCCACTGTGTGGACAGAATGCTGGTCTAGATGGACCTTGGTCTGATCCAACAGAGCCCTTCTTCTGTTCTTATGCTTGAGACAGTACAGCAAACACACACACACACACACACACACACACACACACACACACAGAGCAAAGGTGTGAAATTAGGCATCCGTTTGTTTTGGCAGCCCAGGCAGAAAATCCCACACGAACCTCACATCCTACCTGACAAAAAATATAAAAATATACTAAACGATTAACAACTTGCTGTTCTTTCCCAATACCCAAAACCAGTTGCCTGAGGCAGCTGCTTCACTATGCTGAACAATAGGGCCAGCCCTGCTCAAGCCTCCTTTTACTTTGGTAAGGGTTGGTAAGCTTTTAAGTTAGTGTACATGGTTCTGCAGAACCAAAATTATTATCTGGGCCTGGCCTCTTGTGCTACGGGTATTTGGGATGGGGAGGAGGGTGAAAATAAAACAATTTCTGGCGCACTGTTGACAATAACCCCAAGGCACAATTTTGCCTTCCCCCTGAAATTCCACACCTGTACAACAGAGAAGAGAATGGCCAGCAATGACATTCCTCACAGTGATTAAAAGATGCCTGAAAATAGGCTGGTCATGTCTGTGTAAAATGGTGCCTACTTCAGGGAGACAGAAGTATTGAGCAACAGCTGGTCCATAGGGTGGCCACCATGCCCTATGAGAAAATGCATCACCAAGAAAAAGGTCGAAAGAGGACACTGATCAGTATGTGTGTGTGCCAATATATGTAGATGTGTGTGTGTGCACATTTGAAGAAAATATAATTGAAGCAGAAATACATCTCACCATACTATGACAAGCCGGAGGGACTTCACCTTGAAACTGGAATTGGACAGACTAGCCCTTCAAGGAAAGGACACCTTCAAAGAGAGGACTGTCTCCATAAAAGAGGACAAAGCAGCCACCCTAACAGGCAGAGAACTGCACTACAGTGCCTACTACCTCTGCCACTAAAATACACCCCAGCAGGCTTTTCAAGTTTTCTCTTCAGCAACAGCAGCTGATAGGGAACGCTGCACAGTGGCTTGGAGATGCAACCACCTGGCAAAACAAGGGGTGGGGCAGGCCGAGATGTCGGGGCTGATGAGCTTTGCGTGGAGGCTGGCAGCTGTCCTAGGTCTCCAGGCCTGCACCCAAGTTCTTAGACAAGCTCTGGGCCTCTTCGAAATTACTACCAGCACCTCCAGGTGAGGGGAGTGAATTCAGGTGCACAAACCTAAACTGAGCATTCGTAAGAATTGGGGGCACCCTCAAATCACACACACACAGCCCTGAGTTTCAAAGGATGAACTTACAGATGGACGCGTAGCACACAAGGAATCTCAAGTCAAATATCCCAGTCAAAATGCTTACATTCTAATGTAAGAATTTGCCCTGAAGACTAACATGACACTGCCATCCGGCAACCAGTCAGCTCCTTGATAAACTCTTCTTCCTTATCCATGCTGTAGTTTGTTCTGCTCCACCACAAACCTCCCACCACATTCTGGAGGCTTTTGGGGCTCTCTTGAAAAAAAACTGCCATTCAAAAGAAGTAAAAGCTTCCCCAGTTGGAACATGCATATTCTTCAACTCTGCCTGTAGCTACCGGACAGGATTATCAAGGGACACAACCTCATTCTGTCAACGTTGAAGGCCATTATTATTATTTTAAAATATTGGCCACAGTGGGAAGCTGGAGATACTGAGCTAGTGTGACACAAGACTTTACTACAACCGAGTGGTAAAAGGCAGATTTCAATAGGTTGCAGCTGTCATGAAACGCTTGCCAATATTCATGGAAGGAAGTTAAAATGCCATGGGTAACTTTATTGGAAGCCAGTGAGTCTGTTGCCTCATTTTCTTTGAAGTGGAGCCTAGAAAAACACCACCCCGTTCCACCCTAAGGAGAAACTATGACAGAGAACTCAGCTCTGAATGACTTGCAAGCCAGATAGGAGAGGGTCCAACCACTCCCAGATTCTTGCCATGCCCACATCCAACTGCCAGCTCAGATGTACAAACAAGCAGCTGAACATGCAGCCCCAAGGAAGGTCCATCGTGCAGAGGGAGGGCACGTGCTTTGTGTGTGCACACTCAATCCCCAGCAAATTTAGTCAGAGCACACGGTCCTGCTAGAAACCCTGGAGCAGCTGCTGGACAGTGCAGACCAGCAACTGAGCTTCCTTCAGTCTGAGGGTCAGATACAGTTTGGGGGAAGCTCTCAGGAACTGCATTCCTGTGGCGAAAGGCAAAGGCAAATAGGGGAAGGAGTCAAAAGACCAGCCTGTTTGGGAGCAAAGCTTCTCCTGCCAATCACTATGCCTGAGGAGGACAATTTCAGACACTCTGAATGGGGGGAATTATACAAGAGCTGGGAAAATGCCAAACATGGGCAAGCAAAGATCTAAGGAATCCTTGCAGTAGGAAGATCCAAGGATTTCCCTGTAGACCATGATCCCTCCCATCCAGCACAGCCAGCTGGTTTCTACCGAATCAAAGCACCGGTGCAGCTTTGGCTTTCTGATCTTTTCCTACATCATCTGCTACTGTTGCTGTTGCAAGCATCGCCACAAGCCCACCAGACCACTGTCTTCATGATAAGAGTAAGGCTCCTTTAATTTTCAGACAGGCATTCCTCAGGAAATGGGTGTCACCCTTCCAGCAGGACTCAGGTGACCCGAGTCCTGACCGTGCAGTTAGGTCCTGCCCGGTGAACTAGCCTTGGTCCTGAGCATTTGCTGCTGATCTTGACCATTGCCAGATCTAGGCAGGCCCCCGACATGAAACAGGAAGGGACATGTCAGAAGTCACATATAGCAAAGTTGGAGTTGAATCTAACTGGGTAGGTTCCGTAAGGCTATCTCCAAGGACATGCAGAGAGAGGGGAGGTGGTGGGAGGGAGGGAGAGAAGCCTTTTCCAAGGCTTTGGCAAGAGCAGATTCACACACTCGCAGCAGCCTTGACATCCAAGACTAATTGGCCGCAACTCGCCTCACTCGATAGGATGCTGACGCCCATCTCCAAGTGGGCCCGGCCCAGCATGCTCTCCTGCAAGATGCTGTGAGCTGCTGCTCTGTATATAGTTAGCGAGCAGCTAATCCCCGCAGGAATGCCGCTATAGAGCAGGGAGGAGAGGAAAATTACACTGCCGAGTGACAGCCTTGGCAAGACGTCGGGCAGGCAGAGGGGCCGATGGCTTGCCTGTGACCAAAGAGCACGAAGACAACACAGATCAGAGGCCCACGTGATGAAAGGGAAAGCCAGCAAGCAAGGGATCGTCGCCTGGCAATCCCGTTTGCCTTCACCTTCTGGGTCCCTGCTCACAAGAGGGAGCCCATCCTGTGCAGCAAGGAAACTGAGCGAGTTCCGTGATCACAGTGAAGAGCAGATTGGCAATTGCACCCAAGGCAACTAGAAAGCTGTAAAAATATGCTGTTTACAAGTTTTCGGTGAGTCACATTAGCAATAAGCACATAGCAATGCAGTGCTGAGCCAGCCCACTGTGTAATAGACTATCATACCTCACTGCTGTTTGCTGCCTGACAAAAGGGACTCAGGTCACCCCGCCCCTAAGGGTGCAGGGCCACATGAACCGCCGCATCCCCAGCATAATTGGAAGCTATGCCCCCTCCACTCAAGCCTTCTGAGCATGATGGGACGACCTTTGGCCAATTAGGGCATGGGAAAGGTCTGGGCGCCTATATTGGAACAAACATGGAGCTCCCTCTGATGCCTCCCAAACATGGAGATGGGCATGCGCCTGCCGGTTGTAATGTGACTTGTCAACCCAATATCCCTTTCGTACTTTCATTTAAAATGTAAAAGGTACAACTAAAGCTCACTTTTGCATTTCTTTAATGTCTTGTTTCTGGACACTGCGGTTCAGTTTCACTGCAGAACATGCTCCAACAGAGCCAAGCTCAAGGAACCAAGGTTCAGTTTGGATGTTGGGAAGTACTTCATGACAGTTACCCAATGAGCTTCACCACCAAGTGGGGCTGGGAGCTGGGTCCCCCGAGTCCCAGTCTGGTGCCACTGGCTTCATATTCTTATTACTCCAACTTTTAATATTCCAAGTTTTCATGGATTGCACATCATTGTAATGTCTCTGGATGTGGAGCAGTTCACAAAATTTAAGTCAGCACCCTCCAAGACCAATCTAATGGTATAAGTCAATGCAATGCTACTAAGCAAGCTTTCCACACCACCCTTTTCTCTGCAGCAGTGACATCACTTACTATAAAAGCGCCGCAAATCAACAGGAGAGACACGCTTCTGGGAAAGCAGCATCCTTGCCCTCAGCCTATCCTGGAGACCAT
Organism: Varanus komodoensis; assembly: GCF_004798865.1. NCBI lineage: Eukaryota > Metazoa > Chordata > Lepidosauria > Squamata > Varanidae > Varanus > Varanus komodoensis. Next base: position 4,377,613 of record NW_025335759.1, read on the forward strand.
CTGCAGTTCCTTCTGCACCAAGACTCCCTGGTCAACAAGGAACCTGGATGCCATCAGTACCTGCTAGGTGGAGAATTCCCCTTCCTCCACAGATGCACCAAGATACCCTGAACTGAAATGTACCATTGAATGGTAATTGCAAGGCACATTCATAGCCAAGCATGGGTGAGAAACGTGGGCATTGTGAGGTGCTGCTGTTATGTAAGTAGTAGCCTAAAACGTGGGCAATTCCAAGCCATTTTCACCAAAAGCATCCCTTGGTTCTTTAGAAATTTCTGGAGCTTCCCTTGCATTTGCAGTACTGAATCTGGTTGGGGGACCTCTTTTCTGTTGAGGACTTCATTTTCTCGGGGATCATCTCTCAAGGGCTGTTTCTTGGCAATGCTGCTACATGCCATCACATCAGCTCCAACTTATGATGGCCCTAAAAAGGAGCGCCTGTCGTTCACAGCCCTGCTCACCACCTGTAAATTCAAGGCAGTAACTGACTCATCTCATATTGGTCTTCCTCTTCTTCTGCCATTGACTTTTCCTAGATGGGATTGTCTTCTCCAGTAGGTCTTGCCTTCTCACAATGTGCCCAAATATGACAGCATCATTTTTCCTTCCAGAAGAAAGCTCTGGCTTGATTTGATTTGGACCCATGCCTTCATCTCTGGGCCATGGGCAGGGCTAAAGAGAGTGGTGGGGAAAGCCAGCCCACTTCCACCTCTAGTTCTCTCTTTCTGACAGTCTTTTCGATTTCTCCCAGCCTCCTACTCTTCCTCCCTGACCAGCTAGTGGATGATCAGGATGCATCAATCTTCTTGGAGACCAGAGGGCTTGCAGAAAAGTTATGAAATTAGTCCAGGGGGCTTATGGTGCCCAGCTCTGGCACGAATGAACACGGCAAACTGCATCACCCACTTGAAGGTCCAGATTATGATATGGCAAGTGACCGTGTGGAACTCCACCTTTGGTGGGCTGAGGGAGGGACAGCATGACATGGTCACACACTAACCATGCATAGGGAAGTTCTCTGAGCAGTTGGAGTTAGAGTTACAGCTACGATTATGCCGATGGTTGTTCTTTTGATTGTAGCATGACCACAACTGTTATTATTACTATTTTAATTGCCATGTTGTTAACATCCTGTTTATATAGTATAATTTATTACAATATTTACTTTTTGATTTATTCTTGTCATTATTGTATTTAGTCAACATCTTATATTTACTGGAGATGGAAGATTATGTAGGAAGGGCCCCTGTGTATAGCTTCTGCTGTGATATTTTAAATTGTGTTGCATTTTAACTGTTTTGTGTTGTCAGCTGTTCAGAAAGCTCATGAGCTGTGAACTTGTTGAATACATACACATACATACATACATACATACATACATACATATTTCAATCCAGCTCCAAATATTGGAGAGCCATTGTACGCACTGTGGGATAGCACAGGAACGTTGAGAGCAGAGCAGAAAAAGAAAAAGGCGGGAAAGAGCAACAGGGGAACAAGAGGAACAAAAAATGACCTGATGCAGCCTAAGAGGCCTAATTAAATACTCCACAGTAACTGAGGAATATGGATGGCTGCCCAGGAGTCTGCCTGGTGCTTTTTGATCTGTTTAGTCTGTGGACTTCTTGCTTCAGAGTTAATTACACACTTAAACCCTTTCTGTTTAAGCTAATGCACCATGGGAAATGTTCCATGGACTTGCTCCCTCCTTCTCCCCCTGATTTCCTTTGTATTGAGCATCCTTTTAAAGTGCTCCTCTGCTTGAGGGAAGCTCGTCGCCCTTGTTTAATTGAACCACGTGCACCCTCTCTAGTCTGAAAGGGGTTTTGTTCTCCGGGATGTGGCAGGCCACTGCCTCTCTCACAAAGACAAGGGCTAAAGAGAGGCCGTTTCCCTAAAATGGCCTTCAGCAACAGGCATTGCCATGCACAACCTCCCCCAGGATTTCCTGGAAAGCAGAACATTCACAAGCAGTGGGCTGCGTAGAAGCCAGCCATGACGGAACCTGAAGAGTAAAGAGCTGTTCCCAAGCACTTCACTTGGGCAATCCATTCCTGGTAAAAGCAGGCTTGTGGCATCAGCTGGTATCTGAAGCACCATTGCCTCCTGGATGGATCTACCTGTACATTCAGATCTACAGTAGGATTCAGATCCAGAAGAAATCACCGACAAAGAGGAAAGACATCACCGAAAAAGAAAGAAAAGATCAAAGAGGAGGGTGTTTTGCATGAACTTTTCATATGTCAGTATTCACACAGAGAGATGCAAATTTTGACATAATTCGTGTAATACACATAGAGTTCATCTCACTACAGTGAGAAAGGTTATAACCAAGTAACCTACTACCTATTTCATCTGCTGCTGTTTCATCAGGTGTAGATGGACAACAGTTCTCATGAGTCTCATCTTTAAACTGGATTTGGACAAAACAAAATCCAGCTGGCCTTTCAAGATGGCCACCATCTTCACAACGCCCCTGCATTTCCTGTCATGGCCTGCCTTTCCTTTGCTGTGTTCTCACCCAAGCCGATAGACCAAACATCTCCACCTAAACTTCTGCCACTAAAGCAAATACAGGTAACCTTTTTCAGCAGTGATTAAATTTTCATCCCTGGCCTTTCGCAAAAGCTCAGGCAATCATCCTGTAGCAAGAGAAGCACGCTTTGGTCTCCTCCTGATGCATTTCAGGGAGAGAGGCTGTCTAGCGAACCAAACTTTGAAGAATAACATTTTTAAAAAATTCTCAGAAGTGTTGCCTGACCCTGTAGAACTTGCAATCTTATCACTTTGAGAGTGACATAATCCAGATATAACAGAGACGTTTCTCTATAGCCCCTCCAGGATGATACAACATTCAGATGCACACAGGAGAAACGAAATGCTTTCCGGCATCCTGAACAATTTGCTATTGCATTTTCTAAAACACCCTTCGCAACCGGGCACCCTCCAGATTTTGTGGACTTCACGTCCCATCAGTGGCATTCTGGATAGCCAATTACTATGGATGCTGGGATTTGTAGTCCAAAACACCTGGAAGCAGCTGGTTAGGGAAGGATGGTCTAAGAGAAAGGGTTCCAATCTAGTTCTCTTCCTCATAGTTTCCTGCGTGCTGCAACCATTTAAAGGGGATTGGTTGCTTTTATCCAAGCATGTGCAGGCTTTAGGGCCCAATCCGTGACTACACCTCCTGCCTTTGCTGAACATAAACATCAGGTATCTGAGAAAGGCCCTTGTTCAATATCTGTGATGCTCACAGTTATATAATCAACATGCCAAAATAACCCTCTAAGAAAAATGGTGAACTTAGAGGTGAGGGGAGGAATAGGCTAAGCCAAGGGACTGCTGGATGAGTGGAACTGCATCTTTCAGGTTGTTGCAGTTTAAAGCACGACCACTCTTTGGTGGGAATGTACACAGCCACATCAACATTTCAAAATATCAGGAATTCTCCAGTTATACCTGCAAGCACTAGTCCTTCAACTGTGAAAAATTCAGACTTCAGCACTAAGTAAAACCCACCTGGAAGCAAGACCCGTTGAACTCAGTGCAATTTGCTTGGTTTGGAGTATACAATATGAGCAATACAATATGGAGAAAATTTGAAGAGTAGAAAGTTTGAAGAGCAACAAGATGAGTGAATCAGTTTATTTCCAGACTGTGCCAATGGTGCACATATTCAATAGCCCAATCTCCATAAATGTCTTCAATCCTTTCATTTAAAAAGGGATATTTATTTTCACATGCAATTTATCCTATCAAATGCATTTTGTAGGTAACATTCCCTAGCATACACATTTTAATTTGCAGCTTCACCTGATATGCACTTTACTAAATGCAATACTTTAGTAGAAAACTACATCAGAACATCTGGAGAAATGCACAGTCCAAAGGATACCTGCATTCCAATCTGCACAGCTGTTAGGAAGCTGTTAGGGAACTAGCTTGGCTCACTTAAAAATGAAATTCTTCCACATCCCTGCCAGTGGATGATGACTGGTAAGAATGGTTCTTTTCATAAGCACATCAAACATGACTTACTGTTTTCCAAGTTCTCTATACATTTATTTTCCTTTCCCTGGAAATCTGAACATGGAAATCTAATGCAGCAATCACATATTTATTCTACAACCTATACTGATATAATATGTTGTTTGTTTGGGGTTCCAGTTGCTTCTTCAGATCTCAGTTAAGAAAACAATTGCAACCAAGTATAAATGATTGAACAAGCCACTTCGGAGCCAACAAAGTATAATGCCTTCGCTACACAAATTTCTCTGCACCTTTATTACAGCCATCTGTGTGCCATCTCCTTCTTCACAGCTCTTGCCTTCTGCATCGCCTCTAATTATGAGGAAGATACCCAACGCTAAGAGCAATTCCACTACTTAGCAATATTTATTATATTTTGTGTGAGCTTCTGAGAACAAGCCACACATGCAAACACAAAATAACAGTCACCAAGAAGCACCAGTGCAATTAAAGATGAAAAATGGTGAATCAGGACCACAATCCATCCTGAACTCCACACAACAGAGGAGTCTGGAAAATGTTTATTTGACCTGCTTGGCTTCCTCATCTCCAAATGAAATATGAATACATTGACATCTCAAAAATTATAACGCGCACTCATTAGCTTTGTGCAGTGCCTGAACGTTCCAAGAGAGAAACATCTACTATCAGGCTGTTCTAATGAACTGTGAGACTTAGAACTGTGTCATAAAGAGACGATTCTTCTTCAGGTCTGCATGAATTCAGTCAAAACTTGACAGGGGCTGAAATGCAAAAGTGGGTGAGACCAGAGTCCAAAATGTGGGGTGAGGGAGTTATAGGTGTGGCTCTTATCTATTCCTTGCCTTTTTCCTGAAAGTAACACAAAATCTGCTTACAAAATCCTCCTTGTCTTCAATGCATCCTCACAACAACCATGTTTGGTAGATTAGTCACTGACTGCCCCAAAGTCACCCAGTGAGCTCCATAATCAGGTCAGGCCTAGAATCTGTTCTCCCACATCCCAGTCCAACACTTGTAAACACTACACAACACTGACTCTTTGTTCCACACACAGTGGGGCAAAAGGTATTCTTTCCAGACTTTTGCATGTTCCTTCCATCAGCTTTGAATCTGAGGACAAGGCAGGATGGACTCAGAGCCTGCAGTAGGGATGCACTGAAGCTCTGTGGAATCCACCCCTAGCATTCGGGGAGCTCCCCTTGTGCTCAGCCCTATCTTGGAAAGTGAGCTAAACCAAGAGGAAGTACACAAACACTCACAGAGTAAGCATTTGTGACTGGCAACCTTTGCCAGGTGCAACAGTACTAACAACTCCGGGAACCCTCCGTGAAGGACATTAGGAGGGTGAGTACGCGGAGGAGGGCTTTCTCTGCAGTGGCGCCCAATCTATGGAATGCGCTCCCCAGAGAGGTCCGCCTGGCACCGTCGTTATTTGTTTTTCGGCGCCAGGCCAAGACCTTTTTATTCAAACGTTATTTTAATTGTTAATATTATTTATTCATTTTATTCTTTGGCCAGGGCAACTTAATTTATATTGTTAATTTATATTGTTTTACTGGATTCTATTTATTTACGGTTGTGAGCCGCCCTGAGGCTTCGGCGAATGGGGTGGCATAGAATCCCCCTAAATAAATAAATAATAAATAAATAAACAACTTCCGCTACACTGATGCGAAAGAGGGAGACGGCTTGGTTGTGGGGCTGCATTCCTGGTGAGAGCCATGTGAACAGTGTCCCTCCACATCACATGCAGTCGCAAATGTGGCTGCACATGGCACAGAAGAGGGACATGGCATGGAAGCATGAGAGCACTGAGTGCGTTTGCCAGGACCTCAGCCTCAGGGCCACATCAAAGCAGACAGAAATCCAGGGAGCCAGCTCCAGGGAATCTGCCAGACTCCCACCTCTGGAACGGATTCCTCACACATCCCTAGCCTGGAGGTCCAGATCTGGAGGAGAGGGCTTAAACTTTCCACTCTGCATTACAGACGAAACGAGATTCTGATGACTGCTTGTGTGTATTGCAATTTCTGGCTCAAGGGATGGCCACGCACTAGGTCAGGCTGCTAGCCTTCTTCCCACTCCCCCAAATAGCTCATGGGATGATGAGGAAGTGCACAGAAGGAAGAGGGGGAAACTGCAAATGTCCTCCCCCAGTTCCAGTAACCCTTTTGGGGAATTCTAAGGCTGAGCAGAGAGAGGTGTAGACAGCGGAAAGCCCTTTAGAGACGGCTTTGGCCCATCTCCCAACCATATACCAGCCCGAGATTCCATGGGTGAAAGCAAAGGGCATGTTTCTTCTAACCGCCCCCCAATCCACAAGAATGAAGGCCTGAGAGCTACCAATGCCACCTGCCACTGGACTTTGCTGAGTTCTCCTTCCTAGAGCAAGAACTGCAGGAGGATCCGGTAAAGACCTGGCTTCAGGCAAAAACGATAAATTTTGAAAAGTACACCAAAAAAGAATTGCCTATAAAATGAAAGGCAACATGTTTCCCTCTGCTTCTGTCTTGTTTGTTTGTTTGTGCTCTTTTCTCCATTTCAGATTCAACATCTTATGAATGTTTCCTCTGACAAACAAAGCAGATTCAGCCTCACGTCCTTTTCCAGGCTCAGATATTGATTTTGCTCTGGCTATTTCAACTTCATTTTGTTCACTTCCACCAGCATGGCTCCTCCAAGCTTGGCTCCATTAACTTTCATACATTTGAATACATTGACAATGGCATAGCAATGACACATCTGACATGCCACCAGCCTCTCTCTGTTTCCCGGGGAGTGGAATGGCACATCTTGCATCTGCAGGTATCAATTCTAGGTACTTACAAAAGGCAATAACCACTTGGAGGCCGGTAGCCTGTGAAGACTGGAAATGGGCAATGAATGTCTCTTGCTGGACCTTTTGAAATGAAGCAGTTGATGATGCCTGATTACTTAAAAATGGGAAATATCCAGCGTGAGAAAAATAAGATTAACGGGAGCAGCCGCAATTCATTCTGCCAGACTCAATGCTACATGCCGCAGATTAGCACAGAGATGTCTCCAGCAAATGGGTAGGGTTTCTTTTAAATAATGCCAGAAAACCTCATGCATCAAAATGACCAAAGAAAAAGGTTACCTCTTGCATACTTTCACCTGCAAGCTACAAAGGAATGCCGTCATGACAGAGCCATTCAGCATAACAATGGGTGGAGATGAAATAATCAAAGAGACAACAAATCAAAGTAAACCTTTTAACCAAGTTGATATATATTTCACAGCAGTGAAAACAGTTAGGGAACAAATTATGAAGCTATGCATATTCAAGATTCTCTGTGTGTGTGTGTGTGTGTGTGTGGGTGTGTGTGGGTGTACGTACACAGACAGGACGCAGCCCAGTTCAATAAATATAGAACTGATTAAAAACATGAGTTTAAGGCTACAATCCCATGCCTGTTTACCTGGGAGTAAGGTTCATTACAAACATTATTGAGTTCCTTGATACCTCTCTATATGGGTGAAATATTTCTGAAGCAAGATATTTTCTTAGGATTTTTTTATGATGCACACATGAAACAGGGGAGAGTTCCATGGTCACAGGTCTTTCGCATGCAAGAGAGAAAAAATGGCGGAATGTCACTGCCATGCTTAAAATTGCATTTGTATTTTTTTTAAGTTGCTGTCTAATCAGGAGAGTATTTTCCACTAATTAAAAGGTTCCATTTAAATAGTGAATCCAGCCAACTAACTAAACAGTGCAACATTATATATGCACATGTATAAGCATTAGCTCACATATGGTCATATTCAATCTGTTTCCCACTGGGGTCACAGCATGTGCTGGACCCTCTACAAGGATAAGCAGTACTTGGCTGGCAACACAGGGATTCAGATTTCTGAACCTGAAGATGACTCTGTCACAGTTTGACGCCCTCTTGGTGCCTAGCCAGAGACCGATCCAAAACGCCTGGAAGAGTTTGGAGGCCAAGCGGAAGGTACGATATGTCTGTCTAGATCTGCTTGGATGTTCTTACAGGAAAGGGGCTGTGCAGGCATCCAGCTGCCTTCCAGTCACTGGCTTTGGCCTTGAGAAGGAGTCAACCTTTTCTCCATCTGGGAACCTCACAGGACTGGGGAGGCATGGATTGCAGAGGTGTCACTCAGGCGGAATCCTCATTCCTGAAGGTCAGAAGAGAACGTCCCAGGTGGAATAGGAGCTTCATGGAGAGGCTCAATAGGAGCCAACATCCTGGTCAATTAGTGCTTGGAGAGTGAGCATGGACACACCTTTGCTCTGGGGGTGTCCACTCCCCAGAGACTATACAGGGAACATCTCTCATCTTCCTTCTCTGCATCTTTGCTGATGACTCTGCCAGCAACCTGAGCCTCATGAAGCACTCTGAACGTGGACTCTACCTAATTTGAACTTCATTCTCTTTGAACTTTTACTGTCAAGAACCTGCCACGGGGGGGGGGGGGACCTGTTCCACTTTCTATAGGCTGTATGATGTGACTTTGTCAAGGAATCTACAGCCTGGTGTCATGGGACTTCGAAAATTAGTCCCAGGGAAGCCGAAGCCTCCTCCCTGGTTTGATCCTGGAGGTCCTTTCAAAGTAAAGTAGTTGCTGCATAAAAATGCTAGCAAGCAGCTTTATCATCTTGCATGCAAGAGGGTAATGCCCTTAAGAGAGAATAGCAACCAGCAGTGTGATTCTTTATATATCTTTTGCACACCTTCATCTTGACTGGTTAACAGTTTAATTACAGATGTATCTTCTTTTGCATAGTTTGGGTGTTAAAGGATACTTAGCTTCTTGTTTTGGAGCACAAGGAATATATACATGGTTACTTTGGAAAGAAGAAAATTGATATTTTTGACAGCCCTATTATGGTTATCAACAAGCATGCTTTGAAACTTTCTTCCTGACTGTGGATCATGGGGACTAGGTACATTCTTCAGCATTTTCTCTGTTAAAACTCAAATGCCTTGTTATCTTTTTTGCTTCCTTTCCTGGCTAATTGGAGCTAATTCCTAGCTCCTGGACATTTCTAGGTTTCAACTCACATTTATATATTAGTATCGCACTGCATTTACATCCCACCTTTCATCCTCCAAGGAATCCAGGTGGTTTACAAGGTTCTTTCTCCTCTCCATGCTGTCCTCATAACAACAACACTGTGAGGTAGGTTGGAGTAAGAGCCCCTGCCTGGTCCAAAGCCAGCCAATGAGCATCGTGGCTGAGTGGGGACTGAACCTCGATCTACCAAGTCTCAGTCCAACAGTCTCGCCACTGCACCAAGCACAGTAGAGAGATCCCAGAGCTGGGAGCTTTAGATGTTGGAATGTCTACATGTGGGAAAGTAGATTGAACTCCAGTCTGATCTTGTCTCTGGAGCCTTATGATCAAGAGACCTAGACTCATAGTACCTGGAAAGGCCAACCCAAATGGAAAGGTTCATCTTGACCTCCATGGGAGTATGTATGATAGCTCAGGTCCTCTTCTAGAATTCCTTCCCTTTCCTTACCAGCTATGGGTCTCAGATCCTTCCACCAGTAGAGGAGCAGCTAGGAGTTGCTGAGCTCCAAAGGCCAACATTCACCTAGAGATTCCAACTCATTGGCAAAGCTGGATCCGACCTCTGGTCTGATCTCTGGTTTCTGGGCAAGTGAGACCAGCGACTAAGATCCCTTCTCTCATTGCAGGAGCATCTGTGATGGCCTCAAATCTTTCTCTTCAGCAGGAATCAGCTCAGGTCCCTTGCTTTAGTGAGGAATATGAAGGAATTTTATTGTTAAGGGATGTTCCAGCCCTCTACCTTGAGGGAGAACTGTTTCAAGAGCCTAGAGCAAAATGTCTGAAGACTTTAGCTATTCAGCTGATACCCTGGGATTTCCTGTAGTAGAAGGACCTTGCTGACCCAGGGTCTCCTGTGTCAGAATAGCAGAATATGAGATTGTCAGGTACTGGTCCTGCAATCTCATGGATGGGAGTGTCCACTGCTTCAGAACCTCACTGATGTTTCAGAAGCGGGTGAGGCACCAGTGTCCAACTATCAACCTCCCACTTGCTTCTAGAAGTTACTGCTGCAACAGCTCCTTCTGCCCAGCTCATGCCACGTTTCTGCCACTTTGCTTGGACAGCTCCACTGCCGCCTCAGAAACTTACGGAAGATCCACTCCAGTTGGATGCTTCCATGTTCTCCCCTGTAAGTCAGGAAGTTCCAAGCCACACTGGAAACAGAAATGAGACGTGCATACATGTACACATCACTGGTGGAGGCAGGGACACTCTTGTGAACTTTGCATACCTCATTTCCTCCATTAAAAAACCGCTTAATCACTTTCCCCTCACAACTCTCCCAAAGTTCGTCTTTATCTGCTGGGTATGGAAGGTGCCAACCTTTTAGCCATTTCTTACTAATAGATAAGGTAAACCCTTTCTCTGCTTGCAAGCTGCAGAGTGCAGGGCTATTACACAACAAAGCTATGGGGATCGGCTTCAGCTGTCCAAATTCATTTATTCTGCTATGGCCTCTCATGCATACAGAGAGAGGATCACACTTATGCATGTGTGCACACTCTTGCAAACACACACACACTTCATATGATTCTCTAGAATCCTTAGAAAATGCATGAAACCCTCCATATGTAAGGATTCCACTTTAGCATTTCATGGACTTATTCTTTAGCAGCTTTAGTATTTCATGTGTCCCATCTGTTTTCGGTGTTATGATGGATGTCATATGTGTGTATTTAGGGTATTGATTCTGCTTTGATTTGTTGTTCTTCACTATTACATTGTTCTCTTGTTGGAGTGAATAGCTCTATCTATTTCTGAGGCTTCTCTTCCTTGATTGCTATTCAGAAAGTCTCATGCCTCATAGTTTGCTAAGCAACCTTTCTCTTCTAAAATGATTGTCTCAAGGTTCTGCTATTTTAAAAAATCCCAACCTCTTTATCCAGCTGAAGCATTAGGATCACAAATAATGTAAATTAGAATCAGTGGCCCTGTGTAAAGTTGGCAATGCAATCATCTAGGCGAAGGCATCCTCTTTTAACACAGCTTCACCTTGAGTTTGTCATGCGTCCAGAAATGTGACAAGAGGGCATCCTTCCAAATGGTGATGTCTTTGTCAACCATATTTTGACTTCCTAACCAAATTCTGGACACTTTTTGCTATGTGCTCACATTTCACAAAGTGAGCAAGCAAAGCAGGCAGTCTATTTCAGATTCCTGTTTTGTCTGAAATGGGAAAACCAACACCTTCAGAACAAGCCGGTATAGTAAGCCATGGATTGACGTTGGCTTAAAATCCGGTCTTATCTAAAACTATGCCAACTGTAGTTTCCTGGTTCAACAGAAAAGGGAAACTGTGGCCCATGGAAGACTTTTGGATTTGTTTGCCCCTCCCCTGTGGGGAGCAGCAAAGCAGCTGCATAGATGCTGAAAGGCTTGGTCATATTTTGCTGTAGTGAGCCGAAATATGGTTGTGAGAACTCTTGCAATACACAGCCTTGGTGAGTTTGGCTTCTGTGTCAACACTGACACAGTGGAAAGGCAAAAATGCAAAATATTTACACTGAGAAGCAGAAATCGATCCTGGGAAACATGGAACTGCAGCAGTTGTTAAAGTAAAACGTGGAGATGTATTCCAGAGGAAGAGTGTCACTCTGGATTTCTGAGGTTCCATTAAGCACATGTGCAATATCCAAAGTTGTTTACTTCTGTGTGAATTACATATGCTAATTAACCCATTCAAGCATCTGAATATATGCCATCAGCAGGAGCTGGTCTTTGCCAGTTCTGTTACCAAACTGGGCCCACGCCTGCTTTTGTGTCTGGCGATGTCTCTGGACCCAGCAGGGCTAGATTCAGACATGCGCATGCAGCATGGACCTCTGTGCAAAGGGGTCTTTCTTTGCAGCTTTTGGCTGACACGGTGGCCCTGGTGTCTACATTCCCGTGCAATAATTTACCCCTCCTCCCTTTGACAGGTATGCAAGGTGCCTTTCGGCTGCTCGTTCCAGGATGATTCATATACTAGAAAAGAAAACATCACCTCTAGCAGAAGGCAACTTTAATTTGGGATAGCGAGAACTACAGTATAGTACCTCATGCTGTGCAATTGAGTTAGAGTCTAGCTTTTTTTCTGGCTTAAGATCTGGTTGACCCATTATTATTATTATTATTATTATTGTTGTTGTTGTTGTTGTTGTTGTTGTTGTTGTTGTTGTTGTTATTTCTTAAGGACCATTTGCAATGACGTCAACCATTCCAGCTGCTTGGCTTGTGTTAGTGCTTGCTTCTACAGGAGAGACAATTGAAGAAGCAGGCCAAGGAAGCACACCTGGCCTGTTTACAACATAAAACATCCATAATGAGCTTGGCTTAACACAGGTCTTAGCAGACTCAGCATCATTATGCAGAGAGGTAAGATTTCCGCTCCATATAGGTCACATTCACTCCTGTGTTTAACTAATATTTACACCAATAGAGATAACTCTGGGGGTGTATGAAAACGTCATTTCAGTTGACAAATCACTCTGAAATGCCCCACCAGCAAACTACAAATTGGACTATTTCCCAAATTTGTGTTCACATCTGCAAAATGTACACTTAAGGAATGCACGGTTTTCTCAAAATGCACGCATTTTAAGTCACCCACACTTGAGAAAATTTTCTCAGTTTGGAAAAAGAGCACAGATTTGGTATTGTTTGTGCACATTTCACATTTGTTTTGCACAGTTTATCCCATCGGGCAAAACAACCAAGAATCAGAGAATCTCAGTAAGGTTGAACATCACTCATTTGCTCATTCCTAGCTAATACAATGGAAAGATGTGGAAATGAACAGCTGCAACTCTTTCCTTCCCAGTTGCAGTGTATGGCTGTGATAGCTGGACCATAAGGAAGGCCAGGCACCAAACAATTGAGGCCTTTGAATTGTGGTGCTGGAGGAGACTCCTGCGAGTCCCTTGGACCGCATGGAGATCAAAGCAGTCAGTCTTAGAGGAGATCAGCCCTGACTGCTCTTTAGAAGGCCAGATACTGAAGATGACACTCAAATACTTTGGCCACCTAATGAGAAGGAAGGACTCCCTGGAGAAGAGCCTAATGCTGGGAACAATAGATGGCAAAAGAAGGAGGGGACAGCAGAGGAGGAGGTGGCTTGATGGAGTCACTGAAGCAGTCGATGTGAGCTTAGGTGGACTCCAGGGGATGGTGGAGGACAGGAAGGCCTGGAGGAGTGTTGTCCATGGGGACACGAAGGGTCGGACATGACTTCGCAACTAGCAAACTCTTTCCTTGAAGATGGGATAGGCCACCTTTTGCTAAGCAGTTTCTCTGCTCAGAAGGACCCTATTAACCAAGAACACTCCTGATAAATCACTGTCTCTGTTGTCATTGATTCTGCCTTTTATGGATGACTCAAGATCAAAGGAGCGGTGGCAAATTTTCAAGTACAAGTGCCCTTCCTTGCAGGCTCCATTGCCATGTCCTCAGCAGCAGTCCAAAAACTCACACAGGCACCTTGATCAATATCATCAAACCAGTTCTAGCCGTTTTTAACTCCAGCAGGAGGAAGTCTTTTGTAAAGCAAATTGGCTGTAATTGCCCATTCAAGACCAAGTCAATGGAGATATCAGCTCTGGATATCCTAAAAAGCCCACTTCAGATTAGAAGAGAGCATCTTAAAACCCACAGGTTCTCCAACCTGCAGAAGTCCATGGGAACACTACACTTCCCACAATACTCCTTTCTGTCTATGCTCCTCCCCTGCTGCTCCTAGTGTAGCTTACTGGCACACATGGCCAGTGGGGAGACTTTCAAAGTCCTCATGCCTGTGTTTGACTGATTTTGTGGGAAGAAACCCAGGTCATTTTCCAATTGATCCAAGGCAAACATCACCCAAATCTCTAGGAAGAATTTCTGGAAAAGCAAATTGGCAACCCAAATTGCCTGGCTTCACTTCCTGAAATATGAATTATCCTATACCAGCTTGTAAAGCAAGGTGTATAGACAAAAGGATCCAAACAGATTTCATTTGATAACTAAGAGGGCCATTTGTCCTACTTTCTAGTCCTCTATTTAGAGGGCTGCAAGATTGCACTATCTGAAGGCATCTTTTTGATAAAGAGCTGCCCAGTCTAAGACCTAGAGATTAAGAATATTAAGGGAGAAAAGAGGCCTTAAATTTCCCCACTATTCTATTAGCACTCATTTCCAAATTTGCATGAAATCTATACATTGACATATGCAAACTGTATTCAAATATCTGTCCTCATTGTTAAGGGGGAGTGATGTATTTCCTCTGTTTGGGGTTATACACAGGTAGCCACTGTAATGCCACACAATGGACAGAGAGATGCTGCATCTTGAGTTGTTATTATTTTGAAAAGGCTTCCACCAAAGGCAAAACAGTGCAGTGGCTCCCTGGAGAAAGAGCCATTTGCCCTGGAGAACAGAGACACTTCCAGGGTACACATACTTAATCAAATCAATTTTAAATATTTTAGGCTTCCCTTCAGGAAACTAAGTCTCCTCGAGGAGGCTTACAGACAAACATGAAGCCATAGAAAGTACAGCTTCGATAACCAAAATTCAAAAGATTAGTTTACGCAAATTCAAACAGGCAATACACAAAATGAACACATTTTCAAAAGCCAATACATCTACTCATCTCAGCTAGAAGCAATTTGACACCAATCCATCTCCAAAACCTTCCTGAATGCCAGAAATGATGGGACCCAGTTGTATATCCCTTGGAAGGAAATTCACAGTTTGGGAGCCACCCCCAAAAAGGCCCCATCCCTAGTGCTCACCCATCTATCTAATCTTTAAAATGGCCAGTCCCTTTTGTAGACTTCAGGAACCAGGGTTGGGGAAGGATTCATTCAAGGTATGTGGGTCCTTCAGAGCACTCAATCATTGGTGTGTGCATGAGAGAGATTTAGAAGAAATAAACATGTAGTTTCCTATAATCAGAAGAAAAGGCAGGAAGGCCTCCTACTTTAGGGTCCTAGATTAAGTGAAATGTTTCTCCATCAACACGTCATGATGGATATTCCCTGGGGATAAGCAGGGATTACTGGAGGTAAGCTGGGACAGCCTGTGTCTGGGGCTCCACCCAGGTACGTCTCTTTCCCTTCTGAACATGACAGAATTATTTCTTAGACTCTGACTTTATCTTCTACCACTGTCTCTGATCCACTTCACTTGGAGGAGGAGGAACACCCTGCAGTCTGAGTTCTCAGCTCCTGTACCATGTGCTACAGACCTCTGGGCCAATTCCACAGGGCCTGCAAGCTGCAGAGCAATTAATTGCCACTGGAAACCTGTTATTAGCCGAGAGAAAGGTGCCAAATGTACTGAGAGCAGGATGCCAAATGTCTCAGCTTTGTCACTGCCTCAGGCAGCCAGCACCAGCCTTTTTCAAGCTTGTTTCACCCCATATAGCTCCAGAAATCCCTCACACGCCGCAACTGGGGGGCTGTCTCCTGCTAGTGCACGCGGCCCGCTGCCAGGAGCACGTCAACATTCCCCATGGACATTTCTGACTTAATAAAAGGCAAAGATTCCTGCACACAAGGGAAGCCAAGCACAGCCAGCAGCGGCTTCCTAATTGTCTTCATGCAGAGACAAGTTCATTGTGTCTGCAATTAGGAAAGCCTGTGTCACCAGAACCTGCAAAAGAATCGCATGTATGGCTGAGTCCCAGTCTCTGGCTTCTGCTCCCACACACACCTCTCTCCCGCCTACACACTCCGTGGTGTTTCTCCTCCATTTGTTTCATCCACGTGCAGGTCTGTCTCAGGCAAAAAAGAAGGCTGCTTCCCCCTATTCCATCCCTTCATACAGGGCACCATTAAAATAATTTTAAAGGAAGCTCTATTACTTTTTTCATTATTATGCATGGAAATGAAAGTTTATCTAATAGAGTTGGTGGTGATACTTCATATAGAAGCAGCCTGGAATGAAATTGCCCGAAGCTGGAAATACGCTCAAGACCTCTCCTTGCAAAGGTTTCTGAACAGAATAGGGGTGGTTGCATTGAAAAATTGACTAATTGGATTAGAGTATATAGAGGAGGAATAAAACAAGATAATTTTATGAAAATATGGCATCCACTCTTTGTCTGTGATAGGGACTCAAACAGTACAGAAGACTGAATGCTTCCCAAACGCCAGTGCAGCCAATAAAGAGCTGGTGTCATATGGCTAGAAGTGCACACCCGAGAGTAATCAGGCAGCCATATTTTATGTTCTTTAGGTTTTCCCTCCCTGGATCAGAAAGAGCAGGGGAAATTCCTTCTTCTGTGGATTTCTCCTCCTTCATCATCACTCCCTGAGAATGTCATTTCTCACATGGCCAGAAGACCACCAGTCTTGTACAAAAGTGTTTGGTGCACTATTTTTAAAAAAAGTATGCATTCTGTCATGCTCATTTTCTAATTTTTGCATTTTTCAAAAGCATTCCTTTCCCCATAAAAAGCATTGCAAGCGAGGGAAGGGACAGCTTCGATCACACCGTGTGTGCCTTCAGATTCAGATTCAGCAGGTGCAAATGGGATGAAGCCTGGCCCTAAATGAACCCAGGTCAATTTCTCATGCATCCATACATACAGTGAGAGAGACCATTCTTAAATACAGCAGACAGAGCTCAGATGAGTGGGTGGAACTGTGGATCTCACAATTAGCAGCATTGCTCGTGGGTGTTCTCAGCCAGGCAGATGGTAATTCAAAGGTCAAGAGGTGCAAAACGGAGATGGAGGAAGCCATGGAAACCCTGCAGGCAGCTTGCGCAAGGCACCTGCATTCCACACCTGGTTTGATCTCTGAAAAGGTTTAGACGCGACAAGCTGCTAAGGGTTATTTCCAGACAGGTCAGCTCTGACTCCCTTTCACTTGGGCAACAGGTCTGAGCATAGAGGCACCAGGGGATTTCTTAAAAAATCAAGCTGCAGCCTTTCAGTGACAGCTCCAAGTTGGTAGAAAGTGACTTTCCAAGTCCTGCTTTTTTCCTTATGATATAGGAAAGATATTCTCAGGGTTTTGAATATATATGAGTTATCCAAATGTGGCCTCAGTAATTTCCAGGGGCAACTCTGCAGCACATTTGTGAGCTCTCCCATAGAAAGACAGTATGGAGTAGAGGCTGAAGTGTTCAATTGGGACTCAGGAGATTCAGGTTCTAGTCCCTGCTCAGCCATGAAGCTCACAGGGTGATTCCCTACCTAACCTCCCCACAGGGCTGTTGTGAGGATAAAACAGCAGAGAGGAGAACATAAGAAATCTACAGTTGTCGATTGTACCCAAACCCATGATGTAAGTCGGAGTAGGCACCAACAGGTCTCTAGAGATCCTCCTTGGTACCCACCAAGATACCTTACTCCTTTCTAATTTAATTTTTAACATGCATGTTTTTCTTAATGGCACTTGGATGGCTTCAAAGTGAAGAGGGAATCCCTCTCGGTTGCCATCTTAATTCCCATACATGTCTCTGGGCAGGTTACTTGGCCTTTGGGATTAGCCACAGCGGCCACTTTATGGCTACATGCAGGACCATCTCCCAAATTTCCAAAGGTGTGAACCTTCCCAGCAGCCAAGATAGAGAGCCTGGCACTCTACAGTGTGTCTGTCTAAACTGGCTGGGCTCTGCAATCTACCCAAACAGCATTCACTGCTTGATGAACTACAGAAATTTACAAAAATGGTATGCGCAGCTCGTTACTGTGGCCCATACACTGTTCAGATCCACAAAAATCTCAGCCATTAAATTCTGATTCTCCAGTTCTGTGCCCTCACAAGGTGCGCTTCATCGTCTCATCATGCACCACTGCTCCCATCATGATCCAGCAATGACACGGCATGGCAATTTTCTCATCCAAAAGCTTTTATCAAGCTTTCCACTCAAATAATTAAGTGGAATTTGGAGAACAGGGGAGGGAACATATGTCCTTTTTGAGCCTTACAGGAGCTAATTAGGCAAATCATACAAATAATCCAACAGACCGGGTAGACAAAAGACTTTGATTTATCACAGATATTCCCCATTCAATAAGATGCCATTAGCTAGCTACATTAGCAGAATATAGCTTTTCTCTCACTTGCTCTTAATATCTCCGGCCAGGAAATTCCATTCTCTATCAAGGAGACTTCTCAGCTTCCTTGTCACTGTTTCTTTCAAGAAATAACAATAGTTCAAGTTATTTCATCCAAGATGTGAGGTAGGATGACCACTTATGAACCACCATAGAAGAGGAAATGTGCTACCGAAAAGGAGAACAATGGAGAGCAGTTTGCATTAATGTACATATGCTAATTTATATCGATTCATTCAAATTTAGAAATGGGTACTATATCTCACCACACTGTAACCAGATAACCTGCATGCCCACCTGTTCAGTCAGCTGTTCAGGTGTAGTTAATGGGCAACGGTTCTTAAGCTTAAGCTTAACGTTCTTTAGCTTAAAACTAGAATTAGACAGAACAGCCCTTCAAACAAAGGAAGGTCCTGTGGCTGCCCTTGTAACTGTAAAAGAGGACACATGTTCTGCTGCTCCAAAGGAGCCTTCCCGTCTTCCTTCAACTGTTCTACATCCTTCCAACAGTGGTGGAAGTTTGCTTTGACTACAGAGTTGCTGCAAAGTCTCCCATTCCACCCAACCCCACCCACACAATGAGGACTAGTCTGGTGCGATGGTGAGAATGTTGGACTGGGACTTGGGAGACACAGATGCCCTTCCCCTCTTGACCATGAAGCTCATGGGGCAACTTTAGGCCAGTCTGACTTGCAGCCTAGCCTACCTCAGAGGTTTGTTGGCAGGCTGAAATGGAAAGGAGGAAGGGGATTCTGTAAGCCACCTTGGCTTTTCCTTGCAAGAGGAAAAGGGCAGGTTAGAAACGGGATACGAAACGTTTCGAAATGGCAAAGAAATCAACACCCAACAAGAACGATCCCTCCCATCGCCACCTCCCAACCTTCCAACGTGGTCATGATGTCCCACCCTCACCAGGATTCATGCAGCCCCTGCACGGAGACCATATCTCAGGTAACGGTGCCTGTGGCAAGGCGCTGCAACGCTTTCACCACAGGCCATGCACACTGGGCACACACAAGGGAGGACCCTGCCGATAGGAACACAGCAAAGGCAGCCGGTCACCAGAGCACCGGGAGGAACAAGCGGGCTTTGCAAACCCTGCTCTATCTAGAACCCCACCAGCAGGGTGGCCACCTGTTCTCTTTGGCAGAGGACAGTCAACCTACCAAAGGACCACCCTCTCTTTGAAGGGATGGCCTATCCTATCCAGATGTAAAACCATCAGAACTTTTGCCCATCACAAGGGAGTACCTGCACAGCAATCAGAGCAGGTGGACACACCGGTCATCTGGTCACAGCATTATGTGCTATGCCAAGATGTATTGTGTGTGTGTGTAAAAACTCATATCAGTTCTTGTGAATTAGCATATACAGATATAATGCCCACCCTAACCATCATCCCCCCCTTTTTGGGTGATTCCCCCCCCCCTTTTGCGGGGACACCTGGTGACCACCCTACCTAACAAGTATCTTACTCTGGCATTTCAGACACTCAAAGAACACCAAAAAGCCACTCCAACCCACTATCACAACTGGGGACACCAGGATGGAGCACCACCACCAATTAAGGAAGGGGAGGCCACCGCAATCTTGCAAGTGCAGCGGCTGGAACAGTCTTCCAAGACTCCCGACCAGGTACCAATTTTGGGAGTTGCCCAGTCTGCATCCTGCAACTGCTGTGAACCATGTGCTGGCACCACCTGCATTGTCATTACTGGCTGAACACTCATGAGCACTTGTGAGTCCTGGCACACTCAATGCCTGGGCATGTGGAGGAGCTGCTTCTATACATACAGTAGAGTCCTACTGCAGCTCTCAGGGGATGCGGAGGAATATGGACCCAGCCATGGAATCATGGAATGGTCGAGCTGGAAGGGGCCACAAAGGCCATCGCGTCCAACCCCCTGCTGCTGCAGGACACCAAGTCACACCATCGCACTCAGGTGGCCATCCAGTTTCGTCTTGAATGTCTCCAGTGTGAGAGATGCATTTTTGAGGCATTCTTCCCATACGCCATGGGGAGGGGGCAGTGGGGGCTGAGGCATGACCTGAGAATTGAGTTCAGAAGGAGGCGTGAGGTTCAAGAAACCAGATATTTGCCTGGACCACTTGGAATGCCATGCTAATGATTCACATGGCAAGCTTACATAGGGTTAGGAACATAATCTCATACACACCTATTGCAAGTGATGTAAGGAATTTGAAAAAAAAAATCTTCGTATGATTTTGTTAGTTTTGGTGAAATTCACATAATTTCAAAAAGTTCAGTTTTGGAGGAGTTCTCCGGGACTGCACTGGGGAGATTAATTGCAAAATGAGACAGAGCCAAAGCAAAGGGGAAGGGCTAAAATAGTGGCCTATTTCAGCTAAATATTTACCACCAGTCACTGAGGCTTAAGAGGCATTTCAGCCTTTCAGAATGGTAGAAAATGCAACTGGCAGACCACAAAATGACTGCTAGCCAAAGGAAGCACCATCATGGCAAACCTCAGAGTGTTGGAGAAACCGCCCCCGCCAAAAAAAACTAGATTAACCACAACCCTGCGGTCTAGCACCCTTAATTTAACAAAACTGACTAGCTTGGATAGGTTGTCAAGCATAAAGGAACAGTCTAATTATCAAGAAGAGAAAGAAAAGGAAAATACTGAAATTAAAACCACAGCAACTTTGTCATGGACTGGTTTAAATATATGAGTTCAAAGCCTTTAAAAAAGCAATTAGCTGAAAACCGGTTGGCAATGAATTCCATTAATAAAGGTGCAGCGGGGAGCTCAAAGTTGTGAAACACAGAAAAATAATGCAGGGTTTAATGAGCCACACAGCACATTGGAAAGCAAAGGCCACAAAGATGGATGTGCAGAAGAAATCAACGATGAGACGTGAACAGGAGCTGGAGAATGGGCACATTTAGAAAGTAAACAGCAATAGCAAGTAAACAGCAATAGCAAGTGAATGCAGAACAGAAAAGCCAATCTGGGAAGAGAAGTCAAAACCAAGAAATACTGCTGTCTGGTGCAAAGGAGATGTTAATGTGGATGCCAAAATCTAGAAGAAAGGCTAAAAGAGTAACTGGGACAACATAATAGACTGAATTGAAACAGATACTAGACTAAACCAAACAGAAAGGGAAACTTGTTTTCGTAATGTTTAACACCTGAAAATAAATTAACTATTGAAGTCTGAAAACAAGAATGTATTTAAAGAGCAAGCACATGTACTTCATCAAAGAAGTAGACAATAGAGAACCTCAATGTGCATAAAATGGATCCATGAAAATAGGTCTATATGGATATGAATGTAGAAATAACAACTATAACAAAAAACAACCCCTCTCAGCATGGTAGGAAAGGTTGTGACCTGTTCAGGCTTCCGTCCAGGTGCTACATTGCTGATGGATGGAGTAGTGCTTGGAGTGCCAGCTTGGGACCTCAAGTCCCCCCAACCCCAGTCACAAAGTTCACAGCGTGACTCTGAGCCCATCGGTGACCCTCGGTTTAACTACCTTACAAAGTTTTATTGATTGAGATATTTATAGTGTTATATGCCACCCACTCATCCAAAAGGATCCTCTAAGCAGCTTAGAAAAAAAACCAGATAATTACAAATGTGAAAAACAACAATACAACCAGTTATAATAAAATCATAATTTTAAACACTGAACATTATAATTATCTCAAGCAAGCAGGACAACTACTATCACCATAAACACCAAATCTCAGATCAATTAAAATATTCAGAGAAGAGAAACGTCTTCACCAGGTGCCAAAATGATAACCAATTTCTTTCCATATTTGAGGGGCAGCCACCAAGAAGGCCCTTCTTTTATTCACCATCCCTTTCACCTCCTTAAGGGATGGCTCTTTCAGAAGGACCTCCCTGCCCAGATCTTAATAGGTGGGTAGGTACTATGTATGGGAGCAGACAGGTGTGAGGATAAAATGGAAGGAGTAAGCTCATGTAACTTCAAAGGGTGGGATATTATAGAAATGAATGTCCCAGTTCTCCCTTCCCAGGCTTCTTCTTTATAACAGGCATGCAGGGAAAGCTTGAAGGAAGATGGCCCCCTAAAAGGGGGAGACTTTTGATCTCCTCAGCAACATTTTTCCAGGTGCAATGCTCCCCTGCAGCCCCCGTGCCCCTCTGGTTTCTCCATCTCTGTTCCCCAAGGTGGGGGAATAGTTGCCCTTGGGGGAAGGGGCAGCATCCAACAGAGGTCCAGGATGTGGGCAGAGGTCCAGGAGGTGGGCATGGACCCTGCTCCAGGAGGGGAAGAACCTGTTTACCCACCTGCTCAGAAAAGTTCTAGCAGGGGGCTGAAATTGCACACCGAATTCCCAGCCTGAGCCTAGCACACCGCAAAGAGGAGAAATAGGCTGCTAGTTGGAAAGCTGACAGAAGTCAAGAGCCAGGATTTCTGGTGGCTAGAAAATGTAATCAGTGCTGACAATGAGTTGGAGAACAGAGACGGAGTGGAGGAGCCAAAGCCTGAAGGAAAGCAGGCTGGAGGAGTCATGGCGTAGAGAATGTGAGCAAGCAGGAGCAGGGGAAATACTTGCACAGGGACACAAAGATGGAAAGGACAGCAATGTGTACTTCAGCTGGAGCTAGGGGTGGTGTAGCGGAGCCAGGACTCACAGGGTCAAAGTACTGGGACTTTTTGATTAGCAGGAATGATTATGTAACCCGCACACATTTTTAGCTCCCTGTGAGTTCAGCTGCACACTTCAGTGTAGCTAAGGTTGGCTAGGGGAAGAAAGTGCTAGTGTTACTTAACTTAGTAATTTTAACACACATTAGAGAGATGGAAAAAAATGCTGGTTAATTAAAATCATTTCAAACACGAAGCCTGACAGTTATGCACACTTCTGATTACAGTAACATCTACTTCTTCCTTCTTTTTTCCCCTCCTCTTTAGCCTCTGTAAAACAGAAATGTTTTAGAAGCTATTACTGGGTTTTCAGCAGCTGATATAAGCTGATTAGGAGGCTGTGGGAAGTGGCTATATTAAAATTCTTGCCAGTCATTTGTTTTCCTTTTCTAAGCCATTTTAAATATTGCATTTAATAGAAAAATAATTTGCTCCACTCAAAGAAACATCAATTTGCAACTTGAAGGCTCATATATTAAACCAAGGAAGCTAATGTGTAAACATTAGCAATTCCAGTAAATGCATGGGGTTACGCCAATTTGATACCAGCTGGGAGAATAGCCAGATATAAAAGACGGGATTTACATAATAGGTCACTTATCCACAATAACCTTACCGTTTAAAGATGTAGACATGAGAGGGTGAGTCACAGCCCCCCAGCAAAAAAAAAAAAAAAAAATCACGGCAGCCAGGTATTCTTTTTCTTCTTGCCCTAATGGCAGGAGATGCTGAGACTAGAACTGAAGACTTCTGGTCTCTGTCCAATGCAGCAGCCACTGGGAATGTGGAGCAACTCTGAGTTGCGTCATATTCCCAAGATCTGGAGTGGCCCTGTTCACCCCAGGGTGACCGTTAGGCCTGCTTGAGAGGCAATGCTGGGTATCCAGCACTTGAAATTTGCCTGCGTAACTCTCTTTCCAGCTGCAACGTGTTTTTGCACCAGGGACCGCCAATAGCTGCCTACAACTCGATCCCAACATCTTGTGATCAACGTTCAAAGCGTTTAAAGATGAATGACTAGAAAGGACTGTGGGATTCCAGTGCTGGACCAACCACCTCCTTCCTTAAGCAAATCTGCTCAGAGCTCAGGTGGCCAAGTATCTTCTTTGGCAGAGGACAGACCTCTTCTGAAGTACTGCGCTCTCTTTCAAGGTGTCCTCTGCTGGAAGGTCTGCCCGGTCCAAGGCTGGCATGCAGGTGAAGAACCTGGGGACTTTGAGGCTGCCCCTCAGTTGCTACCTGAGCCACAGACAGAAGGTTCCCCCCTACAGTCACAGTGACTTCCACTCTCTGCCGTGAATGAGGTGGCCAGAGTATCATCTTTTACAGAGGACAGTCCTCTTTCTGAAGGAGTCCACCCCCCCCCCATTTATTTATTTATCTAGAAAATTTCTATGCCGCCCATTCACCAAAGCCTCGGGGCGGCTCACAACATAAATAACTTCAATTAAAATAATATAAACTAACAGTATAAAATGAGTCGCCCTGGCCAAAGAATAAAATAAATAAATAAAATAAATTTAAAGGCCTCTTCTCTTTGAAAGGCTGGCTGGTCCAATTCTTGTTGAAAAACCAAGTTGCATAAAGAACTGTAGCCCATTAACAATTAGCACCCAAACAACAGACTGAACAGGTGGACCTCGGGGTCACCTGGGCCTTTCGCACAAGGGTTCAGTGCACCGTCTTTCTATTTAATTAACAATTATACCCTAAACTTGCAGTTCTACATATAAATTAGCACATGCTGGTTACATGCACATGGCTGCCCTCTTTTTTCTTGCAAAGTCATATGACCTCTTTTGCGGAAATCCAGGTGCTCTCATAGGTGCCAATGTGCATAGTCTCCGTATAGCCTTATCCAGGCATATATTCACGCGCAGTGGTTCTATGTGGACTTACAGCGAGAAGAGCCTTCCACGCAGCCCCTCCAGGGGAATTGCCTACCCCGGAAGCTACACAGGCACCATCATTTTGCAGTTTGCAGAGCCTCCTGAAAGGAACATTATGCCAAGAAGCCTTCCTTGTCTGGCCAGTGACGGGGTTTTCCTGAGATTGCTGAGTATATTATTCTTTTTATCCTCTATTGTTCACCACTCTGGAATCTGGTGAAAAGTGGAACAGCTGATACATTCATCAATAAATAAATAGTGAAGGGAGCCATGCCTATGGTTAACCTAATAAGACACAAGGTTGCAGCACTTTGTATTTCTGCAGGAGCGTGAGAACAACTTCCTCATTCTAATACCACTTCAGAATGATGAACATGCAGTCCTCCAGATGCTCCTGGACTCCAGTTCTCAGTTCTCCAGCCTATGGCCAATGGCCAGGAAGGACAGGAGTTGTAAGCAAGAGCGACTAAAGTACCATAGGCTTGCCCCCCCTGCAGTGAAGCCATCACACCACCCATTTGGTTGGGAGTAAAAGTGCCACGAGCCTGGCTAATTGAGGAACTCTGCTCACCGCAACACTGGTCTTCCTCCCAGATGTCTTGGTGGGAAGGAACGCCATCCTCACTACTTCAAACCTTCTCACAGCACCATCGGATCAAGCCACAAGACCGAGTGGCAACATTCGGAATTGGCTCTCCCACCCAATTACGAGAGAGCACGGGCTCTTTCCCCTCTGGGCGCCATCCTGATGCCGCATTCGGGATGCAGAAAGAGAAGTGCTGTTTGTTCAGCCGTGGCTGCCCATGCTCCTTCATGCACTGAGCTATTATCCCACTACTAACTGGCAATAAAGCTGCATTAATAATTAACTTCCACTTCATTAGCATGCAATAACTGCCTAACTCCCACAGCCTTTGCCACCTCGGGCATACACTGGCTCCTATTATTTACCATTCAAGTGTAGAAATATTTGTTGTGAGCGCTATGGGGAGGAGGTGGAGGCGACGCATTTCCAGCCAAGCCCTGCCCTCCCAAGACTCCGCAGTGCTCATCTACAAATCAGTAAGATGCCACGGCGAGAAGCGCAGAGCTACCCTGACTAGCTTTTCCCCCACGTAACAGGTCTCATATCACAGGGGTCCAGACTCACACGCGTGTGCTCGGGGAAATTGTGTGGAAGGTCATGGGCCTGCACAGAGGGGCCAGCCCCATTCCTGGCCCCCGATATGGGGCCAGCAAGGCCAACCTCCTTCACATTTCATTGGCATGATGGGACAAGATGGCCCGACCGTTCAGCCTACACATGGCCACTCTGAGCATGCTGCCTACTCCCGGAATAGGTCTCGGACCCATTTTCTCCTTTTAGGCAGGTAAGGAGTTTTAGGAAGGATGGGACCCTAGGAAGCTCCCTTCTCATTCATCTAGCTTGGTAGCGTGGACCCTGCCTGCCCAGCTGCTCTCCAAGTTTCTCTAGCATGACCTGGAACTGCTGGGCATTCAGCCTTCTGCTTGAAGAACACCTGCCTACCTGAGCTGTGTCCTGACCCCTTCTTGACAGGGAGCCATTCACAAGTGCACATGCTACAGGTGTTGTGCCACACGTTCTGGCGAGATTCCCAGGGGCGTACAAGGAGCTGACAGTTTTGGTGGTGCTGACAGCTCAGAGTCTGGGAATGATGGGGAGGTGGCTGAACAAGACGAGGCTCAGAGCTCACACTCTGATAAAGGAGTTGTTGTAACAGAGAGGTTGCACCTGCAGATTTCCCCCACAGGGCCAGTCCGAGCCCGCTCTGGACGAAAGCAGCTCAAGGACAGCTGGGGGGCCCAGTCTCCCTTCTGCCTGCAGGAATGGAGCAGATGAAGGGCAGGAGGGAGACTGGGAAATGCATGGTCTCTCGGATGGAGGAAGCCAGCCTCCTGAAGACATCCGCCAGCACAGTCACAGGCTGGCCCAATTAGGGGCTCAGAGTGCGGAACACAGGCACCCCGGTTCCACAGCACCCCTCCTTCCAGAGACAGGCCCCAAGGGGCTCATCAGCAAACCTTTCGGAAAAGGAGGCAGAGAGGGTTCCACATCTCTTTGTGTAAGCCTAGAATCTTCTATGTAGAATAAAGCCACTCTCAAGAAGTGCTAGAGAGTTTGCCTTGCTTGGGAGGGAAAACCTAGCTCGCAACCACAGGCTCCTTCCTCTGAGCATATCGCCCAGCAGAAGGTTTTCACCTGGGACTGAAAATGCTGCAAACACAGCGCCATGCCACTGTTTCTGGGGTGAGAGTTCCAGAGCCAGGGTGCCCCTCCAGAAAAGTCCCTGACACCCACCACCAACCACCACGCTTCTGATGGTGAAAGGACCTAGAGGAGGACTTCTGAGGCAGATCTTGCTGCACAGACCCCATGAGAGGAGCTGGTCCCTGGCTGAGACCCTCTTCTCAGATGCCGTCCAGATATTGAGTCTGGCTGCATCACAGAAACTAGCTGGCTGCATCACAGATCCTGCTGCCCAGAAAAGCCTAGAAACCGGGCTACGCTGAATCAATTCCTTGCTCCATCCTGCCCAGTATTGTCTGCACTGACTGGAAGTAGCTTTCCCAGGTTGCAGGTAGGAGATTTTCCAGCCCCACCTGAGGACCAAAGCACGGACTTTCCACATGCAAAGCCAGTTCTCTACTCTTGGTTCACCTCATCCGGCATTGTCTACTCCAACTGACAGCAGCTCTCAGAGGTCTCAGGTCCCCCTGCAACCTGATTCTTTCAGCTGGAGATGCCATAGATGGACCTTCTCAATGGCTCTGCCTCAATGGCTCTTTGAGGGTTCATGATGTGGAAGTGATGATGCTGGACAATGAAGAGAAGTAGTATAGATTAGGTCTGCTACAAGAAGCACTGGAATTGGGCTTATATTTCCCATAGCAACTCGTGTACACAGGCATGCCTCTCATAATGGAGGAAACCCATAGCCAGCAAGCCTAAGAGCCACTGATAGCCTCCTCCTCCATAGATTTCAGATGTGGCCTGAAGGCACATAAAGCATTCACTGTGCTTAAGCTAAGCAGGTCTGGAGCTGGCCTGAGCCTGGAGGGGAGACCAACTGGGAACTGCATGTAGCCACCTTGAGTTCCACAATGGGAAAAAGGGGGATCTCAATTTATCAAATACAAAATAAATCTGTCCAATTCCCTTTCAAGGACAAAAAGGAGAGGAGATAAATGGAGATAAAATGGTGGTGGAGATAAATGGAGAGGATGACGCTCAGGTGTGCCCTTGGGCTCCCTGGAAGAAAAGGAAGGATTGTTAGGAGACAAACAGATACCTGGAGAGCATTCTGAACACAGAGGCAGGTTGGCAGGCCCATAGGTCACTGGGCACCATCTCCTCCACGATGCTGAGAAGAGCTGCATTTCTCGTTAAAGGCTAATAATGGTTTTCAAGTGCGCATCTGTATAAATACACTCACATATGCAATTTGCGATCCTCTTTTTGGGTGATGCATTTCCTCTCTTTCAGGGAACCATTAATGCCCACCCTACATGGGGCCTTTTCTCGTGACCACTGTCCATATGGCACATCATCATTAGGAGGGGGAAGTTATGTTGAATTTTATTTATTGTATTATGTTTATATCCCACCTTCCTTCCTTTCAAGCTCAAGGCTATGTATAATGAATTATCTAATGATTTTGGCATTTCTACCTAATATAAATTATGGAATGCTTAAAGTCAATTTTAGCTTTGTACATGTCTTCTGTCTTTATCTGATTATATTTTAACATTGATATTTCACATGCTAAGGCCTATGGCTAATGCAAATAAAGATGGACTGGAACACCCTGTGAAGCAGGCTGGGCTGAGAGGCAGTGGCTGGCCCAGAGTTACCCAGCTTGCCCCCTGGCTGAGCGGGGACTCGAACCCAGACCGCCTGAGTCCCAGTCCAGCACCAGAACCACTCCACCACAGTGAACACATGAGAGGGAGCAGCTGCAGAAACACTCCTGAACAAAGGCAGCATACACAAAGCGAAACATGTCGGGCAAGCATGAATTTTTGCTCAGAAGTAAGGCACAGAGTGTCAACTGTTTTACTCAGCAAACAGAATTCATTCTGAATCTCACAAAATCCCTCACCAGTCTCCTCCTCCTCTCCCCCAGCTTCCACAGTTCACAGCATACCCAGCAGGGAATCAGCTTAAAACACTGAGAACCTGGACATAAACAGAGAGCAATGAAGGAGGAAAGCAGACACCATTCTCAGCACCCGAGGCTGGACTGGCACTTGCAGCAGCAACACAAGCATCCAAGGAAGACGGAAATGACTTGGCTTTGGGGCCAGGGTATGTGAGTGATGGAAGATGCTTAAGCAAGCCATAAAGCCCCTTTTGCGGCAGGGCTCAATTCCCCCTGATCGAGCACGTGCCAGACCCACTGGGGCCCTTAGATTTCTTGCAGAGGCAGGCAGGCCCCACTTATTTATCAGCCTCTACTATGTAAAGCAGCACTACTTGCATTTCCAAATGGTGCCTATTTTTCTTCCAGCTCCCACAAGCATCTCTGCTCATGCAAACCTCTGGTCCTATTCAGGCAGACCTGCCATAGCAGGAAGATGATCTGAGGGCCCAGCAAGAAGCATGATGCGGTACTGGGATTCTCTTAAGGGCTCCGGCGCTCATGGATTACTGCAAGGATGGTCTCAGCCTCTAACAAGCCTGTGGTTGGACTCCCTCCTAGCCCTGCCCTGCCTTACTCAGCAAGGCCACGAGGGCATTGGAAGCGAGCCACACAAAGGACCAGCCAGAGGACAGCCGCCCATGGGAGCAGCAGCCAACGAGTCAGCACGTGGGATGGCAAACGCCACACCATCTTCACAGCCAGAACGGTGCTGCGACGTAAGTGCACCACACACGATCAGCTCACTTGTAAAATGCTACACTGCACATGGTTCAAAGTATTTCTTTCTTGCATTGGGGTCAGAAAACTCTTTTGTTTTGTGGTTTTGTTCTAACAAATCGGGCACATCAAAGCAGCATGGAGAGAGCGGGAAAGAGGGGAAATAATTGTGTGCTTCACAATGAAGTTAATATATGCAGCTTTCTATAGGGCTGCCCCCCCCCCCCCCAGTAATGGACCTCCAAAGAAATTGCCATCAGGGCAGGACCTGTGGGCAGAGACCAGAGCCGCCCTGGACGGGAGGGTTACAAGAGCAGCTTCACTGGCTAACCACTCACCCCCCTTCCTTCCTTCCTGTCCTGTTTTCTCCAAGTGCCATGTCATTTTGGATGATAAGCCTCCCAACAGAGACTATCTTGCCTCCCATTTAAGCTGCTTCAGGATCATTTTTGGTTGAAGAAAGCAATAAAACTACTTTAAATGGGGGTGTTTTTTCCTTTGCAAGCCACTTAGAGGTATATTTTAGATGCAGTAAGCAGCACAGGTTTATATCACTCAGTGGGGAAATGGGAACATTGAGGCAGCATCCTGAGGCCGAGGCAAAATCCACTCTTGTCCCCAAGAGTTCAGCCTGAACACTCAAAGATTTCAGTAAAGTACGGAGAGAAACACAGGGACCCTTGCCCATCTCCAATTATTTCCCCAACTTTCCCCCTCTGCACACTGTGCCAAATCAAGATCCAGGAGGAACTCCACCTTCCCTCCACAACGCTTAAAAAATCACAAGCTTTCCATATGGCTAGAAATCCCCATCATTTTCACGCCCAACAGCATCCCCTTGTTGATTTGACTGAAGAGGAATCTGTTGCTTTTCTGCCTTTGGTGAACGGCTTCTCTCTCTGCACAATCCTTACGCTTTTTGTGCCATTTCTGCTTCTTCATTTTGCACCTATGATAAAATGTGTGTTGCATTGTGTGTCTGTCCCCCCTCCCATGTTTCCCCACAACAACCCTGTCAGGGAAGTTAGGCTGAGAGGGAATAACTGACCCACTTATGACTGAGTGGAGATTTGAACCTGCCTCCTCATTCCTAGGAAATGCAACACTCCAACCACTTACTTTCCATAGGATACATTCTGAATCTTTGAAAGGATGCTTCCTAAGATGTTTCTCCCCCTTTCCTTCCTCCCACACCTTCCCCTTGTTCTTCACCAAGGGATAATGTATATCCTTCTAGAAATTCCAAAATCTTATGCACACTTTTTAGCATAATTGCCAAACGACCACATTTTAGATATCCTGGAAACCTGGTTTTATGCATGAGGTTCAGGGAAGTATCACTGCATTGTACCAGGCAGCTTTGGTCTCCTATTTGCCGGGAAGTCTCTGCTATAGTGCAGCCCATGGCCGTGGGGTGGAGGGACCTCAAATCCACTGCAAAGGGGACTTGAGACATTTCGGAGAAATTCCAGGGCTGAGCTAGTTTCAGGGTCAAAGATATTGGCCACTGGAGGGCAGCAGCGTACCTAATTCAAGAAACTGTAAGATGTAATATTGAGGAACAGCCGTCCCCAATCTGGTGCCCTCTGGAGAGGCTGAACTACAACTCCAATCATCCAGAGCCATAATATACAAATGGGATCTCTAGGACTCTTATATACTGAA
Organism: Varanus komodoensis; assembly: GCF_004798865.1. Classification (NCBI taxonomy): domain Eukaryota; kingdom Metazoa; phylum Chordata; class Lepidosauria; order Squamata; family Varanidae; genus Varanus; species Varanus komodoensis. The sequence goes on from NW_025335759.1 coordinate 4,408,789, forward strand.
TGCAATCTTGGGAGAAGCAGTCAGGTGAGGCAAGAAACTAGGGATCATGGGACAAGCCACTAGTCAGATGCAATGAACAGAAGATCTTAAAAAGTATAGCCCTGGCCTTATTCCTCCCCTTCTGGCACCTTCTGTGGAGTTTATTTGGTCTCACACAAGACTGATAATTTTCAAACCAAAGATGGCTCCTGCTGTAACAAAAATACAAATAAAATATCTTCCCTTCCTGCTGTGAGGCAAAGTCCCGCTTTGTACTATATGAGAAGACAGTGGGTGGAGGGATCCATAGATACTGGGACAGAATTTGGGGCTGCATTCAGGTAAGCTGGGAATCCAAGACCACAAGAAAAGCCAAGACCAACAAGCATTTCCGAACTGAAGGACAAACCAGAAGACAAGCTCAAGGAACTGAAACCAGAAGAGCACCAAATGTAGGAAAACATCAGAACCCAGGAACCCTGTTGCTCGAGCAAGACTCCACTGCAACAGGAAGCTGCTTTGTACCCCTCCCTATTCAAGATGATCCAACAGCCAACCTGGATGGGTGCAGTCAGTCCAGACTTGAGAATATCCAACTGAGAAGATGCCACTTCCAGTCCAGTGATATTGCTGTATGGGGTGCCTATTCTCAGATCTAAGCAGAAACAGTAGAAAAGCCAAAAACTTATTTATTATCCTGAAGATATTTTAATGTTAGAGAGCTAACAATGAACCAACAACCCTATCTCCTTCCAAAGTTTGTTTGATACAGTTGTATACCACCCATAGAGCTCTCTGGGTGGTTTACAGAATGAAAGTGTAGATCAAGAGTTAAACACCATGAATAATAAAATCAGTTGAAGCCAAAAGCAGAACAATTGTCATCTCCAGGTGATTAAGAATTAATACATGGCCTAAAACAATAGATGTAAAAACAGTGTTAAAATCCATCTATCTATTAAAACAGCTGGTGAACAGAAGGGTCTTTACCTGGCACTGGAAAGAGAACAATGACTGCGCCAGGAGCACCTCCACGTCTGGGGTGCCACCACCAAGAAGACCCTTCTCCTGACTGTCACCCCCTCTTACTTCTTTACAGGGTGATTCTCGGAGAAGGACCTCCATGGAAGAGCTTAAGGACTGGGTAGTTTTCTGCATATTGGCGGAAATCTAGCTAAGATGGGTTAGTGTCTGTGAGGTCACCAACATCATTCTGTTTCCCTTTGGCACATACAATCCCATGAAGAGTTGTACATGCTTAAAGGAAAAGGATAAAATACATGCAAACACATATATGCCACTTTAAAATGTACTATATCTTTAAAATGCAGGCAGCCTGCTTAATGTAGAGTTGGGGAGTTGATCCCAAGTTCAGATGCATACAAGAACTTCCACAAGACAAGCTGTGAAGCTGGTTCACTCTGAGGGTGAAGACTGCACTGTTCAGGCTTTTAAGAACGTGATACATGCCTCCACCCTTGCGGCATGTGAAAATTACAAAGCTTTTATTTACAACCAGTTTTCCTTACAAGACCGATCCCATCTGCTGGTGCCACCTCTCTTAACAGTTTGCCGACAATTCTGATTGAGCACCATAATTTTGGGTCGTTGCCATGGCGGCATTGACAGTTTCCTAGACTGCCAAGCTATCCTGCAAGAGCTGCTGAATTTCTCACCAGGCATTCTAGGGAAAAACCACAAGAACAAATGGAAACCAGAAGAAACTTTTTGTAAAGTTTCTTTCCAGGAGTGCTATATTATTACATTCCCAAATGTTGGAATATGGGCACTAATCTTCACCAGCATAGTACAATCCAAATGTTTTGGATTCTAACTCTTACTATCATTGACCATGCTACCCGGGGCTGATGGGAGGTACAGGCCAAAATATCTGGAGGACACCTCTTTGGGGAAGCCTCCCCTACACCACCCTTCTGTATATCCATGTTCAGAGTTTTGCCCACAGACTAACTCTATGCAATCTATCCCATGCATAGAATTATACCATTGGAAGGGGCCTAGCAGACCATCGGGTCCAACCACCTGCTCGATGTAGGATTCAAGTCACCCATCCAGATTTCAACCTGGCCCGACCCTGCTTAGCTTCCAAGATTAGGCTGGATCAGGTACGCAGAAATAGGAAAGAGTGGATCTGCCAAGCTCATTTTCATTCAGGTCACCATCATTTAGTCCTCATTCGGCATCGTCACAAAAAATGGGCATTTCGTTTTGTAACGTTTTATATTTACAGGTTTATTTTCAAAGGTACACATTTCAGTGTGCTCCTTATTTTTCAAGTGATTCCTCCACTGGGGAGAACATCTTTGTGCACATTTTTCAAGAGCCAATGCGGCATAGCAGTTAAGAGCATAGGACTGGGACGCAAGAGGTCTGGGTTCTAGTTCCCACTCAACATGGAGGCAACTGGATGACTTTGGGCCAGTCCCCGACTCTCAGCCCAATCAAGAGCAGGACTATTCTTGTGGGGATAAGATTGAGATGAGGAAGAAAATTATCTAAGCTGCCTTGAGATCCTTGGAAGGAAAAAAAAGAATAAAAATATAATAAATAGGTTTCTTTTGTGGTGTGCATGTGTATCCTTCTAAATGCATACATTTTTAGATATACTGGGGAAGGGAAACAAACTGCATCAAAAATTATGAAAACATACAAATATTTATGGTAAACTATTTTCTGGTTCATGTTTAAGGTTTAGGAAGTACAGACAGGGTACACTTCCAAAAGCGAAGCACATGAAAGAGTTTCCATGGAAGAGCCATTTCCTACTCCATGCTCTTTTAAGTCTCAGGCACTGCTGCTCCTGACACCTGTAATGTTGGACCATTGTCTGCTTTGTTTTGCTTCAGGTCCTCGCCTGGTGCTCTTTGTCTGGTAGCAGCTGGAGCTGGCTTTTACTAGTTCTGCGTTGCTGACTGGCCCTATTGATCATTTATCCCATTCTCCTTCTTGCTTTATTTCTCTCTTCATTGGATTATGGAGTAGAAAGTTACCTTGGAGGTCATCTAGTCCAATCCCCTCCTCCAGGCAGGAATCCTGCAACCGCCACATCCCTGACAGATGGCCAACTCCTCCAGTGAAGGACAGCCGACCACCTCCAAGGGCAACCTGTTCTACTGTCAGGGAGGATGTCTGGGCTTTTTGCTATTTCTACCCCTGGAAGGAACTTTGGAGGTCACCCAGCCCACCCCCTGCTCAATATCGCATCTGCATGGCAGAATGTAACAGCTTCCCTAACAGATGGCCCTCTGGCCTTTGCCGAAATACCTCTTGTGAAGGACAGCCGACCACCTCCGAATGCAGTCTGTTCCCCTGTCAAACAGCTCTCAGTTTCTCCTAACCTTTTGCTGAAACAGCTTCCCTGCTATTTTCCCCCACCGGCTGACAGCTTATTCTCTGGAGCAGGCGGGAACAACTTTGCTCCATCTTCCGCATGACAGCCTTGCAGATATGTGAAAACCACTGTTTTGCCTCCCTCTAAGCTTCTTTTCTCATACAAGCTCTTCCAAACAAGCTTCATGGGCCTTTCTCAGAGAGCTGCCTCCACGGAAGCCACAAGGGGGAAGGCCTGCTCAGTGGCAGCCCCAACTACAGAATGGCCTCCCGGCCAAACCCTGTGTCATTGAACTCTGCTATCATTTCAGCAACAAACTGAGCCATTTGGAGATGTCCAAGGATATTTAACGGGCATCCCACTCAGCAATGATCACCACTGAACCATGAGTTGTTGTTCAGCTGTGGATTACTGTGCAGTCCAAACCCTGCCATGATAACTACCCATGGTTTGTTAACCACAGACAACCTATGAAGAGAACCCAAGGCTTATTGGGGAATTGTGAACTGTAGGCTGTTCCAGTGTTGGGTAGCTGTGTCAGCTGAGTGACTTGATTAGGCAGCAGCAAGTAAGCAACTCAAGTTGAGATTCCTTCATTTTTTGCCAATGAGCCGCAGTCCGCATTTTTTACAACCAAGGGCTTCCTGTGTAGCGGAAAATCAAGGAGGGCACAGGCAGGCACGAACACAGCAGAGGCCATGGGAGGGAGCAGGAGGAGGTGAGAGAGGGAGGAGGGCGTTGCCCTAGGGGAAAGAGTCAAGGCTTCAGCTCTTCTTTTTGCCTCAAAGCGGCAGTGGGAGAGATGTGTGTAAATACATCACGGTGGAAGTGAGGGACTTCAGTTCACCCCCACACACACCCCACCACCACCTCCCTTGTTTCTGTTAAAGTTGACTCTTCAGGCTTGAAGGTTGACTCAACCATTTCTTGCCATGACCCGAGACTCCACCTGGACTTGAAAGTGAAGGCTTGAGACTTGACTTGAGACTTGGAGTGGAGGACTTGAATGCATCATTGGGATGTGCATGGTGAACTCATGGATTTCTTGTGGGGAGGGAATTGGAGGGGGAGGGGGAGGGCAAGGAGAACCACCAAAATGCTCCTAAATGCTTTGGAGAATGGGTGGGATAAAACTGTGAAAAAATAATTATTATTGCTATTATTAAGCATTGAGAAAAGAGCATTTTCTTTCAGAGAGCATGTGGAAACTGTTTGGAAATTTGTGTGTACTACTGTTCCTGTGAGTGCACTCTTTAGGCTATTGTTTTAATTTGTTTTAGCTCTAACCTAACTGCAACATAGCTAACCATCTCCCCAATTGCTACACCCACACACACACACACCTGTCTAGCATATATAGAATTATTATATACATACTCAGAAGTAAATCCCACTGAAGTAAAATCCATGGAGTTCAGTAGGGCTATTCCTGGGTAACTAGCATAAGATGGCAGATTTACCAGCTCCTGCACATGTAAACAGAGTCCTAGGGCTAACTCTTACTGCATTTGATTTAAATAGTCATATATGCATAATCAAAATACACATTTTGTGCATGCATGCAAGAGAGAGAGAGAGATGCTTGCTTGCATCTTCAATACGAGAGCTACAATACATACCTACATTCATTTCAGAGAGAAAAAATGTAAGTTTAAAGAGTAAAGAATTAAAATAAAGAATCTAATTTATTTTAAATATGTCGGCTTTATGCTCAGTTCTTGGTATATCTAATTTATTTTGTTTAGGATTTATAATATTCTGTAAGCTGTCAAGAGACGACAGTGATGGACAGCCTATAAATTTCCCAAATAATAAAATAAAATAAAAATTAGAACTGAGCTGCTGCTTCTGCATAGCCTTTTTAAAGACACTGCACAAAGAAAGCTAGTGTGCTAGAAGGAGAACCAAGCTTTCACTTTCCAAAAGCAGGGAGTTTTGATCATGAAGGGACATCCAGGCTCAAAACCCTTTGATTCCCCTGTAAGTTCCTCTCTCTGTTTGCAGAGCTGAACCCAGTGTCGTCTGCCTTTTCAGGACTTCCCTGCATCTGCAGCCACTGCAGAAAGAGGAGATATTAACTCCTCCACCGATATGAATGCACATTTAATGGCAGGAAAGTAAATGGAGGGAAATTTGCACACCTGCAGTTGTTGCTCCATCACCACAGGTGTGCAAATTTCACCTCCATTTACTTTCTAGCCACTATATTTGCAGATATTTCTGGAGGGGTTTTTAGAACTGCCAGGAAACCACAGTAACTGCAGGAGTAAAGTACTCTGAAAAGAAGGCATAAAAAAAGATGAGTTACGCAATATCTCCTTTTTCTGCAGTAGGTGGAGACTCAGAAAAGTGTTGAAAAGGTGGATGGTGTTGCTAATTGTCAGTTCAACACTTAAAATCAAGAAGACTGCAAGAGAGATTCCCCCCCAAGCCCAGTTTTGGTGCACAGAGACAGGTTGGCAACTGGGTCCTAGGGACTGCACAGATCAGCCAAAGTGTCTCTCGTTTCAGTTTGCTACCTCCTTCGCTTCACTGCTCCCTCGACAGCTGAAACAGATGGTGAAATTGACTAGCCAAGACCACACCTATCAAATAGCCATAAGGGTGCACTTGCAAAAGACCAACAAAGAAAGTGACTTAAAAACCAGTTGTGCAATTTACAGGTGCGGAAGTATTAAAAAAAACAACAACCCTAATTTTGCACTTTTTAAATGCACCTTGGAGGGAAAAACAGCAGTGAGGGGAAAACAAATGTTTTGTTTTGTTTCGCTTTCCTACAAAGGACAGCTGAGTAGACACTCTGATACTCTGGAACCAGTTGGGGGACTTCTGGGGACAACGCAGGTAACAAACCACAGTAAGCCCACTTGTCCGTTGGCAACCAACCAACCTATTACAGCTTATTCCCAGGCTATCATAGCAGGAAAGGAGAAAGCCCCGCTCACAGTTAAAATGGTGGGCATTCAACATTCTATCGGATCCTGTTGAGATTGGTACACACAAGCTTTCATTATGCTTGAGGAACAATAAAGACATCAACATATTCTGGAGCTTCCCCTCTCCTTAAGGAGTGTAGCTAGTACTGAATGGTGCATGATTCCGGCACATCTAAAAATTAAACATCTTTATATGGGGAGGACGGGTCCAATGATGAGCATGTGTACAAGGAGGGGAGGGGGAAAGCTGTGCAAACAAAAATATTTGAAGACTGACAAGGAGGTGCAAGGTGGCAATTTAACTGAAGCAAGCGAATCAATCACACTGTCATTCTAGCTGTCAGATGGGGAGTAAATTATTGATTCCCTAATAGCTAGATATGGAGAGACCTGAAAGAAACCAAGGCAGAACATGCATAGCCTTGCCCGTCGCTGGTACCACCACCCCTGGACCTGTGCGCCTACTCAGGGAACAAAGAGAGGGTAAAGGCAGAAAACAACCCCCCGCCCAAAAAATAACCTTTGGCTGCCCTACATTTTTCCCATAAAATTACTCACAACTGAACTGAATTGTGGGTGACAAATCGCTTTCGTCCTAAGAGCCAAATTCAAGCTCAGAGAGGTTCTTAGGGGGCAAATTCCAGTGGAGGCCAGGGGTGCAGGCAAAGGGGCAGGCCAGCCAATCTCAGCATATTTTTTGTTATGTGCCATCAAGCTGTCTCCAACTGATGGTGACGTTCAGTCATAGAATGCCTCCCAAAATGTCCTCTCCAAGACCTCCTCGCTCAGCTCTTGCAAACCGCAAGGCTGTGGTTTCCTCTATGGGGTCAGTCCATCTCATATTTGGTCTTCTGTTCCGTCTTCTGCCTTAAACTTTCGCCAGGGCGGTTGCCTTCTCCAGGGAGCTGTGCCTTCTCCTGATGTGTCCAAAGTATGGCAGTCCCAGTTTTGCCACTTCTGCTTCTAGGAAGAGCTCTGGCTTGAGTTGATCTAGGACACAATTAACTTGAAGTTTTTACTGCAAGTAAAGGCTTTTCAATCAGCCATTCTAAAATCCAGAAACGGCCAAACAATTTGTGGTTGGAGGAGACAGAGTGAGAAGGAATGTCAGAGGGTGGACCTGTCCTCATACCTGTCTGGAATGTCATGCACACAGACTATAATGGAGGGGCAAGGTGCACGTGCATGAACCAGTTCCATATGGACAAGTCACAGAAAAGTTGACAGCCGAGCTTGGCTTCCTGCCATCACCAACACAGGAGGTTCCAACTCCAAGCCTGAAGTAAGTTCCTCTCAGTGAAGTAAGTTTCTCTTCTCCCCTCTATGATTCTCCAGTTGTTTTGGCTCCTTCTCCGCTTCCTCCTCCTTCCTAGGTCATTCCGCCATTCTTGACGGGCAGGATGCTAATGAGGAAGCACCAGTGGGATGTATTGCTCCTCTTCTCCTCAGTAACACCATTGTGTTGAAGTTGAGCTAAATGGTTGCAACGGTGAAGAGGAACGAGTCCAGCAGGGGTCTTACCAGTGTGGCCTTGATGGGGAATGGACCTCGACAGGTACCAGACCATGCCTACACTTGACACCAGTGATCAGCGCTGCTACAAACAAAAGCTATGAACGCCAGGCATACATTCCTAGGAAGCTCTCCAAGTCCCTTCTAAAATCAGCCATCATTACTGTCATACCTTCTCACAGCTTTACATTCTCTTGCTTGAATATCCAGCTGGTACAGGAGGATGAAGCAGCAGGGTGGGGTGGGGGAAGGAGAGGGAAACCTCCATTTACAGTGTCTCAACTAACTAGCTGTCGATTTCATGGTGCAACTCCATTTCCCAGCCCTGAATGCCCAGGACAAGGAAAAAGGCAGGAGACATGGTCTGCACGCTATTTTTCCCTGGCCTTTGCTCCCAAAGGTCAGCTCCCCCAGGTCTTAAATCCAGGCTCTCATTCTTGTAAAAAGGAAGCACAAAAGCGGGGAGGGAGTCTCCACCAACCACCGTGCCTGTGATTCCACACAGAGCCTGTGTCAATAAATTACAAGACAAAACCACACTGGAATGAACTGACACTGTATTGATGTCTTTTGTGTTTTTCACAAGGCCCAAGAACACAGAACGCTTTATTGGTTTGCAGGCTGTCAAGGCAATTAAAGGAAGAGAGCTCGTTTGATACAGTCACTTCAGCCTGCCTAGTGGGGAGCCCAGCCTGGCTCTGCATCAGCGGAGGGAGAAGTAACATGTTCTGAAACAAAGGGGCTGGGGGCGGGGGCAGTGTGGGAGCCAAGCCAAACAGATTGGCACATAATGCAGAGAGTGCAATATTTTCTTCTTAAGCAGTGGCACCCTTTTCCAAAAAAAAATGAGACAGGCAGAATGTTTCTATGCGGGGATTGCTTGCAAATATGTATTGCTGGATGCTTCCTAATGGCGCCTTCGGAGGCCTGGGATGAGCTAGCAAGGCGGTGAAATGCTGCAACGAGGTGGACAAGACAACAGGGATGCTTCCTGCTATGGTGCTAGCAGGATGGACTATGTTTTGGATTGCTCCCTTTTGTTGAAAAGGAACCACTCCCCGTAAAGTAGGGCCCTAACACAGACCTACCTCCATTTCAGCTCAGCCTTCAGAAAAGGGGGACGCCTGGGAGAAGGGTGGGAGAAGCAAGAACAGCAGGAAGGCTGATACAATAAAGGAAGCTCCAAACATCATCTTCGGTGCCCAGGGAGAACACCTTGCCGTTTTTACGCTTGCACTGCAAGCGTACATGTCCAGCAAGCTGGCACATCTGTCCCAGCAGTTACATACCAAGTCATGTCTTCTACATTGTCATGTTGCAAGGGAGAGGAGGAGGCCAACAACTCGCAGGGGCACGCAACACTCACTTCAGAAACAATGTAGGTACAGTATGAACAGGTACAGTTTTGCTAGAGTGGGCAGTTGGGCATCACCAAAACTGAAGCCCAAAGGGGACTCAGACTGGCATAAACCCTGCATGTGCCTCAATACATGGAAATAATTACTCTAACTGAAACAGGAATACATTTCACCCTGATGAAGACAACAGTGACCAAGGGACCAGTATGGCTTGCTCAGTGCTCCTGGCAGGCAACTTCAAGGCTCATCTCTGCCTTCCGATGTTCTTTATCTTTCAACCAGATTTGGACTGGTTAGACCTTCAAGTAGAGGATAGTGACTTCAAACTTCAGTTGAGGGGATAGTGACTTCACCCTAGTGACAGTCCTCTGGAAGTCTTTCAAACAGAGGGTGATGTGCTGTAATAGAGGACACCTGGCCACCCTGGTCTTCTACCGGAAGCTGAACAAGATGCAACAAATCAAGACATTTTAAGCAAGGGTGATGAAAATGGAGGCTTTGCTTCCATTAAAAAACAAGAACAGCTTGGCCTTTGTCCAGTTTACCTAAATCTCTTGTCCAGACCCTCTAAGCCTAATGCTCTCTCTTCTTTCTGAATTGGAAGTAATTATCTTTATCACCAAGACCTTGATTTTGTAAGACTTTAATTAACACTTGTGATTTTTTTCCCCCACATTCTTGGATAAGAAACACTAAGAAAATGGAAGGTATCTTGGCAGTTACTAATTACAGAAAGGAACATTCCCATGCCTTCATAGTAATAACTGCTAAGGTCTGGTGGAACATACAGCTATTATTAATACAAATAATAATGTCAGACAATGTTTTGGCAGATTAATTCTCTCTTTGCCTTCTCTGCTTTTCATTTCTTTCTTTCCCTCCCTCTCTTTTCTTTCTCCTTCCTTCCCCGTCCTGCAGCACAGAGACAGAAACCTAAATCCTTAAGTTCAAACATCATGCTAAAAAAAACTATGCCAGCAAAGATTATCCTCCAGTTGGAAAAGGAGTGGGGACACGTATGCCCAGTGGCACAATACAGCCCTTTGGTGTTCCCTAGATGCCCCCCTTCCCAGGCTCCAGATCCCAAACCCTGATCCTTGTGGCTTACCAGCTTTACTGCAGTTCTGGCCCACCCTTTCTAAAGGGCTGAAATGCTTCTCACAAGACTTGGCTCCTGGCGGCAAGAGCATTATGCTAACATGTGGCTACTTAATTTCTCTTTTCATATTTTGGGCCCTGTCCCTTTTTGCCTCGGTCCCACCCACTACAGGAATGCAACTCCCAAACCTCCTCAAAAATGAATTTAGGCCCCCACTGGAAGGAGCTTTCACACTCTTGGTTTGGACATTTCAAGAATGTGAGGCGTACTAGCAGAAACTTAGCATCATGTTGGGACAACGGGACGCTGTTGCCTCAGAAAGCACTTGTCTGGGAGGGAAGAAAAAAGCAGCACAAGTTCGGTGGAGTTCACCCCTGAGAAGCAAGGACATTCTCTTGCGGACAGCTGCAGCAGGAGGGGTCTGTCATTCTCTTGCGGCAGCCTCATCCAGTTCTTGCGAACTCAGCGCTATGGAATCTCCAGCAGGAAAGGAAAAAGCATCACGCAGCTCCATGCACTGTTTCTCCTGCCCATTTGAGGCTGCCCAAGGTAGCCACCATTGCAATATGGTGGCCCTCTTCAGGTGTTAAAGTTCTATTCTTCCAGGATGGAAAAAGCAGTGACAACCCTATACTTCGCATGGTCTACTGGTGCACAAAACCCCCAATGGGTTCCAGGTGGAAAGAATGTTTGCTGCAATAACCCAAGGCCTACGCAGCTTTTTGGTTTGGGGATGGGGATGGGAGAGACAATATACTGGCAACATTTCCTTGATCTATAGAACAATTAAGAACCCACTATCAGGACTTGGTTATACCAACACGGAACTAGCTGCAAAATGTTAAATTCCCTGGTCTTTCATGGTTGCGAAAAACAAAACAAACCCTGAAGCAATGCTGACAAAACTCATAATTAGTTGATCCACACTACAAATCTCTCTTGTTTGCAATTCCTATGTGTGTACCAAACCCTGATATACCAGCACTGTAATACATCCATAATTAACTGAGACTGATAAGTTCATTTCTTTCCTGCTTTGCACGGGTGCCGTCTACGTGGTCGCCATGACCAAGCAGCCAAACCCTGGGCATGCTCAGATGTTGATGGCTTTAATACTCCATGTGGGCTTATAAATGCAGCAGATCAACATCTGGCAACAGGCAGAGAGTTGTGCTTTCGGAGGTGCAACATGATGCACAGGGGTGAAAAAGGGCACGATCCGGCACTTTCTCCAAGTACACATTCTCCAAGTACACTCTGGTGATGCAGATGGGGGCTAAAATCCCACCTGGGTTGAATGCTTGGATTAGAGGACAGTTTTTCCCTTCCAGTTTTTACAGCTCAACTTGAACCTCATCCCTTTGAGTATGTATCACAACTGGATCAGTTCTCCCATCACATTAAAAAGGAAAGAAAGAAGCTAAATATCCCTGCAATGTTTTGTAGTCCAAAAAGCCAAGTCTGGGGACATCAGTTTCTAGTAGGCAACTACCAGAGGGCCTTTCCTGTAACAGCACTCACATTATGTAATTCCCTCCCCAGACACAGGGACTTGGAGCTCTCTTTCCCACACCAGGCAAAATCTTTCATGCCTTCAGCAGTTCTTAATTAACCTAACCCTTCTCGAGTGCATTCTGCCATTTTTATTTGGGTTCTTCCTCAACTAGCTGGCCTCCTTGTCATTTGATTTGCTGTTTTATTTATTTTATGAGCTTCCTCATTTGCATTGTATGATCCATTGCATTTTAATGTCCCTTATGGTGAGCCACCTTGTAGCTAAATTTGCCAGCAGCAGTAATATGAATGTTTTAAACGAACCAACAAAAATAGTCCAGCTCTGGTTCCCTTACAAAGTGCGTGCAAAGATCCATTTGCCTTGCACACCCCCACTCCATCCCATGTAAAAGGGCACCCCACACTTATAAAACTCAGTGGGACCTAACTCAATGGCAAAGCACATACTTTGCACATAAAAAGTTCCCAAGAACACCACTTAAAACACAGTAGCCAGGTAATATGTCCCCCCTCCAACCACCTTCCAACTGTACCACTGAATTCACAGCAGAAATCCAGGGACAAAACCACCCAATTTTCCATATGGCACACATCTGGGGGTTCGCACATTATTTTCAAGCAAAAATCATGCTTCCAAAAGCCCTGATGCAGTGCAATTTTGCTTTAAACAAACTAACAAACAAAACAATGTTAAATTGTGGCTCGTGCTCCTTGTGCATTGCATTAAAAGGGAAAATGTGAGTTGTTTTGTGTGACTGGCACTGGGCCGCCCAATTTCAGCCGCAAATGTGGCAATGCAGTGGTGGCAAATTGGAGATGCCACAGCCTCCAAATCCCTGGAAGTTATCCACCCTTGACTTCACAAGGCAAGGAAAGGGGTGATGGAAATATCTCAGCCTGAGACTGTGGAAAAGTTTCTTCCAATCAGAGCAAAGTGGGGCTTAGGAGGGTTACTCTGTTCTTTCACCCCTATTCCAGATCTTAATACAAGGATAGTATGGCAGACTAGAGAAACATATGGGTGAGCTGTGGGTGAAGAAACCTTCTGGGGAAAGTGGTTCTTCGGCTGGACAGCATCTCTCACAGAGAGAACGTCAGACCCTGGCAGTTCAGTGACTCTTGCGCTGGCCAAACAAGTTCGGATGAAATAAGAAACCAGAAGCGGGAGCCTGTGCTCACTGGTCAGGTTCAGAGAGATTTTAAAGATACTTTTCGTTTGATTGGGGGAGTAGGGGACAGGTAAGAGGACCTTAAGTTGGGTCCTTTGTTGGGATTTGTCAGGTTCTCTGCTGGCTTCCAGCCAAAAGCAAACACCTCCACTCATGGTTCTCACTGGCTTTTGGAGGCCAATTCATACACTGGCTTCTATAAACAGGGACTTGGGTCTGAAAAATGTAAGTATCTTTCTGGATTGTTTATTGAGTTAGGCTTGAGAGGTACAGTTTTAATGTGGTTGCGATCCTTCCTGTAGGTGTATAATATTTGAAGCTGATTGAGTCGTCAAGAAGAGCATCCCGTACAAACACGCAGGTGTGCAAATGCCATTGGTATCCCATAAATGAGAGCCCTACTGAAGACAATGAACACTGTGGGGTGTGGACTAGGAAGGAGTGTTCAGCCTGGACAGTAGGGCGGATCGGAAGAGAAAATGTAGATATGGCGCTAATCAGCTCTCCTCACTTGTTTGGGTAGTGTCGAAAGGCCAGTTCCCGAGATACTGTGAAAGCAGGAATTCAAAGAAAATTAGTAATGTTGCTGATGCTTATAATTACCTTGTTCTCAGCACAGATCTCTCCAGACCTTAAAAACGAAAAAGGCACTGTAAGCCAGGAGAGAACTCATAAGTGTTTCCCAAGAGGCCTCTGAGAAAGCTAATAAGTCATGAGCCCAGTCTGAGTCAAACCAGGAAGAGTTGCACCAGGGGAATTCTCTTGTAGGAATTTGGATGTGAAAACTTTGGATGGGGACTTTTCCCTAATTTGTTAGAGCTCGTTCATGGAAGCAGTCCAATCCAAGCTGGCACAAGAGAGCTCTGGGTAAGCAGTCACGCGGTATCGTACAATCCATGAGTGCTTAACCCCAGGAATATGAGTTAAATCTGGCCCACCTGGATTTCCAGAGCTACTCTCTCTGCTGCCACAGACGGCAAGGTCCCCTTCCCCCACCCCAACTCCAATCATGTGGAGGTTTACTGGCCTTTGTCCTGTCCCCACCCACCCACCCACCCCAAATTCTCAAAACCTAACAGGACAGTAAAATATGCTTATCGTTTTGGCCCTGACCACTAGTCTTCCAGTGGTCCCATGTGCCACAAATACAGCCTCCAAAATGAAATTCGGCCTTCAGCTGAGAGTCAGTGCCCCTGCTCTAACCCAAATGTGCCCATTTCATCACCTGTGTTCGTATCGTAAGGACGTAAGAGTTTATCCAGCCTGGGATGCTGTCTCTTCCCTTGGCCAGCAAGAAGCTTCTGTGGAGCCACAACAGAGCTTAGTCAATAGCTTCTCCCACTGTTACTCCTAGACTATAATACTCTGTGGTTACACTACCGCTACGTTTCCATTTAACCTAAATAGACCTTTCTTCCTCCATAGATCAGATGATCTGAGGTCTTTGAAAGAAAATTAAGTGACCATCATTGAATGAAACACAGCATGATATTTACTTCCCTCACTTTGTTAACCCATTGTGGTCAAGTGGGAGAGCAGAGTCTTGGACCCAGCAAGCTAATCTGGTCCTCCTGGGATTTGTCAGAACTCATTCTCACTTCACCAGACACCATCACCTTGCTCTCAACCCATCACCTGATGGTTGCCCGGCTTTTGTACAGGTGTCCTTGCTCTCTCATCTCCCATCTAAAGTGTTGCAATGCCTGTGCTAGGGTTGACTTAGTGGGAGTAAGAACTTTAAACTAAAATACACTGGTATTTTTGACCTTGTCTCTTTCGCCTTTGGTCCTGTCCACCACTGGAATACAGCTCCCACGAATGCCTCCAAAAAGTAATTCAGCCCTTGAACTGAAGGAGGCTGAGCTCCCTGGCTGTACACAGCCACAGTCTCGGCTGCCCTGATACAACCTTCTATCCATTTTTGCTCCACCTGTCCATATGCTCCAGTGTCCGTACCTGGTGGTCTGTGTGAACCTCCCCATGAAACAAACCGCTGAACATCAGGTGACAACCTTCCTTGTGGAATACCTTCAGGCCTGGGCTGTCTCTGAACCCCTGATCTGATCCTTGGATCTTCTGGGACAGGGTTTATTTGTTTAAATTTTTATATCCTGCCCTTCACAGTATCTCAGGGCAGGAGGGTTCGGGTTATATCAGAAAAGAAGCATCACAACCTCAAGAGTCTTTCCAAGTTCATGGTCAAGAAAAGAAGCCCATGTTCAACTTTTCTTCATCCTTATCCAGATGTAATTTTGGGGGGCAGCAGGAATGAAAATATCCACCAATATGAGTTGCGTCTGTGTGTGTGTGTGGTGTGTGTGAAGAGAGCAAGCAAGCACATGAACAAAAAAGAATTTCCCTTGAAGAAAGTCAGGAGCACCTCTAAAGGTACCTTTTTCGTTGGGGCCACTCCTGCTGCCAAGTTGCATGAGCCAACGGCTGCCTGACACAGCACTTTTCAGAAGACAGAACAGGACAACTAATCATGGGCAAATCATTAAAGTGTGTGTGTTTGTGTGTGTAGTTATGGCTGTATTTTTACTGACAGGGTTGGGGAGAGGCAGTTGGGGAAGTCTGTCTACTGTGCCAAAATAACTTGGCTGGATTTGGCTGCCGTGCACGGTGTGGAGAAAATGTATAATGGATTCAGTGGTGTTTGGATTTCCGTGGGCCCCCAGGAGGGTGGCTTTTTCCTGAGTTACACACACTCCAGACATGCAGATCAGCGTCTTACTTTGTGGGGAGTTTTGCATGCAAAATGACCAACTCCATCAGTGAGCAGATGACAGCACCAAAGACCATGAAACAGATCAGAACAGATTTTGCAGAATGAAAGCCTCGACTTGGGCAGAGCGAGATGGTTTTTTGCTGCCCCCCTACAGGCAGCCAAATGCCTTGGACCAGCCATGTCCTTAAGACTGTATCTGCTAGCCAGACATGGGCTGAAGAGATGCAGACCTGCCCGCCTCCTTGGGTGGTCTTTCCCTCCGCTGCCCAGCCCTCCTTCTGGTGCTCCTGCCCCTCTTGTTCTCATCACACCTCACCTTTCCCTGAGAACACCCCACCAAAGTTCCAGATCGATGTCCCAATGGTTAATCACTGAACGTTTTCGTGAGGAACTGTAGCTCCTCATTGATTAAGGTGGGCGGCCATTTCCTGAGGGAAAGGAAAATGAATCCAGCTTGAATCGCACGGGAAGGAAATGAATACCAAACCAAGAATCAAGCTTTCAGAGAGCCAATTTCTTGATCTAATCAGAGGGTGTGACTGTCACTGGAAATGAATGCTGTGTGCACAGCACTCGACAGGATGGCCAGCCCGAGTCAATTTTCAGTCTCCGAAGGAGTATTCTGTTTAGGAGGCAAGAGGAGGATGAAAGCTTGGCCGTTTTGCTCTGGACAGTTTCGTGCCAGTCCAGCTAGTGAGGCTTAAAGCAATCGTGTGGTTGTGGGGAATGAACATCGTTGCATGAGATGTATTTGCAAGACCCTTTTGCAAGGCCCACACGTATTTTGGGCTGACGAAGGAGGCCGCCTTATGGCAAGCCGCACCACTGATACACGGAGCTCAGTATTAACAGACAAGCAGTCAGTCGCCCTCCAGATGTTCTAGACTACAAAGTCCACTGGCCCCAGCCGCTCTAGCTAACGATGATGGACAATGGGGTTGGAGTCCAAGATATTCAGAGGGCTCCAGATTCCCTGTCCCTAGCCTATAACCGTTTTTGGGTTGAGAACTGAAGAAAGCATTGTTGCTGCTCTCACAAAATGGCTGCAGTGGGGTGGGTGGGTTGTCTGTTCATAAAACGGAGGACTTGGCCAAACGCTGAAGTTTAATTTCTGGGAAGGCAAAGTAGTGAGACAAAGGAAAAGTAACTTGCCAAAGAACCTAAGGACAGGGTAGAAGTGGGATCAGAGATCCAAAATGCAAACCCACTTTTTTGAACCCAAAAAAGGATAGCCCTGGAGGGCAGGATGGTTCGTGCGCTTCACCTCAATGTGCCTGACAAACAATCAGGCACATCGTGACAACGCTCCTCCCTCAAACTATCGCCTTCCCTCTCGGTCGCCCATGTGGTATCCTAGACCATACGCTCAGGGCCAGCATCCTGCTCAAGAGAGCCCCTCCCCACCTGGCCGGCAACAGTTCCACGGGGCTTCCAACCAGCCAGGACAGGACTCGAGAGCAGGTGGCTGACCTCATATCTGCTAGAGCCTCCTTCCCCAGCTACAGGCAATGCCCACTTTTCCCAGCCTGATGCTCTCCAGCTGTGTTTAACTAGAACTGAGTAGCTAGGGAATCAACAGGGTGGGGGAGACTGGACCAGACTGACCCCTACACACACACGCACACTCTCTCTCCAGTGGCTACAACACTGGCTTCTGAACCAATTTGCCCAATTTTGGGGAAATCCCAGGTCCGGCTGAACTACAAAGTATGCACATTTTCATATTCTCAATGTAAGCACTTGAAGTTGTTCATGCAGAAATATGGAATCCAAACTTATTGAAACAAATATTGTGCATTCTTGCAATATGGCATCCATTATTTCACCTGCCCCGGATTTGTTATTCACACAATGCAGAAAGCCCTTCTGTGAAGGGTATGTGCAAAGAACACACTTTAGCAGCTGGGGAGCCATGAGAATGATCAGTTATCCCCAAAACAAGTCTCTGCAAACTAGTGCCAGGGAGCCTATAACCCCAGAGCCACATGGGGTTATAGGCTCAGACTGGTTATAGGCTCAGACTGGGTTTGTGTGGACCTCAGGGATAAAGACCTGAGAAAGCACCACCTCCCTTGCCAACCTTCCCGGTCAGCAGAAGAATGTCCCTAGTGGCTCCATATGGACCGCAAGTCAACCCAGAGGAGGTCCTTCACCATAACGGCTCCATTTCTCCGCAGCTTCCTGCCTCTGGAGACCAGCCAGGCACCACCATTGCATTTTTGAATCACAGCCTCAAAGCACTTTTATTTCAGGAAAAGTTCCTGAGCTAACTAGCCACAGTGTTGATTCTATTTTTAACATCTCTTATTCTTTTACCTGTCTTATTTTTAGTTGTCACCACTCCAAAGTCTCCATACTAGTCTATGGATCAGAATTGTTGTGAACCTTCCAGAGAGCTTTAGCTATTGGGAAGTATAAAGTTGGAACAAAAAATAATCACTTGAAACTCACCCACAAACTCCACCCACCTTCAGCCGCAGCCTCCTCACCTTGGGTTCCAGCCCCACCTCAGTGCTGCAATGCAGACTCCACCTGAGGACCTTCAGCAAGGAAGCAGATCCCTCTCTGGTCCCCTAGATGAGAGCTGACCCATGATTGTGGTTTTAAAGTAGCAGTGCAGAACCTGGGTACACTAACCAACTTCAGCTGTCGAGTTCTCCTATCTAGCCTTCTGGTGCTCCCCCAAAGACCTCCCCACTCCCCTGTTCCAATCACTTTCCCCAATTTGCCAATCTTTTGGGGGTTTCTTTGTTTCAGTGCAATCACTCACACATCCCCCTGTCAGGTCTGGAAGAATGTGGCTGCTGCTAGAACACCAGGATGAGGGTCCTGGAGAGGGATGGCTGCTAGGGGACCAAAGCAAGCCCAAATACAGCCAGAGGTCAGGTACTGGTAAGACAAAGTCAATGCTCCTGCAAGGCATGGCAGATCCAAAGGCTAAGGTGGGGGTGGGAACAAACAAGATCAGAAACCAACAAACATGGCCGGTCCAGAAGCAAAGACAGACTCAGGAACAAGCAAGGGCCAGATAGTAACAAGGCAATGTGGAGCCAGAGGTGAAGACAAGGTCTGAAGGCAAGCTAGGATCAGACACTGGCAAGGCAGAGCAAGAAGGACAAAGGACAGGTACCTGGCAAGGCAGGGTCCGACCATAGGCAGGAGTCCCTTTCTTCAGTCAGTGGCAACACTAGAAGCAGGAGCAGGAGCTGGCCACCACAAAAGCCTACGTTCCTTTCCAGAGCTCCCAGCTGGGCTGCAGGATTGCCCAGGGTCGGCTCCTCACAAGCACCTACAGGTGTGCTCCTGGTCCTGCAGGCACTGTGGTGCTCTTCAGCATCAGGCCACCAGAGGGAGCTGTGTCAGGTTTGGGATTCTGATCTCCCTCTAAAACATGGAAATGCCTCTCTCTAGGGCATAGTTCCTTGCCATAAATGCTTCAAAATAAAATACACTGATATGTCTGGCCCCACTCCTTTTGCCTTCAGCCCTACTCAAATGTGGAGTGTGCCTCCTGAGGGCTACTCCAAAATGGAATTCAACCTCAGCCCGAAAGAGGAGCTGCGCTTAGGAATGACTTAGGCATGCAATAAGGGAGTGAAAGTCCAACACATTTTCACAATTTGGCCCTCTGGATTCCAGTTCATTAGCCCTCTGCAGGTACCAACCTGCTGAATCAAGCCATGCATTTCTGTCTCTAGAAACTGACTGCAGCTTGCACATTAAAACACACACACACACTTTATGCAAATAAGCACCCAAAACCCAAGGGGCTCTTAGGAACAAATTATGAATTGGGCAAATCGCAATTTGTACAAATCATGCTAGAGCCATAAGGTTTCCAGGTGCTTACTGGCCCAAATTTCATTGGCGGTCAAAAATATGCAGAGATCAAGGTCTGCTTTAGAGATGGAAGTTCATAGGGGAAAACAACTGAATCAGCCACTTCAGTTCATTGGACCAGAAGAGGGCAGGATGTCAAGCTCAGACCACCTAGATTTTCCTGGTTTGCTACATCTGTATATGCACTTTTGAAATAAAGTGCATCTATTTCTGGGCAGCATGAATAAATAAGGGTTAAAAAAACAAAATCATCAGCAATGAATTGGGAAGGTATCACACTCTCTCTCGGCACACATTTCTTTTATAACAGGCAGATAATTCTGACGGGTCCCCCTGGGCACTGGTTCTCTCATCCAGATGTCATCCATAAAAAAGACTGTCATTTGAGAACATAATTTTCTTAATCCCCAAATTGGAGAGAACATGTAACGGGTGCTGTTTTTAACTGCTCATTTATTGGCCGGGTGTCTTTTGCCGCTGCTGTCGTTAATATTTCACTCCATGGCTCCAAGCAATAACAGAGAAGTTAAGTTTTGTTTGCATATGTTTTGATCGCTTTTGCCATTTGTCAACAATTGATTTTCCTTCCCCCTCTGAATATTAACCAGGATCTTCTCTTCATTTACTGCTTCACAAGTTCATATTAAAATCCCAGCCATACTTAGAAGAGGTTGCCATTAATTGTTCAAATGCAACCACCAGAGGGAGCTCCATCCTTTGAGCAATGGAGTATATTTATTTTTCACCTCTATTCTTTAAACCTTCAATGCGTTGTATTGCTGCCATAGGACAGAGTGAGCCAAGTGAAAACAAATCTGAAGTCATCAAATGGAAAACGGCATGCGTAGAGGCACACATCACACACTTCCCCGCACTGCTGAGGGAGCCACAATGGGGTGCGCTCACTTCCCCTTCCAATATGCAATGTGCGAGGGCAAAGAGCTGAAAAAAGAATTCTTGGTTGCAGGAAGAGAGAGGCCCGAGTTATAATCTGCCAATTTTGTGGCGGACTAGCAACACACCATGATGATTGACTCTGGGCATGAAAGCGGATGGAAATTGATCTCTGGCAAGTCCATGTTAACAAACTGAGATGAAGGAATTTATTTTCCAAAGAATTCATGGTAGAGAAAAATATTCTCCTCTTTTCCATTGCAGAAAGAAAGAGCAGAAATTTGGGGAATTAGCTGCACTGGATCAGGGGCTACTGACACAGTCGGGCTTCTCCATCTTGGCACCCTTGCTCATGATTTACTACAACTCATATCTTGTTCGTATCTTGATGGGGGTTGCAATCCTATGCAGCTGGAAGGTTGGAGAATGCTGCCCTACCCAGAGATACAGCAAAGGCATTATATGCATTGCCAGAAGAGGACAGAAGAAGGTACGTACACTAATTTATATGCATTAATGCAAATGAGGCCATAAATGATTATACTGCAATGGGAATGCTTCTCACTATAGTGGAGAGCACTGTAACAAGGTCCTTTGTGTGTCTGCCCTTGCGGTTGTTTCTTTAAATCAGACTTGAGCTGGTTAGCCCTTCAGACAGAAGAGGTCTTCGGATAAAGTTCTTATTCATTTGTTATGTCCCTGCAAGGAACCCATGATGGCCTACACAAGCCTCCTCCTCTTCCTCTTCCTTTTATCCTCACAACAACCCTGTGGGGTAGGTTAAGCTGGGAGTCAGTGACTGACCCAAAGTCACCCAGGGAGCTTTGGGGCTGCGTGGGAAATAAAACCCAGATCTTCTGAGTCCGAGTCCAATACTACAGTTTAGGTTCTCCTCCAAATCCTGCACACATGGCCATCTTATAAGCCCCACCTCCTGCCCTGTCACCTCTGTATAACAATAGTCCTTCCACCACCACAGGAAATTCTCTAAGCAACATGAAAGTGTTTCTCAGACCTGAAAGATCTTGCCAGCTCTAGTCAGTTTCTGTCCTTCCCCTTCCTCTTTCCTACTCAATCAACCTTCTCTCTCTGTTAAGGCCAGAAATGAAACTGCCACAGCTGACAAATTCCTTCAAGCTTCTCCATGGAGACCTTCTCCTCCCTTCTACTTCCAGAAGTGCCCAGGAATGGAATCATTTCCCAGGGCTAAGGATCCCCACCAGCCCAGGTGGGATTCCTGGGAGCGCCAAACTGCAGAACAGAATCCTTCTGCTCCTGGCCACTCCTACATACACTCCAACAGTGTCTATTTCATGGGGAAAATTCTGGTTTTGACATTAACTGCCCTGGATGCCAATATGAAATGGTTTTTCCCATTGCCACCTAGGCCAGGGCTTACTTTCCAGCTGTATTTCTGTTTCCTGGCAAATAAATGTCAGGCTTATTTTGGAATTGGCCCTCTCCAACATGCTGCTGAATTCCAAAACCCTGAACAGCTTAGCAACTTGGGGGGCATGGAGTGTGTAGCAACATCAGCATGTCCACAAGCAAAAATTACTTGTGCTTTCTAGATCACAGGAAAATTAATTTTGGGAATGCTCACTTCAAAGCAGAGGGACAGGACATTATCACAACGGGCATCCCTACATCAAATGCCTGTGTGTACACAGTCGGTAAGACAAGATTGTTCTTGTCCGCAAAACTCCCTGAAGGAAACAGTTCACAGAAACAGAAAATTCGTGTGTGTGTGTGTGTGTGTGTGTGTGTGTGTGTG
>NW_025335759.1:4431044-4461424 GCF_004798865.1 Varanus komodoensis
GAGAGAGAGAGAGAGAGAGAGAGAGAGAGAGAGAGAGATAAAGGGAGAGGGAGAGGGTGAGCGCTCATCAGCGTGGTCTAGTGCTTAGGAATGTGGGACTGAAACTCCAACGAGTTCTGAATTCTTTTAAAAAAGAAAAAGGTGGGATATAAATACAATCATCCCATTTCCTTCTCAGTTCAGTTTCATACCCACCCTTCCTAGACTAGCTTCTCCCCTTCCAAGTGATGTGTAGCAATGAGTTCTCTACTGCAGGTGACCAAGGCTAGAATTAAAACAACAACTCAGTACAAAAAACCAGCCTTTCATGTTTAGCATTTTTACAGGCCACCCCAAACAGGGACACTTTACAGGGTTGCCTGAATACCTGCAGAGCTGAGTGGAGCTGTGTTTAGGCCAAAGACAAGCCACATGTTCCTGGTCCACTTCTGAGAACTCCTCCTACATTACACCAGGCCAAAGAGTTAGAGAGACCCTCCCCAAAGCACCCTACCACTCTGGTAGCTTGTGGAAACTCAGTGCTCACAATGGAAACTCAGCGCTCACAATGTCAACATAATCCCAGTTTTTCTGACTTTTTGTACTCATAGATGAAAAGGGCTTGCAATTCCCTAATTTCATTCCAAAGGGCAAATGTCCAAGCATCCAACTCACACACACCTCCTCCATTACACCCAGCCGAAAGTTCTACTCCTCCAGGTTTGGGCAGGATGTTTAGCCATGTTCTGGACTTAACAGAGCAGGGATGAAAGATGCCCACCTGCTATATCCCAGTATCCCCTTCAGAGGAGGTCTACTTGGCATTTGCTTGAAGGTGAATTGGAGAGGTGGAGGGTGGCTGTGCACCCACTTTTACAAAGGCTGCCCCTCTATTTAACAGAGTCCTCCATGCGAAGGTTTAAAGATCAAGGGCCCCAAGAACCATGCCCATGGGTGGTGAGCACTCGGACAGCAAACGGAACATGCGCCAATCAGTTGGCCGCAAGCGCTGCAACTATGGCAAGATCAGCTCCCTTTCCTCACTTTCTTTCTGAAGGATAATCATCCTTTCTAAAAATGCATCTATGCATATGAATTAGCATATACACATTCAATGCAAATCCCTGGCTTCCTTTTCAGTGATGTATTCCCACTTTTTGGCAGTTCCTACACAGCAGCCAGCAAGAATATCACTGCTTTAAAAAGCTAGAATAGCCTCTCTGTAGCAAAGGGCATTCCTGCCTAAGGAAGGCTTGGAGCACCCAGGCAAGCGAGGTTCTTGCTTGGTGGAGTCGCACCAAGCACAGTGAATCTGGCAAATCCCAGAGCAGCCATGAGGAACCAAGCTGGGTGGTTGTGACAGAGAAGGTCTGTTTCCATGGGAGCCCTTTGTCCATCAAGAGACTGATGCACACTTTTTATTTTTGGCAAATTGGAGTCCTCTTTTGGGAGGAAGGACGATTCATAAGTGGCCATTGTATTTGGGACATAGAGAGGTGGATCCACCAGGTTCAGGTTCACGACCCTATCAGATGTCTGTGCACCTTTGTAAGGCTGAATAGGGCTTCATTCTACAAAGCCTGCCCTCCCCCACTCTAAACAATTTAGAGTGTTTGTTCTTTCACTTCAAAATTAAGGCTGTGCTAGGAGTTATTAGGCAAACATTTTCATCCAAAATGCAAAGGCTCCAGTAGAGAGGAAGTGCTTCTAAGTAGCTTCTGCCCCAACCAGCTCATGCATTTTTCCTGCATTGGCTGATTGACACATGCAAATCACACCTTGGGAGTATGTAAGTTGTCCCCTTGAGCATCACCCCAAAAGAGAATAACTTGAGACAAAGATGTGTGTCATATTTGCATATGCTAATTTAGACCTCAAGATGCAAATTTTAAAATAATTACTATAATCGGAACAGAAATAAAGTTCTTCTGAACATAGTGGGAGTGGTTGTGTCCACCTCTATTCTAAGTGCTCAGAGCTGGTGGGCAACTTCAAGGACTGGGCTTTGGTTCCTGCAGTTCTCCCTCTTTTCTTAGGGTTTTTCCCATTAAGGCAGATTGAACATCCCTTCCAATAAGGAACACCTTTCCATGGAGGACTGCCCTCTGACAGTACTTCAGGGAGAGGCCTGTCCTCTGCAAAGCAGCCATTTGGGCCACTATACGAGGACTACAGTTGAGCGATAAGCATGACTAAAGAAGTCACAAGAATTAGAGACATGGTTTGGAGTGGTCTAGGAAGCAAGAAAAAACCCCGCTTTGCTTGACTGCTGGTCATGACTTGCGAGAGGAGGGACTTTAACCAGCAGCGCTGATCTGAAAGGCTACATGGGCTCATGCTACAAGAAGCCAAGTCAACTCAACAGCGTGGCAAACCAAAGCCATTTTCTGGCTGCAGCGCGGATGCCTTCCAGAGCCTTCATTCTTGCTGGATGGTGACAATCCACAGGGCTGGAGACACCGATGTATGCAAAGTGCCTGTTAGGCGAGTGCAAAGGCAACACACTCCGCTTGCATTGAAGGCCCTCCAAGTGAAATCCGAGTACGCTTTGTCTGCCTCACTCGCAGATTTCCTCCTTTATAGCCTCTGTACACCGTAGTGGTTCACATCAGATCAAAAGGAGGAAATTGAACCTTGCAAACTTTTGGCTGGAAGGTATCTGGGGGGGAAGGAGCCAGTCTGTACAATAGCTGTTTGTCTCGTGCCACTGATGTATAATGAAAGATACCTCCAGTAGTGAGCATACAAGACAGCCAGCTAAATATCTGTGAGACAGGAAAGAAGAGAGAAATAAGAGCTCACGCCTCCATCTGGTACGGAGAAGGAACCAGTAGGCTGCAATGTTTAGTTGACCCATTAATCAAGCAAACTGAATAAGCAAACATTTCCATGACTAAAAATGTTAACCAAGTTGCATATGTCTTTTCCAGTTATCGTATTTAATACCAATTCTTGCAGGGCTGGTTTAGATGACCATGTCTTAGCTTCTCCCTTCACAGCTGGTATGAACAAACCAGGAATTCTTCAATTAACTATAATTTCCCATTTGATCGAAACTGGGAAACTATGGTTAATAGCTTTGGAACAAGCCAACTTCAGACCATGACTTCATAACTTGGCTTTTTCTGAAGCCATAGACCAGAGTTTCCTGATTCCCCAGAGCAGGGCTGGATGGAAGGAACTTGGTTAGCATGAGAGTTCCGAGTTTGCTCACATGAAGAACAAATCTTGGTTTCTTAAGCTGAGACAGGAGTATCCAAATGCAATGGTTCAAACTGCAACATGCAAAGGTGATCTCAGATGGATTCCTCAAAAGAGGCAAGCAGGAGACAGGAAGCTTAGAAACATAGAAACAGAGTGAGTCAGAAGGGGTCTTCCAGGCCACTTAGTCTGACCCCCGGCACCAGCCAGCTCCGCTCACGACATGCCCAAGCTTCTTTTCAGTTTTCATCTGCTACAGTGGACGTTGTGCCACCTGAAGCAAAGCATGCCGCCCCCGTTTAGAATGCTTGTGGTGCTTTCCCACAAACTCAGTCATGCAAATTTAATGGCTTAGTTAATGATAAATCACCAGGATTAAGCAGTCACTGAGCAAGGCCTCTAGAAGGTTAGGTTGGGTTGGGTTGATCACACACGCTGGAAATCGCAACCACCAGAGCTGAAAACTGGCTGTTGGGTGGAAGAGGCTGATTTCACCCGGGACTTGAAGCAATCCTAGATTCTTGGAAGGCCCTCGTGACATTTCTTGCTTTAATCCAGCAAAATGCACGCCACAGCAGAAAAATTAAAATCATGTGCGCATTGCACAACTGCAGCGAGCAAAATTTTGAAAGGAGGAAATCAATCTCACCCCCACAGGATTAACCCTTGTGCTCCACTTCTCTTTTATAAGGGTTATATCGCTTGGTAGAAATTAGGCGAAAGCTGTCTATGGAGATGCTCATGGGTCACGGGGTGAGGGGAGGTGGGATTTGATCCTAATAATTGTAGATAACTGGATAATTTGAGCTGGCTCAGGTAAAAATCCCTGAGTAGCACCTCTTGTTCTGTCACATTTTCTGTGGCCTTGAGAAAGTTTTTCCATTATAATTTAAGTTAAAATCCAGCCCATCTCCCCACTATACAGGAAGCTGCGACCTGTGTCCCAGCTTCTTCAGTCAGCTGTTCATAACTAACCACTGAGGAACAACAGGACTGTCTTAAACTCAGAAATGGATAGATCAGCCCTTCAAAAAGAGAACTGTCCTCTGTAAAAGCGTGCACTTGGTCACCTTCCCTAAAACAGTGTCTTCCAGATGTTTTGAACTCTCATCAACTCCATCCAGCATGATTGATGGTCAGTCATTATTGCAGCCAAACTTCTGAAGAGCACCAGGGTATGGAAGACAGAGCTACATCATTGGCCCTTCCACCCAAGGAAATCTTAAAGATGATCCAAGAAATTTTCCAGTTATGGAAGCCAGAGCATTTGGTCTTCCCTTTATTCAACCATCATCAGTGGTGTGGAAACGACCACTACTATCAGTCAAAGGAGTATTTTTGTACTCAAAACACATTGTTAAATTTTTAAATATGGTTTTCACAACAACAATATTGTATTCATTTATTTTTAAATTTATATACCATCCATCAGCCGGAGAGGCTTTCTGGGTCATTCAAAAGATATTTCTACGAGTACACTGAGGCAAGCTCCAGCTTGGGTTATCCTCTCTTGATATTGTCATGACAAAAAGTAAATTAGTATTATCACCCTGTGCTAAAATCAATAGGACATGTTGTGAGCCGCCCCGAGGCTTTGTTGCGATGGGGGCGGCATAGAAATGTTTTAAATAAATAAATAAATCACTCAGCCAAAAGGAACCAGGAAACTGCCTATTACAAAGAGCTGTAAATATAGGGAAAAGCAAATCAGAAGGGGAAGCCTGGGAGAGAGCAGACAATAAAACCAACACGCCGCATTGAGTCTCAAAAGGACTAGCCACTGTTATTTTTGTTCAAGCTTTAGAAGAATAGGGAGGGAAATGCCAAATTGGATGCCCACCACAGATGAATAATTAGCCTTGCCTTTCTTTCCCCTAGAAAAATCTAGCCAGCACACTGTAAAAAGATCTACAGTACCGAGAACAATCTTAGGCACATACAAAAGCCTTCAAGGAACACTAGTTTTTACTAATATAGAATACATCCAAGGAGGGGACCTGTGACAAAATGTTGCCATGTGGAGCTGCCCTGTTGAAGAGTTCTGCCACCGAGCCATGACTTCTTTCAAAAGGAGAAGCTGAGGAGCTCTGCTGGATCAAGCGAAGGGTCCAGCGAGTCCAGCATTCCTTTCGCACAGTGGCCAACCAGCTGCACCCAAGATGCCCCAAGCAGGATGTGACTACAAGCTCCCCAGAAACTGGCAAGGAGCACAGACCCCTCCAGACTAGAGTAGTCCTCTCCATGAATTGGCTTCAATCCCCCTTTGAAGCTGTCCACACTGGTGGCCATCACTAACTGTTGTGGCAGTGACTTGCACAGCTGGACTACGCATTGTGTGAAGACGTCCTTCCTTCTATCTGTCCTGAACCTCCGAATCAGCTCCAGGGGGTGCCCAGGGCTCTAGCATTATATATTATGAGATGCTCTATTCCATGAGCCCTTCGCCTGCTCTTCCAGGTCTCCCTGCCTCCAAGAGCCCCCAAAGTAAGTATGCTCAGTCCTCATTGTTTTCAGCTCCCCAGCTCCTTTAAAGCTCTTTCTCCCATGAAAGATTTTGCCTGGCTCTGTGAAGTTTTCCTTGCTCCACGCCAGCGAATGTCATCTCTACCTATAACCCCACACTCCAGAAACTGAGTTCCATATTTGTATATATGATTCTCCACCACTTCTTTCAAAGGGCAAGTGCAATATGTATGGGATGAAGTCCGAAAAGCCCGTCCGTGACAACCAAGCAAGGGCCCTCAGACTTCCTTACCAAGGAACCTGTGGCCAATTTCAAAGTGACAGATTATGACGGTCACCACAGACATGCCCTCAAAGGCAGCCCAACCTTTCAGGCTGTTGTGTTCATCCATATGGACCATACACTTCTACCAATTTCCATCTCCAGGAGAAGTAGATCTTTTGTAAAACTAAGAGGTCCTCATTGCCCATTCAAGAACAAACCATCCCAAAATACCTTGCCATACAAAAGGGACCAATGCACTGCTGCTGGGAAAATTCATTTCTTCCCACCCACTGTAAGCTAGCAGGGCTCCTTATCCATTGCAGATTTTCTCCTGAGCTTTATAGGAGCTATCCCTGGTGCTCTTTGATGGTAGGCCTATTTTGGAGCTGGGGTTCAGCACCATGGATAGCTCCTTAGAAGGCAGAATACAAGCTCAGTAGCTAAGATGGGCATCACCAGTTGCCCCTACTCACAATCCATGAGATTAAACATTCCATATTGTCTGCTCTGAGTGGCTGCGGCTTCCTCGGTTCATGAGCAAAGCTGAATTTTGCTTCATCACCTGCTAGTTGTTTAATTACTAATGCCGGGTGTTGAATCTGAGACCTTCAAGATGCAATTCAGTGTCCTGCACCAAAGCTATGATTCATGGGTAGGAGTTCTCTCCAGATAACTCTGCAGGCAAAGGAAGAAGCTTGCTCACAGCAAAGTAGCAGAGAACACTTGAACCTCCCTGGCTGTACCATCAAGGACCGCTGGGTGACACCTCCAAAGAAACCGTAGTCAAGGGTTTGCTTGGAACATGGGCAAACTTAAATATATAGCATGTAAAGCTGCTTCTCCTAAATCAGACCCTTGGTCCATCCAGCCCAGAACAGTCAGCACTGACTGTCAGCAGGGGCTCTCTAAAGTTGCAGGCTGGATTCCTTCCCAAAGATGTCAGGGAAGGATGCTGAGACCTTTTGCATGCCCAGCAGGGACCCTGCCACTCACCTTCCCATTTCCATCCTGAGAACTGCACAAGAGATAAGGGCATTTGATTGCATTGAGCAAGGTCTCAATAGGGACTATGATTTCTCTCCACCTTGTTGGGAGAAAGACTCTCCATGCACTTGCTGGTCTCGGGGAACGAAATGCTTGCTGCAGCCTGCAGTCCTTCCAACCGGCAGTTCCACTGATAGCATTTGATAAAGCAGGTTAGAACTGACTAATTTGCTGAAGTATCCGAACCACTAAAATGGCCTGTCGATACACATTCTGCCCTTGCCCTTGAATTGGGAAACAGAAGGCTGGCTTGGTTATGCTATAATAGCAACCTCACGGGCTTCTCGCCAGGTTATAGCCGGGTGCCCGCCAGCCACAGCTCCACTGACGAACAGCAGGATGCCAGCGGGATCAAAGCAAAGGCACGGGAATCGATCGCATTGACCAGCAGCTCACACCACCCTTTCCCCCAGCGTGTGGCCACGAGGGGTCAACTGTCCCCTACGAAAGTCAATGCAAACCTTAAATCAGGCATGGAGAACGAGGTTAGATGATGTCAATGAGAGTGGCCAGACGCATTGATGTCATCGCCACAGCCACTGTTTAAACGTGGGCTTCATCAGGCAAAGTTTTACAAAAAGCAGCCGGGAGGGGGAACACTGACTGGGCGCTGAGGTCCTGGTGTCTACATGACCCCAACTTGCAGGTGGAATTGAGGAAGGAGGAGTCTGCAGATGTCACAATCTGACTTGAAGTTTTGCCATCACTGGTGCGGCAACTTCTACGGCTCCCGGTTGGGGGAGGGGGGACTGGCCCCTGGAGCAGCTGCTTCTGCCCTCCCTTCGGCTCTAGAAGGGGAAAAGGTGTCTCCACAGGGGTTCCCCCAAGGCAATGTGTTCTTCATATTATGCGTGTTGGAGGAGGAGAATTGTCTACGTGGCAACTTTGCTTTTTGTGTGTCTTTTAACAGCTCTGTTTATTTATTTTATTATTTTATTTATTTATTTTTCTATTTATATCCTGCCTTTTTCCTACAAAGGGCTCAAGGCAGCTTACATCATTCTCCTCCTCCATCTTATCCCCACAACAACAGCCCTGTGAGGTAGGTTGGGCTGAGAGTCTGAGACTGGCCCAAAGTCACCCAGTTGGCTCCATGGCCAAGCAGGGACTCAAACCCAGATCGCCTGAGTCCCAGTCCCATGCTCTAACCACTACACCACACTGGCTTTACACCACACTGTTGACAGCACCCTCTGCCTCGCTTATAGCCAGATGTCAACAGATTTCTCTGCAGCTATCACCGAGCAAGGCCTAGGTTTCCCCAGCTTTACCAAACAGAACCCCCTGCGCTTTCAGGCAGGGAGCTCTTGTCCCAGAAAGTGCAAGCACAGCCCCTCTGGTCCGTCTCGCAGGACTCTCCCGGAGCGCAGTCAGCCGTCCTCTGCTCACTGCCATATCACACACTATCAGCTGAGACACATCACAGAGGAAGTGACTGTGTCCCCCAGACAGGGCTGCCAAGCATGCTAATTGCCATGCATTAATGCCACGATTGTTTTGCGACGCCTCAAATCAAAATTTCGCTGATGCGAATCCCGCATGCCTTCATGCCCTCGGTGGGAGCTAAGAGAGCTTCATGGAGAAAACTCAGTGCAATGGAGGGTGAGACAGCAGTTCCCCTACACACACACACACACACACACACACACAATCTCTCTCTATGCTATTCCACCCTTTTGCTTTGATGCCACTTGCATTCAACGGACAAGTTCCTGCTTCCCACACAGAGCAAATAACCTTTGAGGGTCAAACATGCATGGGAAGCATTTTGATGCTGCTAGGCTCACAGCAGGTCCAAAGTCAGGTGGATCCTGAGCAAAACACCATATGCTCCTGTTTTCTTATATACAGCCACTGGGTACATTAGCTATTGCCAGCATGGCAAAGGTGGGGGAGGAAGAGGAACGACCACCAGGCAGAAAGTGGTCAGGCAGCAGGAGCAATGGAAGAAGGCAGCTGAGGTCGCAGTTGGACCATTGCCAGGGTGCAGAGAGCGCTTGCTTCACCTGAAGCAA
Organism: Varanus komodoensis; assembly: GCF_004798865.1. Taxonomy (NCBI): domain Eukaryota; kingdom Metazoa; phylum Chordata; class Lepidosauria; order Squamata; family Varanidae; genus Varanus; species Varanus komodoensis. The sequence goes on from NW_025335759.1 coordinate 4,440,012, forward strand.
GTCACCGATTTATTCCCCATCACGGACAGCTCCAGTGCTTTGGGGAGTGAGGCTAACGACCCAGCATTGGCAAGTTTCGGGGAGCGGATGCAAGTTCAGAATGGGCAACAACACTGGAGGAAGAACAGTTGGCCTGAGCGGTTTCATCCTTGGCAGTCAGGTGTCCTCTTTTACAAGGACAGTCCTCTCTTTGGTGGGCTGCCAACAGAGTGCCCTCTGCTTTGAAGGTTCCTTTCATAGGAAAGTCCGCCCAGTCCAAGTTCGGTATAAAGAATCATCCAAAGGAAGAGCTGGTTCTGGACTCCAACAGGACCTGCGCAGAAGATGGAGCACACCTGGGCACACTCTTGCACACATGGGTGTGATGCACTATATTGCTTTTTAAGTTATGGCAGTGATTGCTAAGTTCACATCTACACATGCAAATGGATCTATGCTCACGTTATGCGAGCCAATGTCCTTTCTTGCCCACGTTTTCGGCGATTCAGAGGTTCCCAACCTATTTGGAAGGCTGGCCAAACTGTACATGCCATGTGTTTTTCTTAGGAATATTACAGATTAATGGTTCAGGATGTCAACTAGATGGTTGTTTTATTGTTAGGAGCAGCTTTTTCAATACCGAGGTCCTGCTTGGAAAGTGGGACTCCTTTGCGGAAGGTTCTTCTCCCCTCCTTCTCCACCAGCTCTGGGGGACCTCAGGGTGCACATCCAGCTCTTCAAGAACCTGGAAGGAGCAATGGATCGACACTTCCTAGGAGCGTTAATGCTTTTTGCCTCCACTTATGCTCTCCCAGGATTTCCTGTGTCAAGGCCATTCCTGAGCCCATCCACCTCAGCCCGTATCTGCTTCCCAGGAGGTGGCATCTCTTCCACAGAGCTCCAAGTGACCATCTTTGATGAGGTTTGCAGCTCAGGAAGAAAGGAAGCGAGGGTTTTTCCTCCTCTTCCCATTATTACAACATACACACCACCAAAATACTGTAACTCTCCCCCTGCATGGCATTTAGATTTATTTTTTTAAAAACCTTTTTGCACTGGTTGGGCATGATGAGAGGCAGAGGAGCACATGAACTGACATAATTATTTTATTTGAGATGATTTGGAAGAGAAAATAATTGGCTGCCTTTACCTCCTGTGTGCTTGAATTAAATTCCAGCAATTGTCTCTAAATGCAAACACACACACACATGAATGCGCCAGATTTATATCCTAAATGCCTCACAATGCTTCTCTCCGATGCTCCACTTGTATCTGCATTGCTCCTGGTTATTTTTTTTAAAAGCTGCAACGATTCTGAGAGATCTCTTCTCCCATGGAAGTTTGATTCACAGCAGTGAAGCTCAGTAATTTTAGACCTGGCCTTAATGATCTTATGCCCCTCACCTTCAGAAGGCTATTTGTATTAGTTCTTTTGTGAAACACACAGCAAACCTTTCTCCCACACACACACATCCCATCCTTTTTCATTCCTGGTAGTTTAGAAGAGCAGCAACAAAAGCATTTGCCAACCCGGATTTTAAAATGCAAACGGAAAATGTTTTAAAGGCATTTCTGCATTTTAAACTCACTTCAGGTGTAGTGCCATCATTATAAGAATAACGGGGAGACTGCTTCTTCTGCCCTCCCCACTTGCTACTCTCTGGGTGGGCATGTGGGGGCTGCCTGGGCTTTGGGCACCCTAGACTTTGGCCCCCAAATCCAGTCCTGGCTGGACCATTTCAGGCTCAGGTTACACAGTCCTTGTAACTTCTCAGCAAAGGGCTTCTTGCATACACGGATAAGCACGAGAGACCAGCAATGCAAGAACTATTGCTCAGGCAGCACAAATATGGCACTGGAACCTCTGTCTTGTGATTTCCAGGCCTCGCTCGGCAGCACGGAGCCCAGGCTCGGACAGGAACAGCAACACGAATGCCAGGAATTCAGCAGCAAACGCAGGCATGGCAACAGCTGCCTTGCGGGGAAACACGGATAGCTGCCCAACCCACAGAAAGAAAGTGCTGCGGTGTGACTCCGCAGGACACCTCTGGCGTGGAAAATCAACTTAGAAGGCCGTTCCTGGCCACTGGGCACAAGCCCCTCAGCACTCCCACCTGCAGAACTGGTGACTCGACATTTTACGTTCCCAGCTCGTTGCTGCACAGGCAAATACTGGGACTGGAAGCACAGATAACATTTGGGAGGGTTTCCCATGCTCCTTTGCCCCAGGCATGTTCCAATCCTGCACTCAGAAGGAACTGGAAAATGGCGTCTGCAAGCCGCTGGATGCCGGAATGCAGGACGCACACTGTGTCCAACTGTGAGCATTCCACAACTGCGATGTACAAGCACAGGAAGTGCCATCCAGCCCACACAACCCTGCCCGGTGGGGCCACTTCACACAGCACCACACAGCCTTCTGCTGGGGCATTGTGGGTATTTTTAAAATGGCGGCTGGTGCGACATGGAAGAGCCAGAAAGAAGAGCACCAGTGAATGCTGCCACCCCCACCTTCTAGCATCCAGAGTAAAATGGCCTCCACTCTTGCTGTTCCCACACTCAAGAGAGCAAAAATGCCGGTGGCGGCCTGCTCTTGCACTAGCATGAGCAGTTCTATCTCCTTGCACAGGACTGTGCTCTTCAGCAGCCTGAGTCTTCCAGAAATTTTTGACCACGACTCTTGGCATTCCTGGCCATCGGCCATGTTGGTGGGGGATTCTGGGAATTGTAGTCTGGCATTTCTGGCAAGCAGCAGGTTTGGGAAGGCTGGTCTAAAGATATAGCATGGGTTTTGCAACAACTTCATTCTTATGCCCTGGCTGTTCTACCTCTTGGTGTCTCGTGCACAGAAGTGCCATCTTCCACAAGTCTCTCCCAGTCAATCCCTGTTTTGTTCCATCGTCGTTTCTACTTCAGCTGCTCTTGAGGAGGAGACAAGAGCAGCCGCCCCTGAAGAAACAGCCACATCAAGAATCTGACCTTATACAAAGGGCAGAATAAAGCATCCACTGTTCTTAAAACCAGATGTTGACTGCAGGGATGCATGAGCCAATCGACTTCTCTTCTGTGTGACTTTCACATGTGTCCACCTGGGTGAGTTCCCAACCTGCTTCTGCGTTAATCTAGGAGTTTAAATATTCACATACAAATGTGCGATAATTTTTAAATGCCTATTCTCTCCCCTATTCATTCCTGGAATGTGCTTTCTCTCAAAAAGCATATTAGTCAGAGCACAGTTCTGCACATGCGGAGACAAACAAGACAGAAATGTTTTTTCTATCCAAGCATGTATCTTTTTTTCCATCCAAGCATGGGCTCTCTCAACACGCCCATTTTAAAACCATGCTGGGAACTTCAGTTATCGGACAGTACAGAAATAAACAATAAAAGCTCAGATTCTTCTGTCTAAAAATCCATATGATTCAATACTGAATGTGTTTTCTTTCAAAATGCATTTTAAACCCACACTGTTCCATATTTTTTCCACAGAACTGCCTCAGAACATTCAGCAAGCAAGAAAGGCAACATTAACACACGTTCTCATCTGCACACTCATGCAAGACATGCTGAATCAGTTTCTAACAGAACCTGTATTAGAATGTGCAAACATTGAATTCCTCCAACATCCATTGTTACAGTCAGAGATCAGAAGAGGCGGACACATGGCGAACGGCCTCCCACAACCTGCTCTCCCCCCACCATGGCAAGAGAGACTGGGGATGTCAAGGACTCATCGTCAAAGAGAACTAGAGGGCACCAGCTTGGAGACGGCTGTCTCACACCCACCTCTTTGATTCTGAAGCAAAATGGATGCCTACCTCCTCAGCTCAGCTGTGACTGTGCAATGAACACGGGGACCAATATAGCATCCCTGTCTACAATTGTGAAGGTAGACATTGTGCAAGCCAAGATTATGCCCAGCCAGTATTCACCTTGTATGGCATTGGTTTGCTTTGTGTACTGTGAAGTACAAGACCATACGCACATGCCCCGGTATGTACTTGTAACCTTGAGCATCCTGGAAGAAAACCTCCAATAGATGGAATGTAATCAATGGTTGAAGTAGGTTGAGGGTTGAATCCACGGTTGCTTTTTGCTTTTGCTTTTGCTCTGTTTGATTTTGATTTGGACTTTTGCTGATATTATGTTTTCTTGTTTACAGTGCTTCTTTGTTGTGGTTAACTCATTGTTATAATTTTTGTTATTATTATTTGTTGTTGTTGTTGTTGTAATTGTACATGAAAAATTGTAGGATGGGATATAAATGTTTTAAAGAAAGAAAGTAGAGGTGGAGATACACTACACTTCCCCTAGTTTGCTGCACTATACATATTCTCGTTTGTAGCTCCACCACAATAACAATAGCCATTTTGCTCATACAAAAGGATTATAAAGGGAGAGACCATGGTTGCTTGTAACAGAATCTAAGAAACATGAACAGATGTCAGCTAAGGTCATAAAATAGGCTGCACAGCCTCAAAACCCCACAGTAGCCTCTTTAACGATCTCATAGATGAATTCTTATGTGCAAACGCCAAGCATCTAAGCCTTTTCTTTCTCTTCTCCTGGAGAGGAGACACTTTTTCTGCAGCCTTGGACCAAGAGAAGGAATTTAGCTCTGAGCACTAATCCACTCTGTGTTTGGTAAATACTGCTGACAAGCGAGAGCTGGGAAATTACAGGGAAAGTTAAATGCCAGCGGGAGCAAAGGAAGTTAAGGGAAAAAATAGAGGCCGTGCTGGGACCTGTTTTCAGGTGAACACAGGGATGCCTCTGATTTAGTCTGGAGAAAAAAATATGGTTCCAGGAAGCCCTTTATCCTTCTCCCACCTGTTTTGCTAATTTCAGATGTTTTCTATCTCGATATAGGAACAGAGTTAAATTGGTCTCCCCACCCCCCTTTTAAAGGGAAATCACAGCACTGCAGAGACTATGGGGCATCGGAAGGCCACCTAATTCACGTCTGATAGCAGGTTGAGGAGTCAGCCTCTGCCACCCCACCCCTCCAATCCACTACACCAACAGTCCAGATAATCCAGATAAGAATGTGCTACAAAACAGTAAGGGAGGAAAAACCCCAAGGGAAGGCTTGGGTGCTGGTGTACACAAGCAAGCCATGACACTTGCATGGCAAACTAGCACTCGGATGCCAAAAGAGCGGAAACACAGCCTCCAAAATCTACCCCAAAGAGGGGACAGATTTTCACAGAAGTTGCAGGAGCTCATTTATAGCAGATCTGGAAGCAATGACTGTGATTTAAACAGAGGTAACTGCACAGGCCATCCTAACCTGGAGGACAGGTGACTCAGGTGTACCTGCCCGTTGAGTCAGGTTCTCCATGTGCTAACTCTGGATGGACAAGAGTAGGACCCCTTCCTGCTCTACTTCTTGGGGTTCTTTGGCTTTAAAGGAGCCCCGAACTGGCCACCTTCAAGCAGAGGACTGTTCTCTGCAAAGTGGCACATGTGGCCCTCTAGCTAAACTACCACTCCACATCTTGAAGTCCCATTCACAGCAGGGTGGCCATGGATGAATCACCAAAAAAGAGGGTGGTGATCTGCATAGAATTTGCATGTGCTGATACATTGGTACAAATTTGGAAATAGAGGTCACTTAGGGAGAAACACAGTACCTCCCAAGGTAGTGTGGAAGACCTTGACCAGGTGATCCATGGCCTGCCAGATCAGTCTGCTGTCTATAGACAGGGCAGTCCTTCAAACACCTTCAGAGAGAAGAAGGTCCTCCTCCAGCCCTTCAAAGAAGGCACCTGACCACCCTAACAGGCCACCAAGGCCATTTTGACTCTTTTCAAGTGTGGGGTTCCTTTCCTTCCCTCATTCTCCCAACATTGCATATAACGATGTAGGGTAACTTCAGCAAGCTCTTGGGGGGAAGTGGGTGCACTAGCACAGAGAAGGAGGAATCACCCAAGAGAATCACACCTCCGCCCCTAAAATTCACCAGCCGCTCCTGAAACACAGGGAGGAAAACTGTTACAAACCCTCCACCTGACTGCCTTCTCTCCACCCACCCAAATAAAACCTAACCAAAGGCTTTCAGAACTTCCAAACTCCCTGTGCATCATCTGAAACCTAAATATGGGACCTGTTTGTGGTAGAAAGTGAGGAGAATGTTTTTCTTCTTGAATGTATGTTTGAATGAATAGGTAAAGTTTTCCTGTAGCAAAATTCAGCCTCCTCCACTGGTCTGTAACAGTGAAATCTCTGAGCCGGATGTGGAGACGAATTTTTCCCTTGAATACCTCCATGTAAACATTCACAGAGGAGCTGAAAGAGATCCATGCAAGCCATCACCTGCCCTTTTGCACACTAAAGCAGATGCACAAGAAAACATGAAACAAAATTTCCCTCTAATATTGTAGGGCAATTTTGACTCGGTTTTCCTCATGCATCATTTCACCTGGAGAACACACACCATCTTGGCTTTTAAAGGTGAGGCAGGAGAACAGGTTATTGCAGAGAAAACAAATAAAGCATACAGCAGCTGGGACAAAGAGCATGATTTGGTGAAATTATGGCCACTCTGCAGATGTGGTGGGATTCCACTTCCCATCAGCTTCAGCCAACATAGTCAATGGTAAGGGATGAAGAAGGTGAAGTCCCACCACATCTGGCAGGCCACAGGTTCCCCACTTCTGGGTACAGAGGTTGGAGGGCTCTCCAGTGATGAGGAATACCTAAGCTCACAATGTTTTCTCCTATGAAGGCAATACATTGAAGTTCAGAGTCATCCACAGAATCATGGAATAGTGGAGTTGGAAGGGGCCAGAAAATCATCAGGTCCAGCCCCCTGCTCTGTGCAAGATACCAAGTTAAACCATCCCTCTCGGATGGCTGTTCACATCCATGAAGTGAACAAAGCATAATTCTTGATACAAAAGCCTATGCCAAACACACGCCCTCCAGAAGTTCTCAACAACAAACCCCATCCTTCCCAGCTAGCTTAGGTACATATGGTAGGAGCTACACTGCAATGCATCACGTGTAAGGTTAAGGGAAGGATGATGCGTAGTCTAAAATTACATATATACATCATTGGCTACTTGGTAAAATCCAAAGGGCTAATTCTAAACTTAGCCTTGCTTATAGTGAGCCTGCACTGCAAGGCAATGCAATGTAACAGCAACTCTTCACTGCTGCAAGCCACCCTGGGAATTCCAAGAAGCAAAGAAGGACTCACAATTATTCAAATTAAATACATTGTGGTTATGGGTGAGGAGACTTGAGGACAGTTTTGTTTTATTGTATTTTAACAATAATACAGCAATTTCTGTACATATTCAAGAAAGCTGTATTCTTACAGATCACTTAAAAGAAACTGGAACAGGTAAGATAAACGATGATTCTCCCAGTCCTTGAGTTTTAATTATTTGTTAATTCAAGCCGTAATAAGATGGATAGCTGACACCTTACAAAGTGTAGATAATTGTCTTTTTGATTACTCTGAGCATTGTTTCCTTGTGATGTGTCTCATGATTAAACTGGCTTGGAAATGGGTACAGCAGATGCATATAGCTGGCTTTGTATCATCATCATCACTTGATTGGTTTGTTCTGGCCTTGGGCAATGCATTGTTTTTAAACAATGTACTATTTTTCTTCAGCCATGCAGTGAGTTCTCTGCCTGCTTTTTAAAAACAAAAATGGTTCAGAACTATTGTAATAGCCAAGATTCCAGTCCTCAGGAATGTCAGACAAGAATCCCAGGGGGTGTGTGTGAGAGAGAGAGGGAGGGAGAGAGAGATGCTTGTTTGTATCTCCAGCAAAGACTAGGATTTGTACAAAGCACAGAAGGCTGTTGAAAATACAGTCCTGCAGTCTATCAGATTGTGTGACACAGGACGCAAAGCAGTAAATGAAGATTTGAAATACGTGCACATACACACACGCACAACAGCAGCTGCCTGAATGCAGCCACTGCCTCCAACAAGGTTAGCATCCAACAGTCCATTGCAGGCCCTGGGGGAGCAAACACCGGCCTCGGGCTGTGGCACAGGGACATTATTAACTTAGTGCTGCCCCTCACCTGACCTCCATTAATGGGCACCAGGCCAATACATCATTGTTAGTATAGAACAGTGACTGAGCAGCCGACCAAAACGACTGCAGGGTGGCACCAGGACTCCAAGGACTCTTTGCAATGGGATAAATGTGCCTTTAAAGTTTCCATATCGCTTGTACAGAGAAATCAAGGCTGGCTTATAAAGCCTAACCAAGATGAAACGAGAGTCCAGAAGCAAGTAGGATTGGAATGCGTGCCTGAGATGAGGGGCAGGCGGGGAGAGAGAAGTGGGCAACGGGTCCCACAATTCAAAGGCATATTGTGAGTGTGTGTTTTTTGTTCGTTTGTTGGCAAACTCCTAAAATGGGTGGAAATCAATGCTGGTCTCAGAAGACTGGATTTGCTTTACGCAAAGGCCATCCAAGACAATGCGGCAGGGCCCCAGGGATGGGTTATTGTCTCTAAGTAATATGATGAAGCTTTTTGGTCCCCAGACACCAGAAGATGCAGCAGGGGAGGCCGGTCTGTGAACAGTGACATCCAGAACCGGTGCTGATGCCGTGGTGCATGCTGGTCTGCCTGGGCAACCGGGGGATACCCAAGGAGCACTGAGAGCATGCTTCCCCCCCACCCCACCCCCAACCCTTCCCAGATCAGTGGCCAACACCTGTGTACAGCGCCCCCATGTGGTGACCCACTCAACTGCAGGCACCAACCCTACAATGAAGTTCCTACCGACTCTGGGCTGACTCTGCCCAGCCAGTCCACCCACCGAGGACTTCCTGGCCCACTTGCTTGAGCAGCAGTGCTTCCTCAGCTCTGTTGCGCACATGTGTCTTAAGTTTTTCTTCCAGGCCCAGTGTTTGGCTGGCTTCTCAGGGCAAGCCCTGCCTCCTGGCTTGTCCTTTGCTTCTGACTCACTCTTCAAGCAGGCCTCCCTGCTTCCCCCGGTTCCTGTTTTCTTTTTTCTGGTTTATTCCAGGATCCACCCTTGAAAACCACACAGGCAAAACCCATCCGATATAAGCCCTGCCTGACTCCTGGATTTTACCCAGGAAAGAGAGCGAAGGTCCCGAGCCTCCATTCGGTGGTTGGGTCATTTGAAAGGGTTGCCCTGCAGAGGCAGGAGAGAACTTTTTTCAAAGCGCTAAAATGATTAATTTATGCCCCATGTGCTTCGAAATGCAATTCCTTCTTCAGAGGCAATTTACTCTTCTCATCAGAGCTCACAAAGGCGAACTCTTCTGCTCTGTCCCTTACTGGCTCAGTAATCACCCTGACACTTTTGAGAGATCAGGTCTCTCCTACTTAACGGTCTGCTCACACAGATGTCTGGCGAGATCAAAGGAAAACGGGCTTGCTCTCACTATCCGCCAGGTTATAGGTGAGATCATTCTAGCCTACAGAGTAGAAAGGAATAATTCATTCTAGCCCACTGTTCAGCATAAACAAATTTATTCTTCGCATGTTCCATCCATGTAATGACACATGCTGAAGTATTACAGGTTCCCAGTTGGTAGTGCAGTGGAAATGAAGCAGGAAGTATTACGAAACACTCAGTGATCAAAGACACATACTGGGCAGATGAACTCTGCACTGGCATCCATACAGCTTTCTGCACAGAGGCAAACAGTCACATTTAAACGCTGCATAACCATGTACAAGAGACACCAAAGCGAAATGCATGTGCAGGGCGACACCTGATCAGCACTCCAGAATGTGGGGCGCCACACACATGTGACCACCTGCATGTGTGTCTGCCTGGCACCAATGCAGCATCTGCAGGGCCAAGAACCGGATCCAAGTGTAGGCAAAAAAAAAGACCGGGCATGCTCATACCAGCATTTGGGACTGGATACAACTGCACCGTTAGAGCCACAGAGCCATCCAGGGCCTGTTCCTCTCCCGGTGTGATGCAAATTCTCACGCTCCCTTTTTCACACTCTGGCACAGCACAATGGCCAGCTTGTCTCCATAAAACCCACAAGTAAGAATGGGTGATGGCTATCTCAGACACACACACACACCTCCTAACCATTTGATTCACAACCATCTGAGTGCCAGCAATTATTCCTTGTGCATAAGCTAATGCACAGGGGGATTGCAAACACACAAGAATGTCTGCACACACAAAAGTTACTGAAAACATGATCGCCACCACAATTCCACTTCTGCTCCTGCAAAGAAAATGGGCAGCTTACATGTTTTCCCTCCTATCCACTTGAACCTCACAACAGTCCCGCCAAGTAGGATAAGGCTGAGAGTCAAGGCCCGGCCCAAGACAGCCAGTGAGCTCTGGGGCCAACTGGGAACCTGAACCTGGATCTCCCAAGCCCTGGTCCAACACTGTAACCAGTGATCCACACCATGTCTATGTAGGAGGAGGGTGCCTGCTTGAACACTTGAGTCCAGCATGCTCTGCATTAGCATTCCCCACCAGGATCTAAGGCAGCCTTCCCTGAATGAATGGCCTCCAGATGCTTGAAGAGCAGCTCCCAGCCTACCTGGCCGTCAGTCATGGTGACTAGAGGTGACAGAATTGGATATTCCAAAGATCTAGAGAGCACCAGGGACACGAGCCATTGAGGCACCAGGACCAGGGAAACAGGCAAGACAGAGCCCAAAAGCAGCGTTGAATGGAAAGCCCAAATCATAGTCATGGTACAGGCCAAGAAGAATGCAGGAGGGCAGAACAAAGATGTGGTCAGGAAGAAGCCAAGGGTTGAGAACCAGGACGACAAGCAGAGGTGCAGCTACCTTGGACAGGATAACAGGGCAGGACACAAGGCAAGCACCAGGCAAGATGCAGACACTTGAGGCAGGATGTACAGCAAGGCAAGATACATGGCACAGCAGGGTATATGGCCAGGCAAGATACATAGCAAGATGCAGGAGACCACAGGACCCAGACGCAGCAAGGATCAGGCAGGAAGCAGGAGCTGAACCACAGTGAGCAGAAGAACCTGCACCGCTGAGGTAAGATGACAAGGCAGAGAGCAGGAGCAGTCAGGCAAGCTGCAGGCACTACAGCCACAGGTGGACCTGCACTGCTGAGGCCACAGGGCAAGGAAGGATACACAACAAGATGCAGGAGACATGGCAGATGCACAACAGGACCGAGGAGGACCTCTGTCACTGAGGCCAGTTCTGGAAGGAAGAGCCTGTTCTTCTATAGCTCTCCCCCAGGACTGAGGGCTCCAGTGGGGCCTGCAGCTGATCCTGTGTTCTGGTTCTGGCCGTCAGAGCAGCCCAGGTCCAGGTGGGGAAAGGCTTCCCTCAGGAAAAACTCTGAGTTGCTCAGAACTGTCATTCCAAGGTCCAGGGTAGACCTTCATGGCTGCTTTCCCTTAGGAAGCTGAGCTCCCATCAGCTGCCATTTCTCCCATTCCCTACCTGCTGGGATGGGCTCAGAGTGGGTTGCTGGTTTGGTTCAAATGGCATGTGGGGCATTTAATATAAATTGTCTCCTTGCGGGGGAAAAAAACACAAAGCACCCCATCCTTAAACAAAAGGAGAGTATGCAGCAGTCTGGGGAAGGGGCACCCGCCTTCCCACTTCCTATTGTTGCCCTTATCTAGGCAGATGCTACCGCCATTTCTAGCTTCCATCTGCTCAGCTTCCTGCTGCACCTGCTGCTGCCCTGGGGCTTGACTGCAGGCATAAAGTGCAAAATGAGGAAAGCACTCGTATTCTGTCACAGAAACACCAGTGCACGTCAGTGAAGCAACTCAAAGCAAATCGTGTCCTGGGATAGCTTGTTTGTTTAGCTAACATGAGTCAAGTTGGTTGAGTCCCCAGGCTTTTTGTTGGGTGAGAGGGAGGCTGGTGCATTAAAGAAGTCTAACAAAGTGTAGGCACCAGTGAGTTAAAGACCTGCTCTGAATGGAGAGGAGAGGAGAGGAGAGGAGAGGAGAGGAGAGGAGAAGGATGGACAGACGAACAGATGGAATGAAAGAGGTTCTTTCCAGCACAATGTACAGGGCACTGTTGCTCGTTGGATGCACAGGAACAGGCTCTAGATCTCACCTGTCCAGAGTAAACCCAATCATGCCAGCTATCCCCATTTACCCAGGGCAGACAGCCACAATGCAGCAGTTTCTTGCCCTCATCCACTCCAAGGTGCCCAGCTCAGCTGAAAAGCAGGTCAGGGAAGAGGGCCTCAACCTGTGCAGGATGGGGTTCCATGCCACCTCCAGACACAGGCTTGCAGTTTGGAAGTCCCCTTAGCCTCGCCCTGATGCCAGATCTTGGCCATGGCCAGGAGTGCATTTGCCCAGCTGAGGCTGGTGCACCACCTGTGCCTGTCCCTAGAGACGTCGGCTCTGGCCACAGTCTCACAGGCCCTCTTGCCTCTCATCTGGACCGCTGTAATGTGCTCTACGTGAGGTCGCCATTGAAACTCTTCAGCTGGTCCAGAATGACGCAGGAGCGGGATGCACAGCACTGCAGCTGCCTTATCAGGAAGGCTTCCATGCTACCGGTTTGTTACCATGCAGAACTCAAAGAGCGGGTTATGACCCACATGAGGGCCCACCTGGAAGACCACCATCTCTCCGACAAACCAGCCTGGTTCACAAGAACTTCCAAACAGGCCTCTCTTTTGAGACTTCAGAGCTATGTCTGGTGGCCACCCAAGAGAAGGCCACCAGGCCAAGAAGCGTCTTCCTCAGCTGGTTCTCCACCTCTCTGCTCTCCAGGACCACGCTATTTAAGATCCCTTTGGCCTGTACGCATGAGATGTTAGGTAGGTGCTGTTTTTTATTTTACTTTTTCTTTAATTGCCTCCTTTATTTTACTGTTTTAATCAATTTTAATTGTGCTTGCAAAACCACCATGAGTGCCTTTTTTTCGGCAGTGGGTAGAAAGGCTGGCCACAAATCTAAATAAGTAACTAAATATATAAATACAAACCAGTCCTCTACCACAGAGCTATGATTCCTCCCCCAAAATTTCAGCTAGTATAGAATACAGTTACAAGGTAATTAAACAGACCTTGTAGACCTCAGCATCCTTAAGCAGTAGTTAAAGATCTACCCTCATTACTGGTTTTGTCCAGGCACAATTCAAAGTGCTGATTTGGACCAGTAAATTTTTTACCTGCTTCAGATGAAGCTGTCTTTAAGGACCACCTGCTCTTATGCGAATTTGCCCATATATTATAATGTTCTACTGAGATCCTGAATGAAGTGCCTCCAGCTGGGAGTCAAGATGAACTTCCTATCCTTGCCTTTGAAAGAGGAACATATTCTTAGACAAATTTAATGCATGTCTGTTTTTATGGTGGATTGAATTGGATTTATCCCCTACCTTCTACCAAGAAACATGGTAACCAATGAAGCTTCTTGAACCCTCCAAGTGGGAGTGTACAGGTACAGTTCATTCCATTCCACCTGCGTTCCGTGGATTGTCAGGTGTCTTTCATTCCATCATCCACTCATCTTCACACTCAGATTTTGGGCCCAAAATTTCATTCATTGGCAAATGCATACTTGGGCTAATGTGCACTTGTGCAAGTGTGCAGATCCTCTCACACACCCCACCAAAACAATTAAAAATGTCTGTAGGTCTGCAGAACCCACGTCACTTAGAAGAGGCCAATCGGCTGCGCGATCCACAGCTGCGGTCCTAGGAATCTGACCTTATTTGAATCCCTGGCAGATTTCTCCAAAACCCCTCCCTCCAGAAGAGGATTTTGTACAACTCCTTTAAACATGCGCCTTTGGGCTTCGAAACCAACTCCTGCAGACTCTTCTGCAGCCTGCATGCATTCTTAAACAGCAGCAGCGCAGAAAGAGCCAAGCTGCATCACCCACTCAATATTCCCAGTTTATCTTTTAGATACACAAGGAGGGATTGAACGCTGACAAACTCGAGCCTACCTGCATGCAAACTGCACGTGTTTTATACCCCAACTCTCACACACACAGATACAAAAAACCGCAGGATGGACCCTCCTTGCAACAGGATCGAGCAAACTGTGGAGGTGAGGCGTGTGCATAGGTGCCTGTGAGCTAGATCAGGGGAGAAATTGAGCGCTGTATCAAGTATTTTAGAAATGCGACTTCCTCCAACCTGGTGTTCTCCATATATTTTGGGCAGTAACTCTCAGCATCCTTGACCACTGACCATGCAGGTGGGGGTTGATGGGAATTGGCATCTGCAACATCTGGAGTGTGCCATGTTGGAGAAGGTTGTTCTGAAGTGTTGTACCAGTGCAGTGAGCCAGGAGCTCACCAAGGAAAGCAAAATAGGTCGATATGGCAAACCATCAGAAGAACCGGGACATTAGAAGAATCCTCCTGGATCAGCCCAAAGATCCAAATGGACCCAGCATGCTGATTTCCACACTGGCCATCCAAAGGCTTCCCGATAGCTACCAGCCATCTCCTGCCACTGTTTCCTCTGCAGCTGTTACCCAGAGGTATGAAGGGGTAGCATATTTTACAATGTTAATTAATTAAAATTATTTATAAACTGTTTATCTGCCCAGCAGGTCCCCAAAGTGATGTACTATTTGAAACAGTGCAATAGAATTTCAATAAAATTAAGGCAGAAACAGAACTTTCTTTACAAAACAATATTTAAACCTCATCAGAGGCCACCAAAGGCCCAGGGAAACAGTACAGTTTTTCCAGCACCTCCAAAACTCATTAAGGAAGGAGAGTCAAGGGGCTAACACAGAAAAGACCCTGACTCATGTATACACCATCATAACTCTTTTGCTGGCAGGGCAAAAACAGAGCCTCTGATAGTGATCCTAAACCATGACTGGCAGGAGAAAACCATCTTTTGGATAGCCTGGGCCCAAGCCCTCTTCGGCCTCATGACTGATAACCATGGATAGACCTGTCCTCCGTGAATTTGTCTACTACCTTTCTTAGACCAGAAGTCAGTTGCAGAAAACTGGGACGGCTGGAGGATATGTTGCAGCTACACATTGCCAAAGGGTTTTTTCTGCCAGCTGTACATCGCATTCATTCACTCAGCTAAAAAAAAACCAGCCTATTGCAGAGGAAATGAATGCCGGGTGCTGTTGATGCGTAATCATTTTGGAAGAGGGGAGGCAAGTCTGTTCACTGGTGTTAGGAGAAGGATGTAACAAGCAGAAACAAGTGTCCTCATTTTCACCTGTTCAGCCGTGGAGAAGATGAAGAAAATAGTGTGGCCCTTCCTCATACCACCCATGTGTTGAGGGGCATAAGTCACATCTGCTTTGCCTGGGGGGGGGGTGGATTTCCGACCCACCTGATGTGATGTGTAAATGGCTACCCTGCCGGAACTCTGCAGAGCAGGGGAGACTGTGTTAGAGGGCTGAACGGCCTGAGATGGCAGCAAGCAGAGAAACTGAACACAGGGCAATTTCCAGTTATCTGTTTGTAGTCCAAAGAACCCCTCCCCTTTGTGGAAAGTGCACTATTAGGAATCATAGAATGGTAGAGTTAGAAGTAGCCATCAGGTCCAACCCCCTGCTCAGCCGTGGACTCCAGTTCAACCATCCCTCTCAGATGGAGGTCCAAGTTGCATCCTGAATGCCGCTAGTGTGGGAGAGCCCACAAACTCCCGAGTTCATTGCTTGGATTGCTATACTGCTCTAAGTCAGGAAAATTTTCCTGATATCTTGTGAGAATCTGGCTTCCTGTAACCTGAGCCTCTTATTCTGTGTCCTGCACTTTGGCATGATCAAGAGAAGAACCTGTTCTTCCTCTTTGTGACAGCCTTTCCAGTAACTGCAGAATGCTATCCCATCTCCCCTCAGTCTTCTCTTTCCATGTTAAGCATGCCCAGTTCTCAGACTCTCCTCACAGGGCTCAGTTTCCAGTCCCAGGTTGCCCTCCTCTGAACCCTTTCCAGCTTGTCTGCATCTCTGTGAAACTGTGGTGCCCATAACTGAACACAGTTCTCCAGATGAGGCCTAAACAACGCTAAGTAAAGAGAAACTAGTACTTCATGTGCTTTGGAAGAGATATTTCTGTTAATGCAACCTAAAATAGCATTAACCCTTTTTGCAGCCACATCACAGTTGTTGACTCATATTCAGCTTGTGATCTACAACAATTCCAAGATCCTTCTCAGTACTGTTGAGCCAAGTATGCATTTGGTTTCTTTCTCATAGATGCAGAATTTGGACTTTGTTCCTATTGAATTTCACTCTATTGTTTTCAGCCCAGCACTCCAACCAATCAAGAACACCTTGAATCTTCTTCCAGGGTATTAGCTATCCCACCCAGTTTTGTGTCATGCAAATTTGATAATCATTCTCTGCACTTCCTCATCCAAACCATTCATAAAACTGTTGAAGAGCACTAGGGCTAGGACTGAACCCTGCTTGTTCCCTCTCCCCAGCTTGAGAAGGTGCGATTGATGAGCACTCTTTGAGTCTGATTCTGTCGCCAGCTCTGGATCCACCTGGCCCATGTTCAGCTAGTTTGCTACTCAGGCTATCATGGGGGCATTTGTCAAAAGCTTTGCTCAAGTCAAGATAGATTATGTCCATAGCATTCCCACAGTCCATCAGGGAAGTTACCCAATCAAAACATGAAATCAGATTAGTCTGGCAGCATTTTTCCTTGAATTCTAGTAATCACTGCATTGTTTTCAAGGTGTTTGCAACTGACTGCTTTATAATCCACTCCAGAATTTTTCCAGGGATTGATGTCAGACTGACTGGTCTGTAGTTCCCAGGTTCTTCTTTTTTTCCTTTCTTGAAGCTGGGGACAACATTAGCCTTCCTCCACTCATCGGGCACTTCCCCTGTCCATCATGATTTCTCAAGGGTAACAGACAGTCGTTCTGAGAATTCTTCCAACTCGCTTATGCCTCTAGGATGGAGTTCAATAACATCAGTGTTCCCAGTAGTTTGTCTCAGTCTTCATGTACATTGAAGATGGGTGGGAAGGAATGCTCAGACGTACACACACACACACACACACATATATCACAAAATCTTTTCAGAGCCACCCACACAGACTAATTCAATTACCCCCAACTACAGCATTCAATTTTGAAGTGGCACCTAGTCATTATGTCAGGAGCGTTTATTCAGCTAATTACACAGGATGCTGCAAACTTATTTGAGAACGGAGATGCAGCCAATCCACCATCCTTCCCACCAATACCACTAAAAGCAAGCACTGTCCTCAGAAAAGGAGGAACCTCACTGGTGAGAGACTCCCCCACCCCCTCTAGGGATGCTGTGAGACTTCAACTGGGGAAGACGGCTTTAGCAGAGGTCCTGTATGAATTTCCCCCCTGAAAGGCCTCTGGACCCATCCTAAGTCAGTTACTGCAAGCTCCCAGTTCCAGATGGGTGAGAACTTGGTTTCTGTTCATTTTCTGTATGCACTCCCCAAAATGTGCACATCTCTTTCATATGGTGGAGGAACATGCGATTTTTTAAAAAGTGAATGTGAGCAAAATGGAAATGCACAGATTCAGCCCCAGGGCTTTGAGTTCTTAGATCATTTGTTAAATTTTATTTCTTTTAAATTATTTTAGACTCCTTTTAGGAGTAAAGACATAGAAGCCTGGCTTTAAATCTTGGTAATCTATGTTAGCACTGCACTGAGGTTGCCAGCGTGTTTTTCTTTTCCCCTCCCCTCGTCTTCAAGAGCTATAAGATGGGCAGGCAAAACAGGGTCCTCTCCAGAGCAGCAGCTGGACCCACCGAATTCAGCAGAGGCGGGAGAGTCCGTGGGTGAGATGGACAAGGCTTTCATTTGTTTGCCTTGAAGAAGAACCTTTCAAAGGAAGGTTCTTGAAGAAGAAAGGTTCTTGAAGAAGAACCTTTCAAATTGAAGAAGAACCTTTCAAATGTCACATGGAGATGGGTAGAGACCTGTTCTCCCCTGCAGAGGAAGGCAGGACGCGATCCAACAGAGCAAAGCTCAGGGAGCCAAGGTTCCATTTGGATGCCAGGAAGCATTTCCTGACAGTCAGGACCCCGAGGGTGTGGAATGGGCTTCCACAAGAGGTCGCTGAGGCCCCATCGGTGTGGGTGTTCAAGGATAGGCTGGACGTGCACATCGTGGGCATGTCGTGAGTGGAGCCGGCTGGTGCCAGAGGTCAGACTAGATGGCCCGGGAGGCCCCTTCTGACTCGCTCTGTTTCTATGTTTCTAAAACGTCTTCATATTCAGGGTGGGAAACATTTCAGACCTTTTAAAAAAGGAATGCAGGAGAAAGCAAAGCAGGCAGATTTTTGCTTTCCTACTCACAAAGTGGTCCTTGAAATAGGAATGGGTATGTAACCAGAAGCTGCAATAGGGAGAGAGGCTCATAGTTAAGAGAGAGGATGCAAGAAGATGTTGTTGCAATGGAACCATCATCATCATCATCATCATCATCAAGCCCTTTTTCTTCTTGTGAGGAGCCCAAGATGGCCAACATAGCTCTATTTTATCCCCATGACAACAACTTTGTGAGGCTGGTCAGGCTGAGAGTAGAGACATGGCTGAGTGGAGACAAGGGCTCCCCGGTCCAGCATTCTAACCACCACACTGCACCGGCTGCCTTCACAAGACGATCACGGCACTATTACTACTGATTATGTAGCATGTCATTTATTCCCTGTCTTTCCGCCAAAACAAAATGCCATTAAGGCAGTTGCTACTATACCAAGGACAAGACAAATCCCTTGGATAAGTATGCATTTGGGAAAATGCACAATTTAGCCACCCAAGATCTGAAAGCTGGAGAGAGATTAAGAATCAATATGGGAGGGCTTGTTGCAAGATTGTGGGGGGCCCTTGCCCATCCCTTTGCAGAAATTCAGGAACTCTTTGTCAAAAGTCATCTGTCCCTCCACCAGCAGCCTGATGGGCAGGGAGGGAAAACAAGAAAAGAGAAAGGGGGGCAACAGAAAGAGATGGAGAAGAAGGAGAAGAAGGGGAAGGGAGACAGAGAAAGAGAAGGGTGGCTAAAAGACAGAAAGAAGAATTAAAGAGGTGGCGGAAAGTGGGATGGAGAGAAGAGAAGGCTCTTTAGGTTCTGTCCCTGCCTGTTACAGCCCAGCTCCGGTGCTGGAACTAGTCCACAAGCCTGCCCTTGCATGCTTCAGCTCTCCCCACTGTCAGCTTGCAACACTACCTTGGCTGCTCCTGGCACTGCAGGAAATTAAAGCAGCAACTCCCAGCCATCCTTGGAAGGTGGGCTAATGCCAGCCATGGCAAATAAGCCCAGGAGAGGCAACGATGGAAGAAAGGGCTGACCAGAGGATGCTTTACCCCAGGGACCTGCCAAAGCTGAAACTGATCCTGCCACCCTGAACCAGTGTGAAGGAAACGTAAACTCCTATTACATTGGTTTATCTGTGCAGGGACAAAAGGACCACCATTTCTGGCCAGCGCAGAACTCTGCAGGACTGGCTTCACAGGGCAAACAAAAGCCATCCCACAGAGGACCAAATGGGATTAATTTTGCCAGAGGCACACAGACAGACTTCCTCTGTTAAGAACCAGTGACAAGATGGCTAATACTGTGGGCGTTTGATGAAGAACACTTTCCTTGATAAGTACTAACACCAGGCCACAAAAGGGGCTTCACCAATCCTTGTCTGGATCGAGTTACACTTAAACATCAGTGCGTATGTTGCATGTGGTTGTGCGGTAACAGCATGCCAGTGCCCACCTCTGGCTCTGCAGAGACAAACCACAAACCACATGCGAAATACCAGGCTGCTCAGAGCCCGCCTGGATCTCTCCACCCAGAGCTTGTGACTTTGAAGGGAAGGTGCCTCTCGGTTTTCCGAAACTGCACATTTCCCCAAAGCTGATCATGGTGTGCCTTTGATGTGTGCCTGTCGTTGGGTGTCGGCAGTGCTGTGAGCCTCTGCCTTGCGGCCTTGGTCACTAGCACGCACACGGACACGCACACCAGCTGCTTCATCACAGCTGGAAGAATGCACAAACCTGGGGTGTTGCGGAAGCAGCAAGAAGCTTTTTCTGTGCCTCAGGCATAGCGTAGGGAGGTCAAACACCCTTTTTGCAGAAGACATGCCAATATTTGAATGGGCTCTCCCATGCAATTCCACTCTAAGTCTACGCCACCATGTCAGCTGTTGGTGATCCACAGACAGTACCTGAACAGCAAGCTAAAGGGGTAGACACACGATCATTGAACGGAGAGGAAGCATGTTCACTTTCAGAAGGCCCTTGTGAAGGGATGGGGCCCAGGCATGCTCATAAGGAGAGTTCTTGGGGGTGAACACTAGATTGGGTTCAACTAACTCCTCCGTGCATGCTCAGGGATTCATTCTGGGTGCTTGGTGCTTTTGGGCAATGAAGGATGCTTGGGAAGTCTTTTCAATGGGTGAAGGAGGCTCTCAGCAATGAGTGGTGAAGGGCTATGAATGGGATAATGTCATGAACTCATGCAGTGATTGTGCCGTGTTCGTGGACTGCTCAACCTCTGAGATCTTCACCCAAATGCCTTCTCCAAGGGAGGGTCAGTGGGCCTTCCCGCTGGCAGCCCACACATTATGGCAGGGTCTTCCCACTGCGGCTCGCCTGCGGCCCATTCTGCTGTCCCTCTGGCCCCAGGACAAGACTTGCCATCTGTGGCAAGGCATTTAACAGCTCTAAATAGCACATGGAGCAGCTATTGTCATCTGGTTTAACAGGCCTAGTTGTAGTAACCTGCCTTTGTTGTTTAAGTGGTTTGAAATTCAGGTTTTTAAAAGATTGTAGCAAAATGTTATGACGTTTTACCATTATTTAGATTTTATACTCTGTTTTATTGCTTTCCATGGATTATTGTATATTTCCCAGGTAGCTTTAGCTACTGGAAGATATAAAAATGAAACAATCAACTTGTTTCATTGTAAGGCCCCCTAGCTCAGCCCCCTGGAGGAACCGAGGCGGCTAGACAAGCCAGTCGAGGGAACTCCACGGGCCACACGGGGCCGAGCTTCCACATGCTCATTGCAAAGCCGTGGGCAAGAGAGTGAGAGAGTGGTGGCCATGCCAGGACAATTTTCTATTGCTCTAGCCTGGAGTCAGCCCAACACAAAAATGAACTTCTGTGAGAGGCAAGGCTACAGCAAGGATTGTCCTCGTCCCGGACCAATGCAAATGCTTCCTCAGGCAACTCTGATGCCTCCGGTCAGCACGACTACCTTTTTAATAGGACTCCTGCGGCCCACCCCCTTCCATCACCTGTAAAACCATGATTCTTCTGCACATGGAATTCATCTTCTTCTATTCTTTGATTGGCATTATTATTCTTCACCTCCGAACTGGCGAAGATCAAAGGCAGTTTGGTGTAGTGGTAAGAAAGCAAGTCTGGGGCTCAGAAGATTGGGGTTCTAGCCCCCCTTCAGCCATGGAACCCACGGGGTGACTTTGGGCCAGTCACTGCCTCTCAGTCCAACCTACCTTGCAGGATTGTTGTTGTGGGGATAAGACTGAGAGCAGAAGG
>NW_025335759.1:4461524-4564731 GCF_004798865.1 Varanus komodoensis
CCTTCTGCTCTCCTCTAATTGGACCCATCAGTCAATACTAGAGCCATTCATTTCCTCATTCCTTGAGCTCTCAGTCCTTGAAAGAGGCTCTCCTCCACTCAGGGGACTTCAAAAGAAAGCACTTCCATCCAGCATTATCTGCAAGCTGAAAACAGGTCTGGCCTTCTTATGAAACACACCAGCAAGGAAGAGGACAGAGTTCAGTTCTATGCTACATTACACACACACACACACACACACACACACACACACTTTATAGGTAATATATATACATGATCATTTACCAAGGGAAGCCATAATTATCTTTAACCTGGTGGATCTAAATGGAACTAACAGGCAGTTGCATGCAGTAAAGGGTGCACATTTTTAAAAATAAATGCAATAGAGTTCCACTTTCACCCAGGGTATTACCTGGAGAAGTGAACTTGAACAAAGATAACTCATTCTAGAATGACAGCATCCTGCATTTTCTTTGGGTAGAATGAGAGCCTCCAGAGTTAACACAGATGGATAAAGCCAATGGGGAGAAGACATTCGGGATGTTGAGGCAGAGAAAAGCCCTACAACTTTCTGTCTCGAGGTCCATGGGACTGTACCATTGGACAAGTAATGGAAGGACTATCACATTGAAGAAGGCCACGATTTTTCTCTGCTGCCCTCAGTGGAAAGGACTAGATCTAACTGGCTTAAGGTTCAAGAGGGTGGGTAGGAGGGATGGTCAGAGCAGTTTGAAAATGGAACTTGTTAGGCAGAGAGGCGGTGGGCCTACATCCCTGAAGATCCATTGGCAGAACGATCCACTGGCTTCTCTCTGGGACGGGGACTCTCTGGCTTGAGACTCTCTGCTGGGGACTCTCTGGCTTGAGATTTCCTGTCTAAAGTTGTGGGGAGATCAGCATTCCACAACTTGGTGCCCCTCAAATGTGATGGAATATAATTCCCATCATCCCCAGACTGCACAGCCCTTGGTGCAGGCATGTGGGAGCCTAATCCCCATGCATTTAATAGAATGTAGCCCTGAATCACCAATGCAATCGATCGCTTTCAGATGCAGGAGACACCAAAGAATGCATTCTTTCATCCAACCTTTGCTTAACTTATGGAACTCACTGCCACAGGAGGAGGTGAGGCTCATTGACCCTTCAAGAGGCTTTTAAATGAAGCTACAATGAAATCTCCATTGTATGAAATCTCCAATCTCCATTGAAACACTGAGATAGTATTTTTTGAGTACTAGGGTTGATTTGTTTTGTGTGACGGCTTCATCAAGGCTTCTAGTAGACCAGTGTGAAAAGAGAGTGGTGGGCCAGATGGGCCTTTGAATCAATTCACTCGCCCTTAGACAATGTAACTCACATAGGAAAATTCTAGGTGCCTAATATTTCTTTGCCCATTTGTTTGAAGTTCATTCGTTCATTTATTTATTAAAAGTTTTTCTATCCCGCCCCCTACAAATGTCTCGGGATGGCTTACAGTAAATAGAATAAAACAAATCCCACAGCATCCGACCATTAATATACTAAAACCCCAGTTAAAATCAATTAAACATTAAAATAGCGGGAGAATAAAAAGGTTTTATTTGTTAGGATGGAGGAGGAGGTCAAAATGCCCTGTGCAGAACCCCAAACATGAGCAGAAATGCAATGGCCGGCAAATGGTCACAATTTCCCAAATTTGCATTTGCATTCAAAAGTGTACCCTTCCAAAAAAACACACACATATGTAGCAAAACTGATATTTTCCTGCCTTAGTCTATGGGGGAAATGTGCATTTTGTGGTTCCAAAAATGCCTCGGGGAAAAATGCTCTGTTTCAACCTGGGGAAAAGCACATCCCTTGCTTTAAACATTTATCTTCTGCTTCTGGGGTGGACAAAAATAAATTGCACCATTTGAAATGCTACAGAAGCAGTTCAAACATTTCAAAGCATAAGGCTCCGATCTCTGCATTCTCCCCTCCCAGGTACACAGGATTCGGCCTTCAGGACTGCCAAACGGCCATGACCAGTCCTTTCCATTGCCCTCTGGGTCACTCTGCATTCAACAGAATGAAGACTGGGTGCAGCAGTCTGGTATAATGGGCAATTGTACCCTCTGAGCAGGAATTTAGGGCACATGTCAGGGGGCCTCACGTAAGACCATTCAGAGTCTAAAATGACCCACTTCATTACTCATTGTGGGCATTTACTGAAAGCTCCCAAACCTATTCAAGGGATGCCTGCTCATATAGCATGCCTTACCACACTGGTGCCAAAGGATTAAAACCCTTCCCCATGTTCCCCTCAGCCCCGTACAGAAATCCAAGTCAGCAGGAACCGTGTGGCTCCCCACACACTGGCTCCCGTTCCCCCTGGAATCTCTGCCCGGCACAGCATGATGCACGCACAGCTGCACTGCTGGTTTACCCTTGTCCGACTGATGACCTGCCTAGATTTGAAGCCACTGGAAATCATTGAAATCATCACTAACTCTTTGCATCCTGCAGGCAACACAACTGAACACACGTCCAGAAGCAAAGCAATTTCCCCTCCAGAGCCAACACTGGAACTCAAGGCCTCAGGGTGCCGGGAGAACAAATAGCAGCGCTCAAATATCAGAAGCATCAGATGCTTCTTTGATGAAGAGCGACATCTATAGTTATAATAGCAAAGATAAAAATTACAGGGGGCCATCCATCCCACATGCCTCTGGGCTCAGGATGATCTCCAGCTGTTAAGGGAGATGCTTCGCATTGCTAGGCGGTTGCCACGATTCCGTGCGTCAAGCAAACAGCGCGGTTCTCAGCCAGCTCAGACACGTTGAACCAGAGTTCGGCAGGCAACCCAGGGGACCGCTCATGGAAAGAGACATGGGGGAACACCTGTGCTAGTGATTCACCTGTCTGTTTAGCAGCCGGAACAAACAGTGCGGTTCATTCATCTTCTTTTACATAGCTGGAAACATTAATCTGCCCAGACAGCATTGCACTGATATTAGTACATTCATTTGTGAAAGATGCTGAGTGAATATGTTTGATGAAATGCTATGTGTCTCCCTGTCTTTCTCTCTGAAGAGGGGGTCTCCCTTTTATATGACCGCAATCAAACCCTTCCCTGCAAGCAAACGGTTTTACACAGCAGGAAAGCAACCTCTGCAAATCCTTATCAAAGCCCTGGAATGGTGTATGAGTTGAACAAGGTGGAAAGACCCTAACCCTGGGCTGCCTGTTGGGCTCCTGCCAGCCACCGAGCTCAGCTGCAGCACAATAAAGGATCCAGGTACGCGACTGTCCTTTCATCCGGTCTGCTCTTGCACAGCCCTTCAGCGATGTCGCCCCAAGGCCTGCTTTGGGCAAAATCGTGCATTTCAAGCTGGGTCACATTTGGTGCAGATTGGCAGTTCTGTGCCGGCTGGCCCAGGAAGAGGGCATCAGCATTAACAAGCACCTCCAGTAGTAACCAAGTCCTACAAGGAGCACATTCCGAGTGTCAAGATGAGAAGTCACTTTATAAACATTCAAACACGATTTAAATATTAAATAGGGAAAGTGCTCAGTTTTGGCATGGAAGTCAGGTCTGCTGCAGCTCTTTAAATGTCCTTAATTACCAGGGCTGGCCCTCCCTGGAGACACAGATTTCTATCCCTAGCACGGAGGCTGTGAGCCGATCACCTGCTTTTATTGAACTGCATGCCACTGGCCCTGGAGGAGAGGAGAGGAGCAGCCCAAGGGAGATCAATGGCTGTGCTTCAAGACACTGGCAAGAGCATCTTCCCTTTATTTCTCTCCTTCGGGCTGGCACAAGGCTCAGACTCAGTGCTGCAGCCCAAGCACAGCATCCACAAGCCCGAGGCAGGCAGCAGCAAGCTTGGGAGGAATGTACAGTGTACAGAAATTTCAAATTGATGATAGTACAAGTAGTAAAAATAATGATGATCTCAAAGAAAAGCAAACTAAGAAGGAGAAAACAAGTACACACACTAAAAAAGATCTAACGAAAACTATGTTCAGTGGCCATGGAATTTGAATTGAATGATGGAGGGAAAATTGATGTTTAGAATGGACATTTTAGCATACAGTACACTGATGAGATGGAATGACTCCACCGGGGAAGCTACAGACTAATTTGGAAGAGCTGAGCCTGGATAGGACTTTCCTTCATAGAACCACCATAAGTCAGAGGTCACTTGACATCACGTAACAGCAATGCCTGGAAATCAACAGCAGCAATGTTTAGAATAAAAATGTTTATAACTGTAGGTTGTGAAAGAAACATTCAACAGGGTGTGTTTAAATATGCACTGAGAAACCTATTTCCCTGTAATTTTTGTTTTAATTCACATGTTAATTTGGAAACAGGAGAGAAAAAAGATTCAGGACTGATCACATGCAGGCTGACAGGGACTGTTCCAGCCATTCCTTTTGCACATGAATGTCTTCCTGTCATCACACGCTTCCAGCATTGCTGTTTCCACATGGAATAGTCTAGCTTTCTCTTATCATCCATCTCTCAATGATAAATAGATGCATCATCCATCTCTCCTAGATGCAAGAGAAAACACAGCATCCTTTCCTGCCTCCTGAACAAGGCATGGCAGAGGAAGTAACAGCTCTGGGAGAGAACACATTACCTGCTTTTGTTCACATTAAGAGGCTTATTCACAGAAAAACTGATATGGTGAAGTAGGTCAGCTGTTTGAATGCAGACTCAGCATCCTGGCTGGGTCAACACAATCACAGCATCAGACTTTTGATGTGGCGTCCCAAGCCCACCCCTTCCCATCTGCTGAGCTTTGTGCAAGGCAAGGGGTGAGACCTCCCAGGCGTAGCCTAGAAGGCATCTCCCAGGTTCACCATGGGTACCGCGAGCCACAACGGGAACAGCAAGATCGAAAGAGATGCTCCAATCCAGTCTCCCCCAGCTTGGTGCCTTCCAGATGCATTGAACTGCAGCTTCGGTCATTCCCCAGCCAGCATGGCCACTGGGGGGAATTGAGTTAGGAAAGGGCACCAGCACATCTGGAAGGTACCGGCTTGGGGAGGGCTGCTCCAATGCACAGCTGCCATGATACAGAGTGGTCACGGCAGCCCACAAGTCACTCAAGGCCATGCAGACAGGGACACCTACACAACACAGGAATGATCCGGCCCCTAGTTCTTTCGAGACTGCACCTGCAGAAACCATCATTTGTGCTATGCCAATATCACTTGCTAGCACCCGGTTATCAAGCATTGCAGATGCTTCCAAAAGCAGTGTTTGGGGACAGCCTACTAGGCCTGGAACCTCACGTCCTTCATTCAGAGCCCCCAAGTTCTGGGAGGCATCTGACCACTTTTCCATGATCCATGAGCACAAGGGAACAGCTGAGGCCAAGTGGTCACCTACCCCAGAACCACTTCTCAGCTAGGATTTTCCCCCAGCTGAATACTTCATTTCTGGACAACCTTGACCCATCCATCATGAGTCACCTAAGCTTCCTCCTCCTTTTTCAAGGGAGGGATTAAACCCTTTCTACTTTTTGTACGCGATTTCCATAGGCATGGAGAAGTTTGTTATCGCCAAATCAATGCAGGAATCACCAGGCTGGAAAGGAACAACTGCTGATTACAAGTGGTAGAGCAACTTTATTGATTGAGTACCATGTCATGCCATGAGCTCCCAGCCAAACCAGGCAGCCTGTTCTAGGCATTTCCTGGAACGGTCAACGTCTTCTGATGACACAGCAAGCCAAGTTTCCATGATTCCAGCAAGATTTTCAGATCCTGAAGTAATGACCAGAGATCATTTCCCAGATCTGAAGGTCTGAAATGTGAGAGGAAACCCCTCACACCACAAACCAGCATTGTGCAAATCCAACGCACCCATCAGAGAAAAATTGAAAGCAGCGACCAGGTGAAAACACAAAGCAAAGAATAAAGTCCTTCCTGCAAGCG
Source organism: Varanus komodoensis (assembly GCF_004798865.1). NCBI lineage: Eukaryota > Metazoa > Chordata > Lepidosauria > Squamata > Varanidae > Varanus > Varanus komodoensis. The sequence goes on from NW_025335759.1 coordinate 4,467,434, forward strand.
CAAATTCAGGAGCTGACATTTAATCAAGCAACAGCTAAAAGGTTGCCAAACACATTGAACAAGACAATTATGTACTGGATGGTAATAAGGGATTCTTCCCAAGGCATGCTGATGATGGGGGCTTAAGCAGCTGAGGCAGCACCGCATGTACTGCCGGACCAGTCCATGCAGCTGGTTGATGTTAAGGATGCACTGCTCCAGTTTAACACGCTAGTATTTAACAGCCTTCTGCCCCTTGGCAGGCAAATGATACTCCAAGGATACATTACCTTTAAGAGGCTACAGTTTGACCTGAAACTGGGGCAGAACCCAGGAGTATGAGGAGCAGGTGAAGAAGAATATAGGGTCCCTTGCAAAAAAAAAAGCTAGCAATGCATGGAAAGGCACCTTTGCAATGATGGGTCTGTCACTGTGCCATTCCTTTTCTTTTGGGAATATTTTTGGCCCTTTCTTTGACTTATCTAGCTCCTCCAGGCTGCTTTCAGTTGAGCAACATGGTTGGTCTAGAACAGTTTTCCAGACATTCATGGTCTTGCTGTCTGTGGATGATAGCACTTGTGGGCCAATATATCTAGAGGGCACACAGGAGGGAAAACCCTTTTCCAAACAATTCAGGAGCACAGTCCCATTTCCAAGCAAGCCATATGATTCCTGAATGCCATGTTTTCCAGCAAATTTCCTGTTTCTTTTCACACCACTGCAAATCTAGGGAGAAATGCAAAATCATCTGGGACATACACGTGGCTGGCAGAGCTACAGATCCTATCCCAGATCTACAGTTTTACTCTGCCTTCCCTCAACAGAGCACCTAACCAAAAGATTACAAGAAATTAGAAGAGAAACATAACCATACAAAACATGCACACCCCATCGGAATCCCAAGTCTCGGTTTCAGAGGCTGACATGCAATGAGGCAGGACGTTGGACTGCACCTGGCCTCATTATTTCTCTCTCTACTTTCTCTTCAGTGAGCAATACATTCCAATGCACTCCTTCAGTTGTTTCAGCTACAGTTTTGTGAGCACAGGCCTTGCTGCTGTTAGATCAGATTTACCTGCTGGGGTACAATTTTGAACCCAGGTTTAACCGAACCAGCATCAGCAGCTGCGAGAGCACAAAGGGGCCCGTGACAACCTTAGGTTACCATCAAGGCACTCAGATTGGTGGATGCAGGACCTTCTTTATGCAAAGCATGTCCTTCAGCAGCAAGCAGTGGCCCCCTCGCTAAGTCACAGCCCTCACCAGTGACTGGCCAATAGGAAACACACACACAGTTGGTAATCAAGCAATGCATTTGATTTTACTTGTAACTACCGTGGCGAGGATTGCATTTGCCCAACATTGGAAGAGTGAAGAACCACCTACCGATGAACTGATTTTAAAAAAGATCTTGGACTGTGCCAAAATGGACAGATTGACTTTGTCTCTAAAGGAGAAAGAAGATACAGACTTCTATCAAACTTGGAATTCCTTCTATTATTGGCAAGAGAAATAGGACTATGCATAGATTTAAATAAGTTTATGGATGATCATAAAAAGAAAAAGTTTGGGGGGCTGACCCAGTAGGTCTGATGTTTTTGATGACTGAGGATTTTTTAGTTTCTTTTTGTTAGTAGAAAATAACAATAAAACTTTAAAAAAAGGAAACACAAACACACACCCTGACCAAACAGCCTGCGCTTTCCTCGTTGCATTTGCCCAGCTAGATCCCTAGCGCTGGGGGTTCAGTGCTTGGGGAGAGAATCACAGTTGGTAACTGAACTTTCTCCTGCTGGCCCACGAGGCAGTCAGGGGGAAAATTCGACATGATCCTCAATCAATGGGCATTAGTGACGCTTTAGCAGCCTGGAAAGGAGCAGAGTTTGCGGGCTCTGCAATAAACTCCCAAGGGACCCTGCCCTGCCCGTCCTCTCCGGGCTGCTTCTGCCACCAAAGCTGCCGTCGCCCCAGAGAGTCACAGCAGCCTGAGGGCTTCTATTGTTCATCAGTGCTTCAGTGGAAAAGTCTTCTGTCTTTCTGTTCTTATCCAACGTAAGGCTGAGCATCGTTTGCACTACGTCAGGACAGGCATTAGCCATGGGAAGCGGGCATTCCTAGTTCTTTTGTTTGTGTTCATTAATAAATAAGGACAATGAAGATGTAAGAACCGGTGAGCAATGGATTGGATTGTGGCGATCTTCAGTCTCACCACAGAGAGCCGTGCAAGAGATACTAATGCAACAGAAATTCCAGCTCAGTCAGTGCAACGCAGAATGTCCACCTGCTCCGGCATGGGCTGCTCATGCTCTGAGATCGCCTGGGAGGTCCTTCTCTTGGCCCCTCCATTCTCACAGGCATGCACAGAGGGAAAGCAGGGGAGGGCCTTCCAGTGGCTGCCCCGGGGCTCTGGAATTCCTTACCTAGGGAAGCTAGGCTAGCACCCTCCTGGATAGGTTTTCAAAAGCAGGCAGAACAGTTTGTGTGCCAGCAGACATTTGGGAATGATTGTGTGCTTGTGCTGGACTAGTTTTACTTTTTGTGTTGTTTGCGGTGATTTTAATCTGGATGTTTTGTATAATTTTAAAATCTGTTTTAATTATACTTACAATAGAATTAAATCCAGGACTAGAAATGTGTCAACTGGCTCAAGGTGGAGTCACATTCCCCCAGAAAAAGCATGTTTGTAATTTGGGGGCACCGTGTGACTCAGCCCTTCGAGTGTCAGCACAGATGGGAGCCACGGTCAAAACTGTTTGTTGTGAGCAAGGTTGCCTCCTCCCTGCACACATTCAAAGCCACAATCCTTCCTTGCAAAATGCTCTTTATTGACCATAGAATTTTCCAGAAGCACAATCACCCAGATGGAATCTCTGCACATGCACTGAGGGCTTTGTTGAACCCAGACTAGTATTCTCCTCTAGGAGCTCTTCTTATGACCATGCATGGGCCCCATCCATTCACGAGGGGCCTTCTGAAAATGATCACTCCTCCTCATTACCCACTGATCATTAATTTGGGGCAGCATCCACAGACGATGGCAGATGGGTTCAGGAGTCTGGCTACCTTCTCTCTCAGAAATTCCCCTGCTCTGGGTCCCCCCCCCCCCCGCAAGCTGTATTTTCTCAGTATTTTAACCATTAAATTTTATTTTACAGTGGGACAGTGATTTATTTCTATATTATTGTGATTGGCTTCATATTCTGTTCTTTATGGTTATTGCTTATATACTTTGTTTTTATCGATCAGGATTGTGAAATTGTTCTTGGTTTCATCTTATTGTGGTGTTTGGTTTCTGTTTTATATTTTAAATGTTGCAAACCATCCAGACCGGCTATAGGTACAGCTTAAAATGTTTTAGTTCTTTTAAGACATCTCTCTCCTGCCAGGCCTTCCCAGATTAGTTTCCAGATTCATTTTTAATGTGCTTGTTTTTAGCCACATTTTATTCATTACCGGTTTAAAACTCTTGTAAACCACCTGGAGCTTATGGGAATGGGGTGGAATATAAAAATTAAAATTAATGTGTCTTAACTTTTGTTTTGTTTTTTATGTTTTAATTGAAGAGGTTTTTAATGTAATGAGCAGCCTTGAGTCCCAATCACCAGGCAGGATATGAATAAACATAATACCAGAGAGCTTGATGCTAACTAATCTAATAAATAAATAACAACAATTTGCAGCAGTGCCGGCAAGAGCGATACCCAGCAGAGGCCCCTCTGCCTGAGCAATTCCTCCCTGCAGAGGCGTGGCTTCCTCTTTCTCCCCATTGCTCGCGGCCACCAGCCCTCACGCTCCAGTGCCCTGATGAAGATGCAGTGGCAAACAGGTGGGAAAGGAGCATCCGGCAGAGTGGAAGCCAAGCCATGGAACAAAGATGTCCCAACTGCTGACCCCAATCCCAAGCAGCCCTTCAGGGAGAGAAGGTGGCTGATCGACCCGCTCGACAATGAAGCTGTCAGCGAGAGAAAGAGCCAATGTGCAGCCAGGGGACCGGACACACTGAGCCCTAGAATACATGATCAGACTTTGGCTAGAACACTTCAGTATGTACGGCAGAGCTCAGCCTCACCGCTAGTAGACCTGAACTCTCTCCCAGGAGTAATCCTCCACACTGAGCCAGTTGCAGTGTGGCCTGGATCCTAAGACCCATGGAGACACAACGCATACTGATTTCATGGCTGCCAGTAAAATCCTGATAAATGGAGGAGATGAATCATCCAGGGTTGCTATGCCTGGATCCCAAACAGCTGGTATAACTAAAAAGGGACTTCCATCCCATATATAACCTCAATAACACATGCAGGATTGGCATATTGTTGAGAAGATATCTCGACAACATAAGGTGTAGTGCCAGCGTGGTGCAGTGGTTAAGAGCGTGGGACTGGGACTCAGGCGATCTGGGTTCCAGTCCCCGCTCGGCCATGGAGCCAACTGGGTGACCTTGGGCCAGTCACAGACTCTCAGCCCAACCTACCTCACAGGGTTGTTGTTGTGGGGAGAAGATGGGGGAGGAGAATAATGTAAGCTGTCTTGAGCCCTTTGTAGGAAAAAGGCAGGATATAAATCAAATAAATAAAAAAACAAACAAACATAACCTGTGTAGATACCTGCACTTCTCAAGCCTGCAGTCTGGTGACATTCACCTTGCCTGGCAAAAGGAGCGAATTCTAATCCTAACTTCTCCAGCATGAAACTAGAGTCATGGAAGGAATATGCAGATCTGCCTGCACAGTTTTTCACTGGCAGAATGGATTGGTGGGCTGGGGAGAAGGCTGGAACATCTGGGACTGGGACTCTGCTGTGCTGCCCTTTCACCTGTTGGGATCCGTCTTGCCTTCCCGGCTTTGAAATAGCCATGTAAATTCCTTGCATGGTCATCGGCACACAAATGACCCCCACAGATCTTTCTCCCCCACAGATCTTGGGAAAGCCATAGAAATCCTGCACCTACCCATCGTGAGCAGTGTTGTGAGGGACAACGTTGCTGTGAAGGAGCTCAGCATGGCAGTTCCCTCAGCGACAACTCATTGGTAAAAGTGAATGTGTCTCCATTGCCCATCCAAACAGCCAGCCCAGAATCCTCTGCATTACGACAGAGAACCATATATTATTGTTGGGAAAACAGCCTTCTGCCCAGCTACTGTGAGCACTGCAGCTCAGTTCAGAGACAACAAAGAGGCCCACGAAGGTCGAAGGACATCAGAATCCCTGTCAATCAGAAAGTCCCAACACTGTATCCCTGTGTGAGGGGCTTCTCCACATCACTAGCTGCAAGAAAGGAGAGGGGGTAGAAGAAACCTAACCTTAATCCATAGGAGGAGAGGGCACTGCCAGCCAGTGGTCCCTCTGGGTTGGGAATGGCCACCACACCCAGTTTTGCAGGGGTTAAACTCTGCCTGGAGAATTGGCTGACTGTTCATGGGTACTCCAGCACTGATCATGAGGCCAAGGTCTTAGGTGGCTCCTCACCTGTTTCAGTCAGTGAACCAAGACTTTGCCACAGTCTTTAACAACCTCTGGGGCTTGACTGCTGTAACACACGCTTCATAGTACTGCTCCTGGATAACATCTGAAAACTTAAGCTAGGGCAAACGGCCACAATCAGGCACTGGATCAGGCCAATCAGAGCCTGTGACTGGTTTACCTACATGAGAAGGGCATTGTTTCACCTGCCATGGACGCTTATCTGTTCCTAGGCTCAGTGCAACATACCTTTTTTTTTCATCTGTTTCTTACCATGATACCTCAAGGACTGCCTTCTTCTGCAATAAAGGACTCTTCTACTTTGCTACTTTTGGAACTTGATCGTTTTGCTTTGCTGCAAAAGCTGCCTTGAAAAACTATCTAAGAATAAAAGGTGGAGAACCTGAGGATGGTTGTGGCAATAATGCTCCCAAGAACACTTCTCTTGGTGCCTACTAAGCAAACTGCCCTTCCTCTCCCCAATTCTCATTTTATCTTAGCCTTTTTAATCGCCATCTTTAGAAAACTGGGAGGTTCGCAGGTATCAACATGAAGCAGTTCAAAAGAGCAGTGTTGTGTTTTGGAATTCATACCCAACCTCTGCCCTGTACTTGGGGTCTTGGGGAAATTACTTTTCTTCTAGTCCCACCCCTTTTCTGCAGATCAATTGGTGTTTCCTGGCCAGCTATGCCCACTATGGTGGCCATTTCATTGATGGGCAAATTCCCCTGCCACAGCATCCATTTTGTGAAAGCACCCACAACACTCAAAATTCCAAGTGTGCCTGCTGACCCAGAAAGGTTGGGGACCCTGACTTACCAATCTGAAAAAAACGAAAACCCCCTCTTGTATATTCTGTTCAGGGTCTGGGGTCCAGTTTCATGTGGTTCTTCAAATGTAGCAAAGTCGGTGCCTACAAACTGAGCAGGTGAATGTTTTTAAAAATAAAGAAATCAGGAGTCCTGTGTGCAGGTTGATAATCCAACTGGGAAGGGAGAAAGAACAGTAAATCGTGAAAAAGAATGATTGCTCTCGGCTACCATGACCTCGGGTCCACCCTGTGCCAGTTTGGCTCCTGCCACTTCTTTAGAGAAGGAGACGGCACTGTGGGATTATCTGGCTGTGAAAGGCTGTGGAACCTGGGCATGCAAAGCCTTTCTTGAGGAAAACCCAGTCCCTGTGACCATTTTTTATTTTCTTGCCTGGAAAGGGAACACAGGCTGTCACATACACCTTCCTACCTCTCCAAGCCAAACCTGGTCACAGCGTGCAGCATGAAGATCTGGTCCTGCTGCAGAGGGACCAGAAGATCCTGAAGATCTGGTCCTGGAGTTAATAGAGGGGCAGCAATGATTTAGTCTGGGGGGGGGGGGGCAGAGTAGAGCCAAGAGGGGGCCTGGCTGGGCAGGCCAGCAGGGCCCCACCAGGAAGAGCCCCCTTGACCTGCTCTTGCGCCATTACTGCATCCTGCTTGTCCTTCTGCCTGCTGCTCTGCCCAGACCGTGGTGGTGGTGGAACCAGCAGCAATGCCAACTGAGCAAAAGCAGTAACAAGGAGGAGGGCTGCCCTACCTATGGGGCTTTACTGCCCAACTGAACCTGGAATGGGCAGCCCTTCAAACAGAGGGTGCCTTTAATGGAGGGCGGTCCTCTAACAGCCTTTCAAGTCAGTGGCTGTCTTTTTAAAAGTGGGACACTAACCTTAAGATGGTGCAACGGTTGGGCCACTGCAGCACCACCCAATGCCAGGTGGTCTGAACATGCAGCGACATTTTTGTGCCAGTGGCATTGGCTGCTGGCATGTTTTCCACCCAAATCCAAAGCACTGCTTTTAACCTGTAAAGCCTCAGATGGCTTGGGACAGGGTTACCTTAAGGATAGCCTTTCCCCACATGGACCGACCCTTAATTTAAGATCTGCATCAGAGATCCTTCCCATGTGCCCATCAGTAAAATCAGTTAGGTTAGCAAACACAAGAAACAGTGGCTTCTAGGTACTGGCCCAACTTTTTCCCTTGTTTCTAATTATTCAATTTAATCATTTAAAAATTATTTTCAGTACACATCCTACAGATTTGCTCTATGTTCTTAATACGAATCTTCACAATATGAGTTATTTCTATGAAGGTTCATTCATCACGAGAGTTTACAACAAAAAGAAACCAGCTTATTTTTATTTTGCCCCTTAGTTCCCCCCTGCCTTTGTGTTCTTCCTTGAGGCACACTCCCATGTGGAGTCCGACTCAGCAGGACCGAGTTGTTAAGCTTCAGGAAGGCACATGCTCTTACAACAGGGCCAGCAAGGTAGAACCAAACAGGTAGCCAAAAGAACAGACCAAGAAAACTCCCTGGTGGTGGTGACCTGCAATGTATCTGCTATGCATGTTTTCTTCCGTGAAGTCAGCATGGCCTACCTGTGCAACAGGTGCAAGCTAGAAGCCCCGCTAGAGGAAAAGGTGAGAGCAGCGGAGCAGTGAGTGTCCACCCTCAAGGAAATAAGAGAAGATGAAAAGTTTTCCGACAGAGCGGTGGAAGTACAACAGCTAAAGGCAGTACAGAACATTTCTGTCTAGCCTATCTCACAGGGATGCTTTGAGGTTAAAGTGGAGAGAAGGGTAACAAAACCCTCTACCCTCTGGGATGTTTGCAAGTGGAAAAGATGGAGTATATAAATAGAACCAATACACAAAAAATAAATATAGACATAAGCTATAAACGTGTGTTCGTACTATTCCACTTCAAAGTACACTTGAGGGGTTCACGTTAAAGCATACCAAACGCTCCCTCAGTCATGCTCTGAACAATGATATATGCGTGTAAATCTTTCCTTATCTTTTTACGAGCCCATTACAGACAGGCTAAACTGGATTATAGATGCGACTATTGGAGTTAAGTAATCTGGAACATCTAAATATATGTGCAGACAAATGGATTCAGGGAAGTGCTGGTGGATGAGTGAATCGCAGGGAATTAGACACTGAGCAGTAAAAAATTACTGCTGCATTTGAATGCTGACCATCTTTTCAGCATTAAATCCCTGATCAGCAAAAGCCCATGGGCCCAGACTTTGCTCCTGAAATTATGTGCTGAGAGTGGGACAAGTTACCGTGTTCCCTGGGGTTCCATTCCTTTCCTTGCCTTTTGGCTGCCTCAGTTATGTAGATCGAGGGTCCTCAAGTCTCTAAGTAGGAGCACTGTTAGTCAAAGTAGACCAGAGAAGGGGCTGAATCCAGTACTTTGGGGTGCCCTAGATGGCCACCTCCCCTTTTACCAAGACAAACCCATTTCCCCCCAGCATCCCCCCAGTCTGGTGGTTCCCCAGTTTTGGCATGCTTCCCTCCATTCTGAAAAGTTGTAATGCCTTTCCTAGGCCTTAATTACTGGCAATAAGTGCTCTAAGCTAAAATAAGCAGGTACCTTTAGAATCTGGTTGCCTCCCTTTGCCTGCAGCTCTACCCACTTCCAGAAGGTTACTCCTAAGAGCTTCCCCAGAATTGATTTTGCCCAGTGCTGAAGGGAATTTCTTGTACCTGAAGTAAGCAAAGCTACTTTAGATCACCCAATGAACTTCTTTTGCACTGATCCATCATTCCCCAGCAGCATGGTCTGTTGCTATCTTGGGGATATACTGCCATCACAAAATCAGCGCCATCTATGGATTGCCAGGCATATTTTGTTACCTTGTTCACTCACTGAACTGGATATTGCACAAATATGCTTTATGTGGAATTGGCTTTTGCACAATTACGTTATATGCATTTGCACAAATTCACACTCCCCAGATGGCACAGGTCCCCCCTAACATGTGTGAATCCCCCCAAAATGCTTATTTTCACAATTTGGCTTATAGTGGAAGTGCATCATTTGGGTATATAGGTTTTCTCATATTTTTCTGTGACTAAGTTTTGATGAAACGGTTAATTTTTTCAATGATCTGCAAGTCTGAAGAACTTACATGACTTGGGGAAAGCTGGCCCACTGAAGAATCTGCAGGGTGAATTTTTAGACATTTCAGTTCATTTGAGCCCATTGCAGGTTGCGCTAACATCTCTGTATCATACAGTCCACTGGATAAGGCACATTCATATATCTGGAAGTGAAGTTGACTAGATATTACAGGGTGGAGAAAAGAGATATTCTTCCATGTATATGTTTATACACTCTGGAGGGGGCGGGGCATTTTTTAAAGAACAAAAAGGTCTCTGAACCATTTTGTTCTTTTAAAAAGGTACTCAAAACGGAATTGGGTGAGCTTGGAGGAAGACGGGGGACAATGTGTCGATTGCCATTAGAGATGTGGCTAGAACCTAGTCTAATTTCCCCAGTGACGAATGATCACAGTTCCTTGCAGGGAAAACACAGTATGCGTATCTACAAAGCAGAAGCAGAGTGAAACCTGCTGGGTTGTAACTGAGCTCCTGGAAAGGAAGGCGGCTGGATCTCGCGGCAGTTGCCAAGTAAACAGCTCTGTCACTGTGCACGATAATCACCACCATCACCATCACCACTAAAACCAGCCTCTGGCGCACCATCGGCTCTTTGTGTCAAGGACAGGTATCGCCCACCATGATTGGCGATGCATCAGCTGGAGCAGCAGCAATGCACAGAATAAAAGCCTTTCTGCTGCACTGGGCACACAGCCTCCAAGGAGCATGACGACCAAGCCAGCTCCCGGAGAAGAACTCTCTTAAACTGATGACCGAGGGCCAGCAAGAACAGCCCGTGTGGTGTAGTGGTTCACATGTTGGACTGGGACTCGGGGGATCTGGGTTCTAGTCCCCACACATGCATGACACTCACTGGGTGACTTTGGCTGGTCATGGACTCTCAATCTCACCTACCTCGCAGGGCTGTTGTGAGGATGAAAATGAGGAAGAGGATTATATAAACTACCATAGGTTTCTTGCAAGAAAAAGAACAGAATGGAAGCATAATATAGATGCAAGTATAAATAAACTAGTCAAGATAAGAGCTCAGCATCCGCTGTGTATATGAAACCCAGCTAGAAGTATTCTCCAACCCACTAAGTTCATCAGGCCGTCAGTTCTTTGGCAAGGGGTGTCCGTCTTTTCACTGTTACATGGGCCATTTCTCAGTCTCCAGACACACGTGGGGCGGGGGGGGGGGGGCTTGGATAAAGAGCAAATTGTCTGATCCTGGGAGGTCCGATTACTCCATTTTGTAGTACTCCATCATTCCCCAGCAGTAGCCTTTGATATTATAGTCCATTTATTTATTTTGCTGCCGAGTCTCCTTTCATGAATTTTACTGCCACTTGATAGGGGCTGCTAAAATCAATTAAACCACAACACGGGACAAAGGGCATGAAGGAGGTTTTCCTTTGAGGGACAGGGTGAAGTCACTTGTTTTGCCATTAGGTGAAGAACTCAGAGAGAGCACGTGTGCCGTGTTGTGGCTGGGCTTCTCCCAGGACCAGGAAACCCTTGAGAAAGTGGAGAATCTGCTTTTGGAACTGACCCACCGATCAGCCAAGTGGCAGCCTGTGCACCTCCGTGGACACACCTCTGTCCTGACTGGGGATGAGGGGAAAAGTAGTTTTGTGACTGGCAGAATGGCCAGTCGGAGGCAGGAAACAGAAGAGGAACAGGAAATGTGGCTTTGTTCTTGACCCCAGGGCCACCAATTAGGGTCATGCAAAGTTTTGTTATTGCTATTATTATTTCTATTCCAGCTTGTAGCCAAATTCTCCCAGGTGGTTTACAAGAGCATATAAAATATAATAAAACTTAATAGAACATAATAACAGTGAACAAATAGAAGTTGTGCTACAAAATTTAAAAGCAAGATTTCTATCCAGTTTCTATTGGGGGGAAAAATGTAACAGAAGAATGGGCTCTGCTTGCAGAGAAAGAAGGTCTGTGTCCAAATGCAGGAAACGGGCTTATGCAGCAGCAGGTGGGGGTCACAGGCCAGGCCCGCGTTCAAGAACTGGGGCAGGAGCTCAGGAGAAGCAGAACCTCAGACAGCTCCAAGTGGAGCCAGGGGAGTTGTGGTTGGGGAAGTGCTCCCCAAGCAAATAGGCCTAAGTTTTTCTCCAGGCCAGGGCTCACTAAGGCCCATAACCTAAAGCTTAGTGAGGGTGGATTTTTTAAAGCACGTCCTTGATTTGTCAGGCATCAACTCTCCTGATGGTGAGGAAACTTTGGGTCCTTTGCAGGTTCAGAAATGGAGCCCTTGGAAGCTGAGGAAGAAGGTGAAGTGACCATCTCGTGGACCATGGAGACCCGGCTGCCATGGGGTCACCTGGCATTGACTCTTCTGGTGGGGTGGGGAGTCTCCTGAAGCCAAGCTGAAAGAGCTTCCCTCTCCCAGTCTGCCTTCCCTTCTGCGTTCTCTACCACATCTCTGAATTTTGGGGAATACAGTCCTCAAGTGTAATAACACTGCTTTCTTCACTGATCATGCATCTATCCTATCTTACAAGGGGATCAAGATAAGATATATATCCGGGTTCTTCCCCAGGCCCCAGCTGTCCTTCACAATGACCATGCAAGGTAGATTAGGCTGAGAGATAACAGCTGCCCAAAGTCATCACTGAGCAAGAACGTGAATTTGAATACGAATCTCAAAGCTATCACAAAGAGGAAGGTCAAGATCTCTTCTTGCTGATGCCAGAGTGTAGGACACAGAATAATCAATTCAAGTTGCAGCAGCCCAGATTCAGGCTGGACATCAAGAGAAGCTTCCTCACAGTCAGTGCAATACGATAGTGGAACCATCTGCCTAGAGAGGTGGTGGGCTCTCCCACCCTGGAGACGTTCAGAAATAGGCTGGACGGCCATCTGAGTGGGACGGTGTAACGTGGTGTCCTGCAACAGCAGGGGGGTGGACCTGATGGCCTTCCTGTCCCCTTCCAGCTCTACTGTTCTATGAATCTGGGCCTTCCTCATCCTAGTCTAACACTGTAGCCCAGTCTTCCTCAGGCTACTGCCCATCAGGCTCAGCCAACATGGCCAGTGGGCAGGGCAGATGGGCCTCTAGCTCAAACCCTCTGCAGGACGCCAGCTTGGGGAAGGCCGCTATAACCACTACACCAGGATGGGCACTACCTAACGTCACATGCATTTGCGTGCCCACAGCCTGCACCTTTCCCAGCGCCACCCAGTAACTTCAGTGGCTGAATGGGGAAGTGACCCCAGTGGCCCTGAAAGCCTGGCGGCCCAGCCCACACCCCCCACTCTTGCTCCACTGCCATCAGAACCCGCGTGCAAACCTCTGAAGTACCCATGCAGCCCAGTTATGAATCACCCTAAAAAGGAAATGCATCACCAAAAATAGAGGACAAAAGAGAAACATAATTTGCATAAGATCCGTATATGTGCATTGGCATCCCTAAATATAAATCTGGAAAGAATTGTTCTAATTTAAATAGAGGCACAGTATATCTTAATAAAGAATGGAAGACTGCGACCAGGTGACCTGTGCGTCCACTGGTTTCTGTTAATAGCAGCTTGAAGGACACCTTCCAAAAGAGCAAGGCCTCTGGCAGTCCTTCAACAAGAGGAACGTCCCCGTAAAAGGACACGTAGCCATCCTGGACTCGACCGGTTGGAGACAAACCACTAGTCTAAGAGGACACATGGTCTGATCTGATTCTGGTTGCCACCAACATGATAGCAGATGTCGCCAAGGCTGATATGATACACTTTTGAAGGGGGGGCAGTGAATTGGGTCTCCTGTTACCGCTTCAGATTCGGGCTGAGTCTTCTGAACAGGCCCAGATTTGAATGGGGGCCAGGCAAAGGGGTACTGGAGGTGGACCCCTCTTATCTTGGTCAGCTTCAGAAGCAGCAATGGAGGCCAGCAACACAGGCGTCAGTGCCAAGCCAAATGAAAGCGCCATGTCCCCTTCCTTCCCACGGTGCCCCTGGTGTGGCCTGTCTCTAGGGCATTCGGGGTAATTTCAGTGATAGCGCTAAGCCAGCATTCCCTGGAGGCTCAGGCAGGCACCAGCTGAACAGTGACCCATGCCCGTGGGCCCTGCCTGCCAGTTTCTGCCCCTGAAGATGCTGAAACAACTGAGAAAGTGTCCTGGCACCCAACACCCAGTCGTTCTTCTGCTAGAAAGTGTAGGACATGGACGGTCAGCTCCTCAGAGCCCACCTTCTCTGAGGTCCCCTGCTTGGCTGCATTTTTACACACCTCCTGGGCCTAAGCCAGAGCCCTGCATTGCATTCCCTTTATAAGTGCACACTTGAAGTATCTGATGAAAAAAAGTTTCGGGGACCGGGGGGGCGGGGGAATGACTAATAATCACTAATACATGACTGGAGTCTCCTAATTACAGCACCCCCTATTCTGGCTGCATGGGGAAAGGTGATCGACCCAATGAATATTCAAGGCGAGCCCAGCACTGCGCACCCCATTCATCACGCCCTGGGAAGGCGACACTTCGTGCAGTACAAGTCCCTCTCTCTCCTTCCCATCCTTCTCCTCTTTGATTCCATCTCCTGGCGAGGTGCCATTTCTGAGCTCTTCCGAACTCATTTTCTTAGCAGTAGCCGGGGCCACCTTTTCCTCTTCTCCCTTACATTGTTTAAGCAAAGTTCAAACATGCCCTTCCTAAGTTTCCAATCAGGCCCAAACAAACCAGGAAAAGTTCTTACAAGCAACTAAGTTTCTAAGTTTGTCTTACAAACAAACAAAGAAATGATTACAAACCAACAAAGATCTTCCAGACAAAGTTCCACCACCAATGGGCAAGTGATTGTCAACTGCATTGGAAATACATCACAGATTAGAGAGCGAGCTAACAATTTTAATTTTGACTAAATGTAATTCAAATGAAATCTGCCCGATCACATTAAAATGTGATTTTAAAAAATCTGTGAAGGGTATTTCTTCTAATTTTTGCCTGTTAGTTCCTTCCTTGGGGTCTGTGGAGCAGCCCCCAAACCAATGCCCTCCAGACATGTCAGCCACCCTGGGTTACAGTGGCTGGGGATGATGGGACTGTCACCCAAAACCAGACTGGAGAAAAAAATGCTGTACAAGTTATATCTCCAAGTGCATAATCAAATGTCGAACCAATCTGATTTTATTTTTTACTGGGTAACCTCCCACATGGGTTGTGGGAATCCTGTGGACACAATCCAGATGTTAGCAGAGCCTTCTGCAAAGTGTCCCATCATACCCTGATTGCCATACTAGCAAAAAGTGGGCTAGCTAGTGCAACCATTAGGTGTATCCACAGTTGGTTGCAAAATTGGACTCGGAGTGTGGATCAACAGCACATCCTCAGACTGGGGAGACTGGGGAGAGTGGGTGCCGCAGGGTTCTGTCCTGGGACCAGCACTCGTCAACATTCTGCTAATGATTTGGATGAGGAAGTACAAAGAAAGATAATTAAATTTGCAGATGACACAAAGCTGGGTGGAACAGTAAATACTCTGGAAGACAGAGATAAGATACAGAGTGATCTCAATAGCTTAGAACACTGGGCAAAGAACAACAGAATGGAATTTAGTCAGGACAAATGCTAAGTCCTCCCCTTAGGAACAAGAAACCAAATACATTGCTACAAGAAGGGGAATACTTGGCACAGCAAATACTGCAAAGGAGAAGGAACTTGGGCTTGTTGTAGATCACAAGATAAATATGAACCAACCATGTGATGCAGCTGCAAAAAGGGCAAATGCTATTTTGGGCTGCATTAACAGAAGCATCACTTCCAAAACACAAGCAGTGCTAGTATGATATTGAGTGCTAGTCAGATCTCACCTGGAGTACTGAGTCCAGATCTGGACACCTAAGTTTTAAAAAAGATGTAGAAAACCTGGAAAGGTTATAGAGGAGGGCAGCAAGGATGATCCAGGGACTGGAAGCAAGGCGCTGTGAGGAAAGAGCAAGAAAAATGGGGATGTTCAGCCACGTGAAGAGAAGGCCGAGGGCTGGTAGAACACTCTACAAGTACCTGGAAGGCTGCCACAAAAAGAAAGGACAAGCTCTCTTCTTGTTCATTCCAGAGTACAAGACACAGAATATGGACTTAAATTAAAAGAACCCAGATTTAGACTGGACACCAGGAATAATTTCCTCACTGTCAGAGCAGTACAACCATGGAACTTATTACCTGGGGAAGTTATGGGCTCTCTGGACAGTCATCTGAGTGGGATGGTGTGACGTGGTGTCCTGCAACAGCAGGGCTTGGACCTGACAGCCTTCTGGCCCTTCCAGCTCTACTGTTCTATGATTCTAGGAAGCTCTTCCCTTGTGGGCTTTTAGGCGAATCCCTGTGCATGAACCCTACAATGCCTAAGATGTCATGTGTTTCCCAGCCTGCCCTTTCTCAGCCATTGCAGCCACTGAGGTTCTCTTCTGAACTGTTTTCCGAGCGTATCTTCAACAGAACCACAGTTCTCCTTTGGGTCTTCCAAGCACAGAGCAAGTGAATGCTGAAAATGACCAAGAGGAGCCTTCTGCATCACAGAACAGCAGTGGAGGCATCCACAGAGAACACCCCCATTGCCCACCCAGCTGTCAGACTGAATCTGTGAAAGGAGTTTGGATGCCACGTGTGCCAAGTGATGGCACAACCAGGTTAACGTTTTAAGGGTGCCATTCAATGCATGTTTGGACAAAGAGAAGTCCTACAGTTTCCAGCGAGCCCCAGCCAGCCATATTGTTTGGGGCAACCTGGGAATTCTATGATTGCTTTCAGTCTAACCATGTAAATTATTTTTCCCTGAACAGACATTCTGTTCTCCAAATCTTTAGCATGTTGAATGTCTCACATCCTAAGGATCTCACAGAATTGGAAGGGGTCCCTACAGGTCGTCTAGTTCATTCCCCTGCAAATGCAGGAAATCCTCTGTATACATCATATCCCAAAGGATGGCTATCCAGCCTCTTTTGAAAACCTTTGCAGACAGTCACCCATCGCCTTCCCCAACAGTCTATTTCTCTGCCAAAGCACTCATAGACCATCAAGATGGTCCTTCTAACATTGAGTCAAAATCCCCTTTCTTGTAATTTAAGCTTGTTGATTCAGCTGAGAGCATCCTAAGGCAAGTTTGCTCATCTATGTGACAGCCTTTCAGATATTTGAAGAGGGCTACCCTATTGCCTCTGCACTGCCTCCATCTCCAGGAGCCTCACAAACTGTGTGGACACCTTCCTCTGGACATATTCTCAACTGCAATCATGTGGACTAGAAACAAAATGGGTATAATTTAAACATAAGCAGTTACCTTCAGGGTTTTATTAAGAGCCAGAAGGCCAGAGCACAGTAACCCAGAGAACACTGCACTCTCTTCCACTGCCTGAGAGGATTTAAGAGTGCTCTGGCCATATGGACATCATCATCATTATTATTATTATTATTATTATTATTATTATTATTATTATTATTACATTTCTATGCCGCCCCTTGCCGAAACCTCGGGGCGGCTTACATGCAGAGCAGGTTACAAGATCACAAACAACAATCTGAAGATGAACCATCACAGCAGGCCTCCTTATCTCCAACCATACACACTTCCTTCAGATCCTGAATCCAGAGCAAAATCAACCCCCTGCTCAGCATTTATATTAGTCAGAGAAGTCCTGGCTAACACCAGCAGTGGCAGAAACGTGTCCTTGTTTATTCTAGCACATCCATCATCTCTGGGAGCATTTGGATGCTGGCTAGTTTTCCCACAGCCCCTTAGGTAAGCAAGGGCATATCCACATAGGAAGCATTTCATTTCCTCTCTGAGCTGCAGGAGTGCTCCAAGATACAGTGCGTCGTCACCTTTGCTGTGCCCACAACAGGGGCTCGCCTTGCCGCCAGACACGCCTAAAAGATGTACAAGCACGAATGCACGTCCTCCAGCAGATCGACCACCACCATTGCAGAAGTTGTGTGAGCTTTGCAGGGACAGATTCTAACTTGTTGGCATTTTTAACCTGTTGAACCCAAGCTTCCTCTGCCTTCTGTGCAGACTCTGCTTCCCTGGACCACTGCCCAAGGCTGTGGAATTTGTAAGTGCCTATAAAGTGCCATCCACTCATCACAACACATCGAGCTGTAACCCACACCCTACGCCCTCGTAACTTATGGTGGAACGCAGCACAAACCTGTACTTTACTCAGAACAAGGGCTCATTGTGCGATGCAACATACCATGGTGGGAAAGTTCACAGAATCATGGCCTCAGCCAGTGGATGCATGGCTGAAATTGATGCCCTGCTCTTGCCTGTATCAGCTTCCACTTTCCGGGATGTCTCCCCAGTAGCAATTTTGGATTGTAAGCTCCTTGGAAGCAGTCTTCTTCTGCTTGGTAAAAGTACTATGCGTACATGCACATCAGTGGAGCTCCCAGCTGCCCCCCACAAGACAAGGGGGGGGACCCCATTCCACCCCTCCTCCAACATGGGGGGTGGGGGGAATACATCCTTCACATGCTTTTCTCTCTATTTCTCTGCCTTTTCTATCTTTTCCACCAACCAACCACAAGATGGCATTGCAATATAGATTTGCAACTTCGCACAGGTTCCAATTTGTCCAGATTTAAAATGTAATAGCGGCCTCTCCTCTCTCCAAAGAAGGAACAAAGCCACAAAGGGGCTAGAAAGCAGGAGAGGCTCTGGAGGATGCCCACATGGTGAAAAGGCCTGCAAGCTTCCTTGAGTGAGGGACCATGAGAGCACAACAAAGGCCTTGCCCGCAGGAGCCCTTGGCTTTCCTTCTGCAAGCTCGTTCTGCTTCCACACGCCCTGCCTCCACCCTCCGCTTCCTCTGTGTGGGGTGGAACCACCTTGGCCACATGAGGAGTGGCCCTCATGCCCGAGCATCAGAGACAGAGGCAGCATTTCACACAATAGCTGTGCAGAAACACGGTGCCACAGTGTGCCATCCCGTCGACTAGCCCACCTCTGCAAAACGACCCATATGGAAAGTCAGAGGAGAGTTCAGACTGGGAGCAAATTGCACAAGCAAGCCTATGCTTGTACAGCTCGCAGACTCTGTGCAGAACTTCAAATTAATAGGCAGGAGGCAAAAGGCCTTTTCCACACCCCATGCGTTGATTCTACTCTTGGTTGGGAGTGTGTGTGTGCGCACACGCAAACATTTGATTATCTCTTTCTTTAATTACACAGATGCACAAACTTCATCTGAGCAGTTTCCCTTGAAAACAGTGTGTTTGAGGCAACGGGGGGACTGCTTTTTGTGCTCTGCTTTCAGCTCGGATGGCATCCTCCTGCCCCCACATGGAAGTTGTCACTTGAAACTGCAATCATGGAGTGGCAAATACATAATCAAGGATTGATCTCAAAACTGTTTCCAACTGCAGCTTTTGCTGCACAGCCAAACCCGCTTCAGATGAAGAAGAAGAACAAAATCACTCGTCTGGAACATTCAAGGTTTGGGGGAAGTGTGCTGCCTCTGCTCAAGCGCATGGAGGGAAAGACTGCCTCTCCCGAAACAGCTTTGCAAGCCAGAAGGCTCAGACTGTGAAGGTGAGCTAGGAAGTTCAGGGAGACACTGAAGGCAAGAAGGGTCAGGAGGGAAGGGACGTGAAGTTTGTTAACCCAGTGGTTTGCCATCAAGCCCAGTAAGGGGACCAATTAGGTAACACCCAGCATTTCTGCCACCTGGCCCACAAACCCACAAGACTCTTTGAGGGGGGAGCCAACTCCTTTGGGAAGGGAAAGGAGGGAAAGGGAGGGGGATTCAGTTTAGAATCAATGCCCAGGATGGTCAAGAGCTAAACTCCACCAGTCCAAGGGACCAGTACTTTGGCAGATGCTGCTGTTTCCTGTGGTGGCACCCCAATTATGGAACACGGTGCCATCAGAAATTCAGCAGGCACCTACCTTACTGAGTTTCAGGAGCCTGGCAAAAATGTTCCTTTCCTGGCACACCTTGGGTACCATCTAGACTACTTATACCAATGCACTGGTTAATTATAAGGTATGTTTTATTTAATGCTTTATTGTGAGTTTATTCTGTTTATTAGGATTTTATCCTATGATTTATTGTTATATGTTGATTTTATATTGTATTGGCCACCCAGACAGCATGATGAGAATGGGAAGCTTTTAAACAAATGTACTAAATAATAATACTTGTTAACAATTTTATTATTATGCACTCTGTATTACAATGCCAGTCCTGACTGACCAGCCTGTAGTTAAGAAATCTTTGGCCTGGATCTGCCGGAAAGAGACAAGGGGAGAGAAGTGTTCATGACGAAGGGCAGGTCATTTAATCTGCAAGAGAAAGGGTGGGGGGATTGTATCCATACAGCCCCAGTTGGTTTACCCAACACAAGCATGGATTCCATACTGGTGCAAACGGCAAAACACACTGCAAACTTGGACGCCAGGACACTGCCAGCAAGCAAGGTGGCGTACAATGCCTTCAGCCACCTTTGGGGTGGGGTGGGGTGGGGGCAGTGGTTCAGCAGCACATGCTCTTCATGCCCCCGATTCTGGGTTCACACCCAGCACCTACAAGCAGGATGGGGAAGGACACCATCCTGAAACTCCAGGGTACCATTGCCAGCCAGTGTAGCAAGCCAAATGGCGCAAGGGGTACCGGCCAGCTTCCCAGTTTTGCCATTTGCCTTGGGTTTCTCTCTATATTAGAAAAAGGAAGGGGGAAAGGGGCACACACAAGAAAACCCTGCCATAGCCATCACTTGAAAAGGAAGGTACATACACTCCCATAAACCCAGAAAGAAAAAGACAGCAGGAAAGTAATTGGCTAATTATACCAGGGAAGCAAACTCCACATCAGACCTGTTCAGACCAAATTCATCAGCTCAATGACAGCATTGTTTCAACAGAAAATACAGGGCAGGGTGCAGAGTTGCCCATTGATACAAAAACAAGGAGACGGTGTTTGAAATGCATAATGCGTGCAAAAAAAAATATTGTCCTTTTGCTCTTAAACAGCAAAACTGAGAAGAAACATTCCTGCCAAAGCAGGTCTTCTTTGTGATACTCTTTAGTGCTCTTTAGATACTGCTGGACTAGCAGTGGGAAATAGAGCCTGAGCTTGTGTCTTATTAGGGGCAGCCTTAGGTTGGGTAGGCGAGTGGAGTGTCGCCCACTGTTCACACAAAGAACTGATGATGGTGTGTTAAAATGACCGTGGCTCAAAAGAGGAGCAGTCACTTCACGTCAGTAAATACTGAACTGAGCAGGTCCCAGAATCATTCTGAAAATCTGTCTGATCACAAGGGATGAAAGGAAACATGCATGGTCCATCAGAGGCAGTGCAGCTTCTCTGAGAAAAGGACCAACTCTCTCCGAAGAACTTTCCTCTCCCACCATCTTCAGATAGAAAGAGAATAACCCTCGTATAACAATTACACTTCATTTTCTTCATCATATCACAAAAGGAGCACTGTGGGGAGAAGCCAAAGCCACCAAGCAGAGTGGCTTGCACCCAGCAGAGAGGGAAAGCAAAAACTTGGCAGGCTGCTGGTTCTCCCACCTCACTTGCATAAAAAAAGAAAAAATCTTCCTTCTCTTTCATCCAGAAGACACAGACAGGGAGATGAGAAGGCTAGATAGTAAGCTGTGTATCCCTCTACAGCTTTTCAGAGCCATCCACTCCATCCGGAACAATGCTCCCCTGCTACAAGCAGCAATAAGAAACAAGACGAACCCTACAAAGACATCACACACACACACACCCCACACACCAAAGCATGGGCACCTTTGCACCAAGCCTGCCCAGCATTCTCTTCCCTGCCATCAGAGGCTGCATCAGGTTCAGATCTCAAAGGAACTGCTACTGAGAGCAACACCAGTTGCCTCTTGTGGGTTTATTCTACACACGGCAAACATGCAGCCCAGCGATTGCTAAGGAAGTGGAGAGCCCAGCACGAGAGTTTCCCAGAGCTCAGCCACGGTGAGGTGCTGGCTGAGAGGGCTTCTCCCCAAGAGACGGTCTCGATCAGGTCAAATGACATTTCTACCCTTCCAGACACAGTGTGCAACTCCATTGGCTTGTCAGCCCGAGGAACCTTGGTGAACTCTTAGCAAAACAACTCTTGCAAAGGAAAGCAATGCGGTTCAACTGTAGCACTTCAGGGAAGGGGCGGGGGGGGCATCTCCCAAGCTATAGCTCTTTGCTTCATGAAGGTTTGATCGTGAGCAGGAGGGAGAGCAAAGGAAACAGAGTCCTCCTGGAAGTCAGGTTTGGGTTACAGTATTTGGAGACTGTTGCAATGGGAATTTCCAAGCAGCGTGGGTGCCATTAAAAACAATGCTAACTTTTTGACCTGAAAAAGAACTTTCCTTTTCAAGCCTCCCCGTGTCGATGGTTGGGGCTTAAAGGGAAGACGGGACTTTAATTCTTGGGGGGGGGGGCGTCCACCATGAATTCTACGGCAAACCCAGATTTGCTCCTGGGGAATCACACTGCTGAATGGGATGGATGTGCCCAAGACAAAAAACCCCGGCTGCTTTAAGACCCCAGCGGAATCACCTCCCAGTTGTTGCCTTTCGGGTCGGGAGAGCACACCCCGCATCTTTCACGTGTTGCCTCGTCCCCTCGGCAAGGGCCAAGAGGGGCGGAAAGTTGGCCCTTACTGGAGAAATGCTTCTCCTGCTGGAATAACGGCAAAGCAAGCGGGCGCATGATCCGGCTGCCTTCGCTTTCTTCGTAGCATCAGCACAGCAAGTGGATTCGGGGTTTCCACCACATGCTGAAGGGGCACTGAAAAGGCGCAAGACCGGCTGGACGGCAGAGGCAGCCGCAGGGACCCCTTAGGGCAGGAAGAGGCCAAGGAAACAGCGCCGTTCTGCCCGGAAGAGGCGCCCCGAGATCCACTGCAAGGAGGCAGAATCTCGGAGGCACCTCCTGGATCATACGGCAGAGGACAAACACGAGCCCCGCTTCGCAGGGAGGACAGATAGAAGTATATAAGCTCTGGGGGAGAACAGCATGCCCTGCTTTGAATCCAGTTTTTCGTTCATTCATACACACATGTATTGCGGGGCCGGGGGGACGAAATCTGGAAGAAAACATGCTATTCAGTCCTGTACATCTCATTTTACCAGTTCCTGGGTTAGTCTTGGAAGAGATGCTTTTTGAGGTCTGTGGAAGCACCCAGATGCAATCCTGACCTTAGAGTAAGTCGCACTGAACTCAGTGGGGCTTTCTTCCCCATCGAAGTACGCGTGCATAGGATTGCATTGTCGACCCCCGCGGGGAAGGGGGGAAGGGGAAAGCAAGGGGCTCCATCGATGCAGAAGGAGCCCAGACCGGAGATGCAAAGACTTAGCGGCCGCTGCGCAGGGCAGGGCAGGGCAGGGCAGGGGGTTCCGATACCTCACGGGGTTGAAGGAGCCAGGAGAGGTGGGGCGAGGTGACGGCGGGGAGCCGCGGGGAAGGGCCCCCGGGGCATTCGGGTTTCTTTCTACAGCATCCGCTCTGCCTCCCGCGTGTGGACGCAGAAGCGGCCCCCACGGAGCTCCGTCGCGCTTACTCGCAGGTAAATGCGCACACAGGATTGCAGCTGTCAGAGCAGCCGATCGGGGGCTCCCGGCCAAGTCGAGCGCTTCCAGGCAGAACCGCGAGCGAGACTTAGAGGGAGGAGGGGAAAGAAAGAAAAAGTTTTCCAATTGTCCATTTTGCAGCCGCTTCGCGAACGCGAGGAGGGGAAGCGAGGGCCGAAGGTCCGCGGCCGCGAGGCGCAGGGAGAGCCCACGAGCACCGGCGGCACACGGCAAGCAGGTCGCGTTCTAACTCCGGTTTTCCGCCTCTTCGCCGCGAGGAAGGGGCTGGATCCCTTCCTACCCCAGCCTGCGAAGTTCGCGGGGAGGCAAGCGAGGGAGCGGCGCCCGGGAAGCGCCAAGTTAGCAGTTGCAAGCATACGCACGCACGCAGCCAAACTCTCCGGGGGCGAGCGGGGTTCAAAGATGCAAGACCGGGGAGAGGAGGAAGAGGAGAGAGGAAGGAGCGCGGGGGTGGGGGGGGGGCTCGGTGCTGACCTGTAGGCGTTTCGGTCTCCAGGGAGCAGATCTGAAAGGTTAACATGAAGATCAAAGCCCGCGTGGTCTGCATCTTGCATTTAAGACGGAAGGGGCCCCCGCACTCCTGCACCCCGAAAAAGTTCTTCTCCCCCAACCTTCTTGATGGGTTTTTAAATATTTCTTTCTCTCGCGCGCGCTCTTTTTCTTTTTTCCTTTTCTTTTTTTCCCCTTTTCCTACCCCTCTTCTGCCAAGGCTCGCGAAGGTTTCCTTTTTCTTAAAGAGGCAGCGGAAAGTTGCCCACAGCTGAAATAGCAGAACCCTGATTGGAACCGAAAACCTTCGGCACGAAAAAAAGCGTGCGAGGGGGAGACGCGCACAGGGGAAAAAGCGAAGCACCGAACTGACGTCAGGCTTCCAGCGAAGGGAAAGCAAAATGAAAGCGAAAAGGGGGCGCCGGTTCGGAGGCAGAGGAGGAGGCGGCGGCTGGGATTGGAAAGGTAGAGGTTGCCCCCTGCTGGCCGAAGGGGAGAAGAGCAAACGGGAGAAAGATGAAAGAGAGAGGTACGGGGGGGGAGGGGATTCTGCCCCACTTTATCGGATGGATGGATGGATGGATGGATGGATGGGGGTATGCGCACCAGCCTCCCCGCACCTGATGCCTATCATCCCTGACCACTGGCCATGCTGGTGGGGCTGATGGGTACAGAAATCAAAACCTCCTGGGGCACAAGTTTGGGGAAGGCTGCTGCAGTAGGTGCATGTGCCTTCTAGCTAATGTGTGTGGGAGCAAATTAGAGAAAGGGACAGAAACAGAGCAGGGCAGAATATTGTTTTATAGATACAGATCCTATAAATCAGGAGAGAGAGAGAAAGAGGATAGCATGTATTTATTTAGCTGTCACGCATGCCTAGGACAAAATACATCATGAGGCCATTTTCTCCCCTTGAGTGAAGAAAGACATCAGTCCTGAAGGGTGGCAGAATTGGTTTCAACACACAACCACTTCCCCCGGAGGCTGCAGGCAAAGCCACCCGTCGCTGCGGGCAAAATCCGCACGTCCAAAGCAGCTCCCCGTGCTCAGAGCTCGTGCCTGGCCTGTTTCTCTCTGCGCAGGGCATTCTGCTCAGCTCTGCACTCTCCACACCATCACCCCACGTCCCTGTCACATTAAAAGGCTGTGGAGGTGCAGCATGTTTGGAGGTGAGGACAAATAGGATTTTGGACAGAGGATTAAGAAGGTAATCCGCCGGGGCATTGGCTGAAGGCGCAGGATTCAGCCACCTGGCTGAAGCTAGACATGTGCGAACACAGTTTGTCCCTAGGGGGAGAGCATATCAGAACCACATGTGGGCTGTCATGAGCTCCATTATGAGATGTGAGAGGCAGGGAAAGAATGCAGCGATGGATCTCAAGCAAGGGGCTAGGGCAGGATGCGCCTTCTGCAAGGGGAAGGACACTTCCCCAGGACAGGGCTGCTCTCAAGGAGATTTCTCTGCCTGTTCTTCAGGTACCTCCCTTCTCCATGCACTGCAGCTGACCCCTTTCGGAAAGGGCTCCTGGCAGGGCAGTCTTCTCAGGCGTGTTGAAAGAAGGCCTGAACTCTCTCCAGTTCTGGGCTCTGCCAGTGCCTTGCCGAGTTGCATGGTCTATATGACTCTATGGATCAGATCTTGAGAGGGTCCAGGTTAGGTTAGGTCAGATTTCGCAGAAGTAAGAGATCAGCACCAAGGAAAGCTCTGAATGGGGCTGGCAACCAGACCAGGCTGTCAATGTATCACTCCAACAAGAAGCCAAGCAGGACAGACTTAAATAGGAGCTTCTTTGCATTTACACTGGTTGGTTCCACCTCCATTCTAATGGAGTATTAGTATTCATCTCTGGCCTGTTTTATCCATCTCAGTCTGCAACAACATGACGATGGCTCAGGTTTGGCCTGAACATGAAGACGGTCATTCAGCCTCCTGGGTGCAGGGCGGCTGCCGTCTAGGGATTTTCTGAGGAACTGGGTCCTGGAGAAGTGGAAGCATCATGTTGCTTTTCCATGACTGGAGCATTAACTGAATAGCCTCTTCTGGGCACAAAGGGTCAGAATCTCACTCCGTGGCAGTGCTATGGGAAGGAGGAAATGAAGACGTCCACTCCCACCAGTGAAGACGATCCAGCTTGATTCTGGAGAAGGATTGCTGTGCTGGATCAGACCAAATGGCTACCTAGTCCCACAATATATTGTCTCTCCACAGTGGCCATCCAGATGATTGTGGGAAGCTCACAAGCAGGGCAGGAAGGTTATGTTTGACAGCAGTGAATACTGAGATAGGGGAGAAAAGTGTTTGGTTCACATTTTAATGCAACTGACCTGATTTTTGACTTCCAAACCAGTGGACAAACTAAAACTCAAATGGCAATCAAACAAATTTTGCAATCAAGCAATACATACAGAAATGTGTATATTGAAGAACGGAAAACAAGAATACAACTATATGTACCTTTGAGAGCAGTGTGGTGTAGTGGTTAGGGGTGGGCCCTGTGACTCAGGCAATCTGGGTTCTAGCCCCCACTCAGCCATGGAGCCACAAGGGTGACTTTGGGCTGGTCATAAACTCTCAGCTGAAACCTACCTTACACGGTTGTTGCTGTGGGGATAAGATTGAGAGGAGGAGCAAGAGAATGATGTAAGCCACTTAGAGTTTTGTTTTAAAAAAACATAATACACAAATAAACATTTGTGAAAATAACACTAAAATGTTTTCTATTAGGGGAGCTACCTGCAAATATGTATATTAGGCCTCATTGCATAGAAAAAGTGTACTGTAGTAGATCGAGGGCTGGAACGGGATGCAGACCAGGGCTCTGGTCCCTGTGTGGCCATGAAGCTTTCCGCCAGCCACTGATTCTAAGCTTAACTGACCTCACAGGGTTGTTCTGAGGATAAAAGGAAGAGGATTATTGTGTCAACTTCCTTGGATTCCTTGCAAGAAAAAAGCAAGATATAAATAACTTTTTGTTTGTTTGTTTTAATGCAGGGATTAGGAGAATCATGTACAAAACACGATTCATTTTTAAAGTGTTTCATGCACATTTTTTAAAAAATGACCTCTCCTAGTTGAACGTGGACCAAATTTAAGATCTGAAAAACGAGTGAAGATGAAATGGACAGCCTCATTCATCTGCAATGCTTGTGTCTCAGTGCAAGTTCCAGCCAGTTCTCATGGCGAACGTCCAGCGATAGACCCACCCCTTCGCCCGTGTGTTTCGGCTCCTTTCAAAGCTCCCATAACACAGGGATGGGCAAACATTCATGTTGCCCCCCATGAACACCGTGGGACATCTGTGAAGCTTTCTTGCAAGTTTTCACAGTGGTCCAGGCAGGACATTGGAGATTCACAGTAGTACACCAGGTAGCCCACAAGAGAAGGTACATTAAGGGATGCCCTCCACTCTCCTCTGTTAGGGTGGGCAATGTTCAGAGGGGTTCTCTTGATGCTACTGTGCCTGTGAGCATAAACCAGCGTGGCTCTTTTTAGCATCTTTTCCACGCTTCTGCCATGGATCTCATGTTCTCTCCTCCCTCCCTCCCATCCTTACAACGCTCCTGCGAGGTAGGTTAAGCTGAGAGCACAAATGACCCCAATTCACCCAGTGACTCCACAGAGGAATCTGGGTCCACCTAGTTTTAACCCCCTAAGTTGTATGGGGGAGACCCCATTAGGAGTAGAGAGCAGCATATAGATGCAAAAATAAACAAATAAATAAGGTAGCCTTCCCCAAACAGGTGCACTTCATAAGTTTTAGACTTCAGCTCCCCTGGGCAATGCTCAGGCAGGCTCTGACTACTACTCTACACTGCTTCTAACACACACACACACCCTGCGCCTTAGCACACCTTGTGTCTACCACAGGATCAGCCCAGTGAATTTTCCTGCCTGAGGCAGAACAGGAAAGGGGTGTTCCCACCCCACCCTTCCAGTCAAGGTACATAATACGCAAGACCTGCCATGTTATTCCAGCAGCTGGAACAGAAAACCCACCCATGCCCTTCTTCCCTCGCCCTGTCTGAAAAACACACGAACCATGTGCTGCCCGAACTGTTGCAAGCCCTCCCCTCCCCCCCGGCAAAAGCCGCTCGAGGTGGCCGCTTCACTCTGCCTCATAGCCGGGCTGGCCCTGCATGGGGACCTTCAAATATCCCCCAGCTACTCATGCATCCGGTCCTCATTCGCACCAGGGCTCCTTCTTGCTTCCTTCGCAGGCAAAGCATCATGGAGCGAGACCTCGGCCGTGGCCTCTCTGGCTCCCCGCTGCTGCCACAGGTGCCGTGCAGGCCAGAGGAACAGGTGGAAGAGCAGGCAGGGCTGTGAGGGCACAGAGGCAGTGCGAGCTCCGTGCAGCCCCTTCCCAGCCAGGCCTGCCGTTGAGGCAGCCCCGGCTCGCTCATGGGATGGATGGGGAGGGAATGCGCTTGCGCACGCTCCACCCCCCTTCGCTGCAGTTGTGCGAGAGGCACAACCGTGAGAGGCACACAACTGCGCAGCACTGGGGCTCGGAGAAGTACGTGGGATCGGTGGAGAGCGGCAGGAGTGAGTTAAGTGGAAGGAAGCTGCATCCCCAGCTGCTCCTCCAGGGAAGCTGCAGGTGGATGAGTGTGAAACCGGTGGCGGCGGCAGCAGGCAGGAGGGGGCCTGAATGAAATCCAGCCGTGCAGGCAGCCTGCGCAGCCGGAACTGTGTTCGAATCCACTTGCCACCGTCTCCGAAACCCCGCGTGAGATCCTGCCTCTGCTCCCGCAGGAATAACACACGCAGAGGGCAGCCTTCCAGCCACCCCATCAGGTCACTTCCTTGCACAGCGGCCACTTATTCAGGGCCCATTAATGAGAAGAGGAGAAGTTTGTTTGTTTGTTTGTTTAGCGGAAGTTGAAGGCTATGATTTCTTGTTTCCATAATGAAGTCTCTTGGTGCACTGAATTAATTTTTTTTCTCTTGGTTACTGTTCAAACCAACCCAAATATGTCACCGTTCGAAAATGCACTCAAAGTCCGGTCCTCTGAGGAACATTCCAGAATGTGGCAATCTGCAAAGGCTTGCCACCCATGAACAAGCCTGAGCAAGTCGGCCCTCTTTCGGAAAGTCATTTTCACAAGCAGCACTTCAGCTGTACTTCCGCATTTCCATCGTCTCATTCAAATGCAAACTCAACCCAGTTGTCAGCTAAAATGTACTTTGGATCCCAAAATGGCCATCTTTAGTCTTCTGCACTCACTTTCCAGAAATCACCACTGAGGGCATTCCAGCCATTGCTGGAAGAGGGCAGCCGAGGGGTTGGGAAGGTTGTGCTTGCATCCATTTTGCTCCGGATGCTTGTACACCCCTGCAGTTGGACGCTTCGAGTGTTGAATGCAGAGCGCAAGGAGTGGCAGAGGTGGTCCTTGCCTCCCCATGCATCCTACTCTGCATTCCTCTGGACCAGTAATTTGCAACCTTTCCACAGCTGGAGACTGGCAAAAACAGGAAAACCACCTCGGGGACCACTGAGGCAGAAACAAAAAGCACCACACACATAATACAGCATTCTGTGTATGGGTTTCCAAGCACACCACCAAGAAAATGAAAATGCTCCAAATCAACCAGAAACCGAGCAACAAAAAATGCCAACAAAAGAGCAAAATACTGAAGTCAGTGCAGTGTGGCTCGCAGCCAGCAGCCATGCACCGTCTCTCCCCTCCCTGGCCCCGCTGGCAGCACCAGTGTACCCCCTGTGAGCGTGGTGCCAACCAAGGACGTGGAGGTGAAGCACAAGTAGCCCCTGCATCAGTCCTCAGCAGGCAGAATGCACCCCCCACCCCCACAACAGACTAGCAGGGATCTCCTGTGGACCAGCATCGGCCCACAGACTGGTGGCTGAGACAACCATTTGCTCTAGCCAACCATTTTCTAGACACCCTGTTCTAGACAACCGTTTTCAGCCATTTAACCAAGGCTCTTCCAAAGAGAAAGAAAGGAGGCTGACGTGCCGCCAGGATAGCGTGCACTCTGGGTTGCCTGCAGGAGCGGAGTGGCTCCCACGAGCATCTTAGTAAGGGGAGAAAAGTGTCATGAACTGCTTTTGATGTGCAGTATGGATGGCTTTTCACAAACTTGGAGGTGTTCAATGTGGCAAAACAAAGCAGAGAGGAGCACAATCCTATTCTGTGTTTCTCCCAAATGTTGGGGATACTGGGGGAGGGGCGGCAGCTCTCAGGGCTTGGAACTGTGATGGATGGGCAGGGGAATTCTGTACTCAAATATCGGGCTGGGAAAGAGAAACTAAATGATCTTGCTCTTAAAAACAGACAAGCAAGGGGAGACATGATAGAGGCATTCAAAATTATGTATGGTGGGCACAGAGACAGTTCTCTGTC
Source organism: Varanus komodoensis (assembly GCF_004798865.1). Lineage (NCBI taxonomy): Eukaryota > Metazoa > Chordata > Lepidosauria > Squamata > Varanidae > Varanus > Varanus komodoensis. Next base: position 4,497,206 of record NW_025335759.1, read on the forward strand.
TCATTATCCTAGAACCAGGGGTCATAACATGAAGCTGACTGGGGGAAGATTCCAGACAGGTAAAGGGCTTCTTCATACTGCGCAGACTTGAATGAAGAAATTCACTCGCAGAAGAGATCACGAGAGCCACTAAGCTCGTTACTTTAAAAGGAGATTGGAATAGAGGGACCTTGGGCCTATCCAGCAGGCCTCCTTGTGAGTCTCCTAAGCTCTCCTTGGCTGGGAGGAAGGGGAGAAACAGAAGAACCCATTATCAATAGTGTTACTTTTCACTTCCACTCCCAGCCCTCTTTCCATCCAATGACGCTTATCTGGGCTTTGGAAAGAGGACACGTTCTGTTTGCAGGCCAAAGAAAAAATTAACTGGAAGGAGAAGCAAATGGAGAAGAGGAGGGGATGAATGAGGCGATGGTATACTACAGAAGCCAACAGTATGACATGAAATCAAACACTCGGTGCAATAGATGCGTCTGCTGTTTGTTAGATACAGATGCAAGGGAGCCAAGAGGACTCAGAACTGGCAAGGAAAGAAAGAGCAACCAAAGGCGGGATCTTTTGCTTGGAAATATGACAGGGAGCGAGTAAGTCACCAGCCAGCCGGCACTTCACAGGCACCCGGCCTTGCAAGCCCATGGCCAGGTTCTCATTAGCCCCACATGGAGACGCATAGCTGACGGGGACACCTCCGTCCAACATGGGGAGCCCTTTAGTTGCTTTTGCCAGGAAGCCTGAGTTCCCACTGCAACTCCAGCTGTGATCCCCTCACCCTTTCTGTTTCACAAACACACACACACACAGCTTGTCAGCTTGATCTGCACAGTGGCTCTGATGAGAAATAGGGTGGAAAATTGCTGAAATCAGAGCAGAGCAACACAGAAAAGCAGGTGCAAGGACAGGTAATCGTGTGGGAGGGGGAGGCGTGCCAGGGGGCCACCACACACAGCGACTCAAGCACGGACCCCAGAGAAATGGTGGTGGGTGGGGGATGATGGAACATAACGGCTGAAGTGGGAGGGAGGGAGGAATGAACAGCAAAAGCTTTTCCAAACGAAGAGTCCCTGGCTACCACACACCCACATTTTCCCACATGGTCTGTGGAAACCTGCAAAACTGTTAGACAGGGTGCAAAGGTCATTCTTTCAACTAGCTATTTCCTATGAGCAGCAGTGCAATTAGGTGTTATTTTAGACTCTCGACTTAATGCATTACTTTTGTCCTGTCTTTTCCCCCTCTTGTGAGGAATCTAAATTATGCAGCTTCATTTTATCTTCCCAGGAACAACCTGGTGAGGTAGGTCAGGCTGAGAGTGAGGGATGGGCCTAAGGTCTTATATGGCAGGGAGCCCATCAGGTTTGGGGTTAGACAGAAAGTAGATTTTTCAGATCTCTTTGGACTTCAACTCCCAACATTCCTAGCCACTGCCCATGCTGGTGGGTCATCTGGGAACTGAAGTTCAAAACATCTTTTGCAGACCTACCTTCTGTCCACCCACACTTTGGATGGTACAGTGTAATGCTTCATTTACTTCAAGGTATGACAAATTAGCCTTGCTCATCCTGCGTTCTTCTGAATGAGGCCCTGGACGCCAACTTCACAGCCCTGTTCTGATGTTCAGCACTGCCTGCAAAGGACAGCTTTTTACCAGTGCTCAGTCAGCAAGTTGGAGCTGCTGGTAGAATGAGATCTCCATCACCCCCATCCTCCCTCTGCAGAGATAGCTACTGCCCTGTCAAGTACCCCTCGGATTATGGGACTATCCCAAGCACCTGTGCCATCACGTTGCCACTCCTGGTCCCTCTGTCTCCCTTGCACAGTTGTGCACCCACTTGAGAAGGCTAAAGTAGTTCTTCTTATGAATTAGAAAGCACAAGTCATCCTTCAGAAGATGTCAGAGCTCTCTCCATGCCGCTCCAAGGAATGATATCCAGAATTTATGAGCCTTTGCTCTCCCCCACCTTCCTCTTTTCTGCCTTGGTTTTTCCAAACAAATCCTGCCGGCAATGCATGCAGCTTCATCAGCACTGCAGCATAAATCCCAGAGCGACATTTCACTTTCTGCGTGTTTGTTTTTTTCAGGAAGGGGGCAGATATACATCGACATCTGATATCAGGCGCCATTGCAGCCAGCCCATCATCGCCATGCAATTCTGCCAGGACATGGCACTGGGGACACCAGATGAGAGCACGACGGTTCAGTGCTCAAGAAGTGACATGCAACAGCATTCTGCACCAGTAAAGCTACTGGTATTTCCCAGTATTGTAAGGTTTGAGTGTGAGTTTAATGTGGGGTTTTATTGTATAGCAATTAATTTGGATGCTGTGCTCCACCCTGTTTATTGTAAGCCCATCCTGAGACCTCAGTAGCAGACAGGACATAAATAAATAAAGCTTTCAAACCATCTGCAAGGGCAGAACGGAAGGTCCACAACCCATTTTCCTGAAGCAATCCAATTAACTGTCTCTTGTATAGGGTGGTCAGTTATTAATCGTCAACCGGAGGACAGGAATTTGCCGCCCCTTCCACTCTGCCGCCTGATGCAGAGGGTTCACCCTCAACTCACCTTCTGGGAGAGCTGGCCTTGAAACGAGGGGAGGCAGCTTCACCTCCAGGTGCACTCAGCCCAACCCAAGGTGACCCAGCACTCTTTCTCCCACCCCCAGAACCTACTGCTCCACAGTCCAGTTCAGTTAGATAACTTTAGGCTCCGGATTTATTCAAGCAGAGACCCTCCCCTGCTTCAGAGAGTAATGTGTGCATTGCATCACATGCTTCCCTATGGGGAAGCCCAGCCAGCTGCTGTTGAGTGCCTTTCTGCCCACTTTGCAGAGCCTTCTGCCCTAGTCCTGCTCCCAAAAGTCCTGTGCTCAGGGTGCCACAAGCAGAAGACTGGCCTGGGAGAGAGGTAGGCACTCTTGAACCCCTTCCCTCTGGCATGGGCATCCTTTCCTCAGAGGTAAAGCCAGCTGGGCAGGGTGAGGCTGTGACCCTGACAGGGAGAGGGTGCTGGCGAAAGAGGTGAGAAAGCCCTCTCCCCTCTGGTCTTCCATTTTCAGCTGCAGCCTCAGTGACCAAAACGAAAGTCACCCACATGTTTAGCCCCAAAAGACAACTAATAATGCTGTGCCTTTCCGAGTCTTGATGGAGCTTTTTGCCACATCTTGGCAGTGCTCTCACGCGGCTCTGTGAAGCTTGCTCACGTGCTGTGCATTTGCTGGAAAGCTGAGGGGCGGGGAGCAAAAGCAGTCCAGCATTTCTGTTCCGACACACAGCAGAGCTGTTGGCTGGAGGACAAGACCTCTCCAGCCTGCTCTTGCCACAGGTCTAAAGTTTGCCTGGCTTCCTTTCAAACTGAATTTTTTTATTGTTCTCTCCACTACTCTGGAAGCTCAAGAACTTCACTAGCTAAATCATCTTAGAGCAATAGCCCAGCAGAATTTATGCAGGGAAGACTCCAGAATCATTAAAAAGCTGAATTCCCTCCCTAAAAATATCAGACCCATTAGCCATGAGAAAATGCATTATCAAAAGATCGTGTGAACAAGTCCAGCACTGGAGAGCTGCTGTAGCAAAGTAGATGGAAGTGGAGGAGCAAGAGGACAGGTCTGCATCCGGCTCTTTCTCTGCCAGATCCTGAACTGCAGAAATAATTCATCCATCCTCGTAACTTTCCCACTCGAGCTGTGCTTCACCTTCTATCCTTGAGGACCCCAGCATGGTACCTGTAGGCACCAAAATGCCCACAGCCACCTCTCTGGGTGCCCATCACACTCCCAGAGCTTCCTGACTTCCTTCTTTACTTTTTCTTTTTCACTGTTATCTTTTAACTGGGAGGCTGCATAGTAAAGTTCCACCCTCCCGTACCCACTTTATTGGCAGTCAAAAGAACAAAGAGTGGGTGCTCAAGGGCTTCACCATGGCAAGATCCAGCCTTAGGGATGCTGGCATCAACTCTGTGTAGACACAATGTATGTAATTCTGGCATCTGTGGACACTTGCATGAAGGCATCATGGTACCAAACTGAAGGGCATTCAAACCTGTATGAAGCTAGGTATGTTTACTGTTTGGCTGCAGGGACAGGAGGAGGAGGAGGAGAAAATACTTCCTACATTCAAAAGTCATGCTAAGCTTAGTTGCACATGTTGAGAATGAAAAGCTTTTGCTCTGCTTTCAACTAACCACAGTTTAGTGTGCATCCAATCATAAACTGTGGTTAAGGTAAACTCTGGTTGTTTTAGCAAACCAGGTTCATAGCGCAAGTATCAAAGCTAGCTTGTTTCAAAAACAACAATTTCAATTAACCACACTTTGGCCTGGACAACACAAGCAGCTCTGGTTAAAGCTGTTGGTCCCCCAGGTCCCCCAAATAAGGGACTGAATTGGTATGAGGAAAATGGAGGAAGGGACAGAACCAGTCAGAGAGCAGGAAGAGGTTTCGAGGTACAAAAAAACAGGAGAAGCTTCCATTTGTCATGAGGTTCCATCATAGTTCCAATGCTCTTCCAATGCTCTTTTTTCCACATACCAGCCAGGGTTTTTCCTGCTGTTTTGTGTAAGCTAGCATTTATCTCTCTCTTCCAGTGCACACAGAGAATGGAACTTTTACAATTAATTATTTTTTCACAGGCCCTTTTCACAGCTCTAATTAAACTTTTATTCCTCCCTTATCAGGATTTCTCCTTGTGATTTTCACACAGAGCCAACCATTTTCTGGGCTACTGTTATTTGGCTTGTGGGTAACTTTGAATACATCTCGAGTTCCTTTGTTTCCCTTTCCTTCCTGGTAAGACCCAGCCTTCACTGTTTACATTAAACAGTATCTTCAATTGATACATGGATTCTTCTTCTGCCTGGATTTCCCTGGATCCACCCTCTTGCAGCCTGGGAATTCCATCCAGGACCACAGAATTCCAACTTGGCTACATGGAATATGTAGTCTTCCTCATTCTTTAAGTCAAACCACTATACAACTAGGAGAGTAGGAAACGTAGGCTAGGGCACTGCCGGAAGACCCAGAGTAAAGGAAGAGCTTAATAAAAGGCTAATTGCAGTCATTATCTGATGCATTAATAACCCGCATTTTCCTCCAAAGGCCCCAAGGCAACATAGGTGGTCCTTTTCTCCATGTTATCCTCACAAGAACCCTACAAGGTAGCTTAGGCTGAGAGTCAGTGACTGATCCAAAGTCACCCAAGTAAGTTTCATGGCCAAGCAGAGACTAAAACCAATGTCATTTGCATTCCATTCCAACACAGAAACTACAACCCCACACTGTTAAACTACGACTTGGCATGGACTAAAACCTAACAGAACTCACCTGTACCATTTCAGGTTTCAAGTCCCGCTAACGATGGAGTTTCACTTAGTATAGGATACTTCTATACCCAAGTTCCCAGGAAGATGGTCAGGAAGCCCAGTTCCAGGGTAAAGCCAGGGTTGGATAGCAAAAGAAAGGGTCAAATAGCTAAGGCTTCAGAACTAGCACGCAAGGCCAGGCACAGCAAAGCCTGGGTTCCAAAACAGTCAGGACACCCAGAGATGGTTTGAAGGGGCCATTTTGTCCCAGGACTTCAACTAAATCTGAAGCTGGCCCCTCTTTCATCCTGGTTCTTCTGGAAGATCTCCAGTGAGGAGCACCTACCATTCCTCTACCTGAGGTGGGGGGCAAGACCTCCTTAAGTCCAAGGTTGAATTCCACTGGGGAGAAACTTTCAGGAGGTAGTGAGAGAAGGGGACAGAACCACAAATGCCAACTTGTTTTAGTTGAAAGCTCTTATTGCTTGTACCTAAGCCTCAGCAAAGGTGCTTAGTGTTGAGGAAGATATTCATGAAAACGGAGAAGCAACTAAAGAATCAGTGAGCAGAGAAAAGGAGGCAAGGACAAAAGACAGTAGCTGGATCATCTTGGGAGCCCAAGATGGTGGGCCTGAAGCTCAGACAGACCAGATTGGGCCCTTGGGCTTGAGATCCTGCACCCCCTGGGCTAATTGTGTCTTTTAAAAGGTTATCAAATGGTTGGCTAAACCACACCAGCTCCAGCAAAGTGTAGGGCAACAAGACCCAGGCTGAGCACTCAAAGCACTCCAACTTCTCCCATGGGAATTGGGCTCCATTGCAGTTCCTGTATCCCTGTTGCACTCACTGATGGTGCGCATGATGGGCACTTGGGAAAGGATTTCTGCATGGGGGGTACTATTTTTTTAAGTGATCATGGAGCAGAACTTCCCCTGCCAATTCTCTTTCCTGCTTGGGACAGGCAAAAGCAGCAGCATCACACACGGTTATCCTAATTTCCACTTGTTCCACGCTGTGGTCAATTTAAAAAAAGAGTAGAAGAAAAGAAAACTTAAAACATTTGTTAACTAACAAGGCAGGTGCCGAACTGGCTGAATGAAAACAGTTCATTCTCACTGTCTGCAGCTATGAAATCCCCCTCCCTTCATCTCCTGCAGTCTATTTTATTAACTCTCCTCACTTTGAAATCAATAGGCTGGGTTGAATGAAGGGCATATTTAACAATGTGTAATGGGGAGGGGGTGGATATACGGGCTGGTGCCAGACTCAGTTACCAGCTCTTGCGGTCATCAAGTGCATCGATATTCAGCCTGAACAGAAATGTCCAATTTAATTGGAGTACCTACAGCTGAAATCCTACACCCTCTTACTTTGGAGTAAGCCCACACGAAATCCACGTGACTTACTTTCATGTAGTCAGGCACAAGATTGCACGGAAAGGAATAGATTTCATTATAGTTATTTGTATAAAATATTTCTATGCCTCCTACTGTGCCTACAGAACCTTGGCTCACTCTGCTTCTCTTTTCACATATTTCGATCCTGTGTTTTTTCCTTCTGAAGGAAATCCAAGGCATCTTACCCAACCCTCTACCCTCCTCTCCATTTTATCCTCACAACAACCCTGTGAGGTAGGTTAGGCTAAGAACCAGTGAGTGGCCTGAAATCACCCACCTAGCTTTAGTGTTGGAGGAGAGTGCATTGCTTTGCAACACCAGCCTCCCAATTAAAAATAATTATTATTTATGAACGACTGTTATATACTGTTCTCTCTCAGAACAGTTTTGCAAATGAAATGCAATAAAATTCAGGTGGTGCAGACTGCCTGGTGAGCACCAAGGGAGAGATCAAGACACGCAAGGGAGCTGTGGGTAGATACACTGGATACGGAGTATTAAAGTTTATTTTATTTATATATTTACATGTATTTATAGGCCACCTATAATTGCTGAGGCCTTCCCTTCATGTTCAGAGGTGAAGATCCATTGTGGCAGCTTTCCTGTTCCACATGACCCAGCAGAGATGTGCTTATGAAAGTCTGGTTTCGGCTAAGAAACTTGAAGTGGGGATGTCCCAAGAGACAGAAGCTGAATCCTTTGGAAGGATCACGTACTCGTTCTGAGACTTCCAAGTTCAAGAAGCATCGTCACCAAAAATAAAAAATGCAAATACAAATCCACACCAACAACCCAGCCCTTGCTGTCAGCATAATGGCCTGAAGCAAAGCGGCTGGTGTCTGTGATCTCGCCGGGTCTGACAAAACGTGAAGGGTGGTTTGTGTCAATGCTTGGCTCCAGAGATCTCCAGGAAGAGTCAAGCAACAGCGAGGAACGAATGTGACACTTTACTGCATCTGCAAGTCAGTCAAGGCAAGCACCTGGGAGCTTAACCTATGGAGGAGTGAGGGAACAGAGTCCTGAGGTCTTTGGATCTCAACCCCCATCAGATCCAACCAGCATAACCAGTGGTGTATTCGAACACCTTCTGGAGAACCATCAGTTCAACACCCTGGCCTGTGAGAATCTTATTGATGTCAAGGTGGCAAAACAGACTCGGATGCAAGCCTTCCATGAGCGGTAATACTCAGGGGGCCCTGCAAAAGGCAGGGCTGCATCGCTGCACATACATCCTCAAGGGAGCCTGGGTCTGCCCTCCACTTGAGACGCCAGAATGAAAGTTGTCCAGACCTTGAATCAGTCATGGGACCTGGGGGAAAGCCTCTGGTTCCAGTCCAAGTCTTCAAGCCCTAAAGCAGGCAGCCCATGCCAGAAATCACTTGTCCAGAGCCTCTGCTTTCTTTTCCCCGCTTTCCCTTTGCAATGTGGCTTTTTTCGGCTTTCTTGCAGAAAAGGCCACGATTCTCCTTTGCTCCTTGTTGCCAGCACAAATGCCTTTTAACTTGCAGTTCCAGGGGGAGAATGAGGAAGATCTCCTGTGCCACAGGATCCCCCTCCCCAGGTTAATGGATAAACACTGGACTCATGCCTCCACTACATTCCTGTTCACTCGTCAAGGATGGCCACAGGTCCTACTTCACCGAGAACTATTCAAGAGAAAGAGAGACATCGAAAGAGAAAAAGGAGTACGAAGAGAGAACAAGAGGGGCCGTGAAGCTGCCCATCCACAGAGCAGATGGACAACCGACTGAAGAGGCAGACAAGTCAACTGTCGCTGTCTTCCCACAGACATATTGCATTTGTTTAAGGACGTGTGTTCACAGTAAAATATATTGCATTTCTGTTCATATGAGCGCCATTAGGTCGAAATTTGCATCTGTTCAAGTCAGCCTGGAGTGGCCCATTCAGCCAGGCCATGCTAACTCCATCTTACTCAGGTCTAAGAAGAAAGAAGAAAGCTCTATTTTACCATCATTGCAGGTCTCCACTAAAGACAAGAGAGATAGGAGATGCAGGCATTGTGACACAAATGCTCTGGCGGAGGCATGACCAGTCAAGGCCAAGCCCCCCTACTTAGCAAACTTAGTGACTGGTAAATTGCCCAGGTGCCAAAGGAGGAGGAATCTCTGAGAACCCACGTCTGGGTCAAAGAGGAACACTGCATGGACACTCAGCCAAGCTAAAGCACAGCAGCCTTTCAGGGAATCTCCAAGCAAGCAGGCACGGGGAGGAAAGAAACAAGATACACTCCAGTGGGAAAGCCAGTGTGGAGCCTCTTCTTCAGTACAGAGTGTAGGTCTGCTAGAAAGAGAGGAATTGCATCATGCTACGGCTCTTCCAGGAACCAGGCAGGGAGTTTAACATAGGGTTAAAGAGCTGGACTGCATCTTTCTGTTTTCTTTGACCTCACTGGGAATGAGAGGGGCAGTTGTTCTTGGGGTGCATTCTCTGGTCACATTGAGGAAGGGCAGCTGGAAGACTGGGCTCCAGACATTGCAATGAAAGCAGCAGCGAGGCTTGTCTCAAGGCCGTCCTTCCCAGGTCCTCAGGGGGACTTTGAGAAGAGCCAGGACTTGCAGCTGTTGCGAGGGGGCAAGGGACAGCCGGCCCAGGAGCGTGAAGAGGCCGGAACAACTCGACCCCATGATGTGGATCAGGAGAGAAACGCTGGCCAACTGGAGGGCGGGCATACAGGGAAGGGGCTGGCCTGCCTCCGAGGGGCCTTCCCAGATTTACCTCAGGGGGCTCTTGAAAGTGCATGCTACATTGGGTTCAAGGGACTGCTTTGTGCATGCTCAGAGGCTCATTCTATGTTGGTAATGCTTACTGGAAGTGAACTGGAGAATAACAAGCTTTTTGCCAAGGAACGATCTGTTGCTTTGGAACTCTGAAAGGGGAACCCTAGCTTGGGACAGCCTTCTACCACATAATTTATTATTTATTTATACTTTTTATCTGCCATCTGGATGGCTTGCAAAAAACAAAAACAGAACAGCCACATACAACAAGCACACAATAATTGTCATTTATTGCTCCATGCTCTGAAACATGCAGCCTCCTTTTTCCACTGTTATTTTTACCTGAACCAATAATACATCTTTTACCCTGTTTTCAACAAAATTCAAGAAATGTGCCTTGGGAGTGAAAGTAGGGAGGTTCACACAGGCCACACTAATTTAATAACCAGGTTGCACAGAATATGCTGAATAAAACCTGCAACTGAAGCTCTGCTCCCCTAAGGACACAGAAGGCTACAAAGAAGCCAGAGCAGGAATCCCACTGGGATCCTCAGCCAGCTGTTCCCAAGGGACCAAAACCACCAGGGACTTCTTTACTCTTTATTTTCGATTTTTCGATTTGTATCCTGCCTTTTTCCTACAAAGGGCTCAAGGCAGCTTACATCTCCTCCTCCATCTTATCCCCACAACAACAACCCTGTGAGGTAGGTTGGGCTGAGAGTCTGTGACTGGCCCAAAGTCACCCAGTTGGCTCCATGGCCGAGCGGGGACTCGAACCCAGATCACCTGAGTCCCACTCCCACGCTCTTAACCACTGCACCACACTGGCTACTCTTTGTGGTGACCGCTGGTCCCCGTTGGCTCTGATGCGCCAGGCCTTGCACCTGTAGCTGGGGGTGACTGTAGGCACCAGGTTGCCACAACTTCCGGTTATATGAATTACGAAAGCATATGCAAGACTGTGTCCTCCTTTGCCCTCTTTTCTGGCAAGGCACAATTGGCGGCCCTGCTGAAGTGCCACAGCAAATCGCCAAAGCATTGTTTGTGGCTCCCAAGCCACGGTCTGGTAACCCTGGGCTACGTTGCAAGCCACCTGGGCACTGCCTTGATCTAAAGCGGCTTGCAGTTGAAAAAGTTGCTGCTACTGAAGACTTATCTTCCAGTTTTGCCAATGCACACAACTTCATCGTGAATGGATGCAAATGCAACAGTGGCAACAGCACAGAAAGGAACTCCAGTTCTGGAATGAGGTTTAATATTCTGCCGATTCAAATCTGAATCTACTGGAATAGAATGCAGGTCAGAAGCGGAATGCATGGCAGGAGGGACTAATGTGAGATAAAGAAATGGAAACTACCCTCTCATCCCCAGGATGGAGCTTAGATAACATCTTATCTTAATGGTGGCGCTCTTTTTTGTTAGATTCATCTGGGTGCCTGCCCAGCTGTACCTAAATAGCTTTGCTTTTTGCCTGCTCTGCTTTCCTTAAAGGGAATAACTCAAAGCAGAAACAAGATTGCTGCAGCCTGGAACATCTTTCAGTTTTTGTCAAGCCTGCCTGGAAATACACTCTTATGGATCACATCTCTCTATTAATAGCCCCAACTTTTAGACAGCCTTGGGGAGTGGAATACATGAAACTTATGGAACGTGTCAGAAAATGCTGCATGGGTGTAAGAATTAAAAAAATTCCAACCTGCCCCTGGGAAGATCAGCCCCTCACTCCCTGCTCTTTAACAGCCAATTTTATTAATACCCCTTATGGAAACATGACTGCATCTGGCCAGAGAGAAAGAAGAGGAAGCCCAAACAGCAGCAACAAAGGAATGGACAGTTTACCTCTTGACTCTGATTCCATCGGAACAACCCGCTGGCTTTAGGGAAGTCACTGTTCCAGAAACCAATCTTGGGCTGAGATTTTAAAAGGGCCCATCTGTGCATGGAGCACCCCTGGAGCTGCGCAGGGTGCAGGAGGCCCACCTAGCAAGTATAAGGGCTGGTTCTGAATCTCTGGTTCAGACAATGTCATTCACATTGAGCATCCTTAATTGGGAAGAGCTGCAAACGGGACTGAGCAGGGTTGTCGTACATAGGCTCAAAGAGAAACATAGGATGGAATTAGCTCCCTTCCCACGGGTTCCCTTGAAAGTTCACTCGGGTGGGTTTTTTTAATCACAGGAGGCTGATCTAAACCTATCTAGTCCTGATCTAAGTTGACCTCCTTCAATGGGATTGTTGCGAGGAAAAAGAGAGAGAAAGAAGCTTATTTAAGCTACCTTGGATGCCATGCAAGAAAAAGGGTGAACTATAAATAAAGGAGAGAAAAAGAAAGAGCTGCTAGCATTTATTTGTGTGTTTATTTAAAGCCTTTTTTTATCACAAAATAAAGGCTCCAAGAGCAGCTTGCCGAGATCAGGAAAAACAATCCCTTGCTTCCAGGCTTACAATCTGGACACAAAAGAAGAAAGCAACGGTGGGGGGTGGGGGGATGCAAACCAGGTACAAACTCACCCATGAAGCTCTATCTAGTCTCAGGGAAAGGACTGCTGCTTCCTTTCCCTTGGTGACCCTAACAGCAGTACGGGGTCGACGGAAGGGTGGGGGCTCCCTCCCATTATTTCTCCCAAAGTCAAACCACGATTGCTTTTTTATCCCAGTATTCAAGGAATGTGGAACCGAATTCAGCCAAAGAACCACTTTCAATTTAGAGAAGCACTTCAGGGTGAGTGGGACTGAAAGCCAAAAGGAAAGGGTCAAGGACAATACCGTATCTTTGTTTAATGCTCTTCCCACCAGTAGCTAAGCTGCAGGAGAGGCATTTGAAGCATTTCAGATGGGGGTGGACTTCAGAAAGGCCACAAAGTCATGAAAGAAGTAACGGTAAGCAGGTCAGAGCAGTGGAAGGGAACGTGGCCCTGTGGGAGAGAGATCTGGTCACCAGGTGGGCCAGCTTAGACTCCCGGACATGAGGTTCTGCATGGGACTCCTTGAGTACAATAGATGGGGCTGTGGGTGGGAGTGTTCCTACAACAGGGATGCTCAGGAGCCTCATGCAACACACTCATCCCCATGGCCCTGAGCGCGGCTTCTCCTCCCACAAAGCAGTGCCAAAATGTCCCCACGGTTTGCCACCAAAATCCAACAGCAAATGGCTATGGGGACTCAGAAATGCCCAGGTTAGCTTCACCTGAAGCACAATATGGCTGTTCTGAGATCCCGTAGGGGTTTACAGCTATGCATTATTTGCTAGCTTGCTGCCATTACTAGATTCAGTGATGGGGCCTTAGCAGGCGTGCAGACCCCAATGGGTCCAGGGCTGGAAACTGGCCCCTGGACCACCTCTGGACCACCCCCATTCCTGCTGTACAAACATTCTGCCTATCACAGCGAGGCAACCCGTCACCCTGTCAAATGGACGGCACTGAGGGAAACTACACCATCATTTGTTTTGAGTCATCTCAAGGCATCATGCGGTTCCCCCCTCCCCCCCCCCGCCTACTTCCCATTTAAAACAAATAAAGGAATAATTAAAGCATGGGAAGAGCATGGCAAATGCACCAAATGTACCATAGCCATGCCGACATCAAAAGCAAGACATGAGTGCTTTGATTTCTCAAGAAATGTGCTGTGTGTGGCCAGGAAAGGGGTGGAGGAGGACAGAGGTTAGTGGGAGTCGTTCGCAAATCTGAAACATTTCCTTTTTCCCTGTGTTTTAGAAGGATGTCTCCCATCCCACCCTGTGCAGCCCAGGCCTTCAGGCAGCTGTGATTTCAAGAGTTCAAAACGGGAGGAAAAATGACATGTCATGACAGATGCATCTACAGGTAGAGGAAAGTACAAGATCATGTCTGTACTCTCCTCTGCAGGATTTGTCTCACTGGTGAGAGCAGCTATAGCACCCAATTGGACCCCTTCAAAGAAGCAAGCATTGGCCAAACTGACAGAGGGCAGGCCTGGAGAAGCAGTTCCTGTCTGGCAGTTGGGCCAAGTCAGGCCTTCGGTCCGTTTGTGTCAGGACCAGGCCCAGTATGAGGCAGAGAAGGCAGCTCAATGGAATGAAGAGATGCACTCTCAGGATGTGCCTCTTTATTCCAAGAAGCAGTTCTGCAGGCTTTGGCCTTGCACAGGGGTCTTGTTCAAGGGTTGCAGATTTATTTTATGCAGCAAATGCCTGCAGAGATCTCCAAGGCAGCCCTACAAGGATTCACCAGTTCAGACGCAAAAGGGAACCCTTCCACGCCCTCCACCTCCCTGCATGCAAGCAAGCAAGCTTCCTGTTGCATGGAATGAGGTGCAGTCCTGGCAGGACTGTGGCCGAACCTCATACCAGGTGTTTGATCTAGACGGCAATTTACAGGGGAAAGAAGCTGGCCGGGGCACCCATAGAAGCCCATAAGTTTTATTCATCCCATGTAATTTTATTTTAAAAGCCACCCCAAAATCACATCTAAATATGTGTTTTAATTTCCCTCAAAATGCATATTTAAGCACACATTTTGATACATTTATCGTTGCTTTGGGTTTTTTTTTTCTTTTGGCGAGAACTATATGGGTAAATTTGGCAAGTATGAAAGCCCAATGGATAACTGCATTCCAGTCTGAACTTGGGGACCAGGGAATTTTAAGTTAAGAATCCCCAATCTTTCTGGATTGTGGGTACATTTGATCATTTGAGAAACTGTTGTGCAGACCACTGCAAAATGCTTAACTAATAGATTCCTGCTTTGGCATCAACTTGGCACATTTATGGATATTATTCAGTAAAAATGCCTGTTTCATGTTTGTTAGACAACAACCCTTTAATAAGGGTTTATATGATTTAGTCGACAGTTCACACTGCAATACAGCAAATGGTTCTTTTAAACTTATGTTTTGACAAAGTCCAGTGGTTGCTTCTTTTTGAGAGGAAGCAATTACATAGATAAATTTTGTACTGGAGCAGTCTTTAACAATCGCTGATATACATACTCTTTTAAATGATTTACCTATTTCTTGGAAAGTAACAAATACAAAGATAAATAGTTTCTATGAATCCTTTTGACAGCTAAATGACAGCTATTACCAACTTGAAAGATTTAAAAAAATCACCTTCCATGCAATGAATTAAGGACCCTGCACTACTATCTGTACCTGCCATATAGATACCAACACCAAATGCAAAACTATTTAGAGGTTTGGTTTCTTTTACTGAAGTCTAGAGTTGAGTGCATTCCATGTAACCCCATGTCTGTAAAAATGGGGACATTTTAAAAATAATAAAGCAGGTGCCCATTGGCAGCATGTTTGGGACCCTTCTAAAGGAGTTACATTACAGCCCTGAGATAAGCTAATCTTTTCCTTTGATGCCACTGGCTTCACTGAAGTGCTGAAAGCAGAGAGACAGAAGGAAATTGTCATCAGCGGAATTCACCCTGGCCTTGTCTGCTTTGGCAGGGAGCAGGCCTGAGCTGGGGTGGTGGGGGGAAAGGAGGGAGAGAATAGATGGCTGCTTGGAAATACCCCCAAAAATTCATTTCAGCCCTGATTTCTCCCCTCCCTGCACAGCCAGTTCACACATCTTCAGCATGCTGGTCAGACCGATTTGTTAAAGGATGCCCAAACAGAGCATGTCCCCATCTAAAGAAAAGGGACACTAAGGAATGAATCAATGAGAAATGCTACCACACATCGTGAGCATGAAGAACTATAGGCAGAAGAACCGACTTCCTCTGCGGTATCTGGAGGAAATCTTCCAAATGGGTGAAGGCTGCAATTTAAATCTCTGTGCACCTCAGTCAGCAAGTGACTTGGCTGCTGCCACAGACAAGAAGCATAACAGTGAGGCTGAGCAGAGAAGGAGTCGCAAGCGCGAACTGTCAACAGAGAGCCAAGTAAGGAGTCCTGTCAACAACAGCAGCTCTAACTGAGGCAAGGACTGTGCCCTGAGTAAGAGAATGACGTGCCTGAGGACAGCTATTTTCATCCCAGCAGTAACTTATAGTTACTGACAGTCTGTGGGCAAAGTCTGTTTCTTGTGTCATCTTTTCTAAATGCCAAGATTGCACTAAATGTTCAGTAAGGGATTGAACAAAATAATGATGCTGTTGGAAGCATCTCCCATGCTTATAAAAAATAGTTATGGTGCCCTTCAAGTGCTAGAAGACATCTCAATTCAAGGTCTTAAAGAACAGGGTCCCAAACCCAAGGTGCCTTGGGATATCTTGTTTCCAGGATGCTTGATCAAAGCGTGCCAGTGCCCTGGAAAAAGTCCCTGCGGCATGAGATTGTAACATGCTAGCATTGCGGGAGCCGTGGCTCAGATCCCATTCTTTGAGAGCAACTTGCATCCAAATGTCAATGCTGCAAAGAGTCCTGGGAACTTGCTGTCTGGTGTGGTAGGACACTCCACATGTATTAAAAATACCTCCCCCCCCCCCCTGCTTAGCTTAGCTTAGCTCAGCTCAGCTCCACTGCTTCTCATAAATCTATGTGCCAGCATGCGATGGTCCAGGGCACGGGCAGCAAGATTTCAGATAAACACACAAGGGGCTAAGCACCAAGCTAACGTGTCCAGAGTCCACAAACCAGTCCAAGCTGCATCCCAAACCAACCAAGGTCCATACCAGGGATAAGGCATAGAGCAGAGCAAGGCATGGGCCAGCAGGCAAAAACATGGTCAGAGTGAGGCACGGTCAGAAACTAGCAAACAGTAAAAGGTAAATACCTTGAAGCAGGAGCACCCACAACAAAGAGAAGTACTTCAGGAACTGGAAGCCAGAGCAGCTGGGAGCCAGTTCTTGAATAGCTCTTAGGGCTCCCAGGTGTTGCTTATGAAAGACCTGATAGCTGCAGCAGAGCCTGGGACTCATCCTGCAGCTACCAGGGTCAACATTCTGGTGCTTGGCCAGCAGATGGAGCCCTGGAGCTGCCCAGATCCTGACATAGCATAAGACCTTTGTACACACCCACAGGACCTGCAAGCAAGCTTCTCCGAGGCTGTAACCTACTCTAAGAAGTGTTGGCTCCAAAGCAGCCTTAACAAGGCTGTTCCACCTACTGGACTCATGGAACAATTGCCTTCTCCATTCTTGAACCCTTTTCAGGGTTTCCGAACCTGAATAGGCAAGGAGGACGGCCACCCTTCTCCCTTGTTATGTTTGTCATCCTCAATTGATGGGGGAGGGGCTGCTTGACGAGGAGACCCTCCTATGTAGGTAGAAACTCTCCATGTGAGCTGGGCGGTTGATGCGTTCGAGTTCTGGTTCAGATGGAGAGCCTCCATGGATACAGGAGAATCTCTTCTTCAGACAGTGACCCACCATGAGTAGGATGGGGAAAACAGGCATGATGCAAGAACTGAGAAGTTCTCACATGCTCTTCACCTCATGGGTTCAGCCTATTCTGGTTCAGAGCACCAGAACAGGGCTTCATCTGACTGTAACCATTGTACCACAGAGGCTCTCACTATTACAATAAATATGCAATAGCCAAAGGCGAAGGGCAGGCTGGGGCATCTATGACCCTCTGCAGGGAGTTAGATTCTAGCTCTCTTCTGCTCCTGCCAATGTAGTTGTCATTCAAGGGTACTGAGAATTTCAGTCTGGCAATATCTGGTTTCCAGAGGGGGATGCCTCTTCCCCACGTCTGCTGACTGGTGATTTTAGGCTTTTGTGCAGTAACCCCCCCCCCCCCCCCCCACCACCACCTCATTCTAAAAGGTTGGAAGACCATTCCTATGGTTTAGTTATAGGCAGTGAGAACTTTCTGCTAAAAGATGCTGGCCTTTATTGTCCTCGCCCCACCCACCCTCTCCCTAGAAGACGGTCCCTGGGATGCCTTTGAACTGGAACTGGAACTGGGCTCTAAGACCGAAAGAGGTTCAGAAGCTCTGCAGGACGGCATGCAAAACACACTTGAGTGCATGACAGCAGTGACTGGTGGTTCTTGGAGCTGAACCCATTTTGGCAACTCAGTTTGGCACCACGGCTCCTTCCCTAAGCAACCTCACTGACGTTGGAGACATGAGCTTCCACTGGTATGTTACAAACATGCCCCTGTTCATTTCTGTGGAATGTCAGAGAGCGTGACTACCGTGCCAAACAAACCAACCAAGAAAAACAAAGGAGAAGACATTTTCAGGCACCTGAAAACAGAAACAAGGGAGCTATGAGGAAGTTGTCCAAATATATGCAGAAAAAGAAGTCTTTCTGAAACGTGTCAGCCTGATGAAAGCATATGCGGATACCTGAGAATGTCTGGTATCTGAAATTCTCTCTTGCTTTGCTACATAATTTGCATCTTTCCCTCTCACTGGTTTTTTAGGACTGCTGTGGGCCTCCTCCACTTTAACCTCAAATTTATGCAAAGAGAGGAGCCTGCACACCAAGAGTACTCCAGTGCTGCTCATGCCTCGACTTCAAACATCGCAGCGTGGCTCACACATTTCCAGGCACGGGGAGGAAAGGCCCATGAACCGCTGGCCTATTTATAATGATTCCACTGGTGGCGGCTGGCACAGCAGTGACGTGTCATCTTTCTCCTGCAATCCCTGCTGGGACACAATTTAATGAAGTGCTGGGGGTTTTTTAATTGTGTTCTTTCTCCCACCGTGGGCCTGTCGAGATGAACATTTTAATTAACCTGAACTGTAATGAAGTAGGATGAGATGCTGAGGGCTTGTTGAGCCCCTGTGTGATCACCATGAGGAAGAGAGAAAGCGCAACAGAGGAGAATTTACGCCCCATGTACAGTGGGTTGTGTGCTCCTGGAAGCATTTAATGCCCGCAGTGGCAATATGGCACGAAATACCCTCATTCTAGCCCTCCCCCCCCCCCATTTTCATAGAATCATAGAACAGTAGAGTTGGAGGGGGCCATGAAGGCCATCAAGTCCAACCCCCTGCTATTTCAGGACACCACATTATACCATCCCACTCAGATGGCTGCCCAGTTTCTTTTTGAATGTCTCTAGTGTGGGAGAGCCCACCACCTCGCTAGGCAGCTGGTCCCACTGTTGTGTTGCTCTGACAGTGATGAAGCTTTTCCTGATACCCAGCCTGAATCTGGGTTTGTCACAACTTGAATTTATTATTCCGTGTCCTACACTCTGGCATCAGCAAGTAGAGATCTTGACCTTCCTCTTTGCGACAGCCTTTGAGGGACTTATAGAAGGATATCATGTCCCCCCTGAGCCTTCTCTTCTTAAGGCAGAACATGCCCAGTTCTGTTAGTCTCTCCTCATAGGGCAATGTTTCCAAACCCTGGATCATTTTTATTTTTTTTTTGCCCTCCGCTGGACTCTTTCTAATTTACCTGCATCTTTCTTAAATCTTGGTGCCCAGAACTGGACACAGTATTCCAGTTGAGGTCTGACTAGTGAGGAGTATAGAGGAACTACTACTTCTCAAGATTTGGAAGTAATACTTCTGTTAATGCATCCCAAAATCCCATTGATGTGTTAAGGAACACTGATATATACAGGGTGGTTCCCATGACACAAGAGAAATTTTCTTAATGAGACATGGAAGTTTGTTATCTAGTCCTGCATGTGCTGGTCACATGCCACCCAAATGATCTAGGTAGCATCTCCAGCAGTAGCTTGGCATGATGTCCGAACCCAGCAATGGGGAGTGGTAGGTTAAGAACCCACCCAGCAACCTTAGAAGAGGCCATGGTCTCTGGGTGGTTTGTTAACTGCCCCACCCTCTCTGAGTTTGGATAGTACAATAAACTATGCATGGTTAAGGCAATTAGGTAAATCTGTGTCATTTGTAACCAGTCACCCAGTAACTGTCAGGGATAGAGATAGGTTTATCTGCATTCATTTCATAGTTCAGTGAGAATGTATTGGCACTCCCCAAATCAGTGCATGAATCATAATGTTATTATATTCTTCATCACTTCTCAGAATATTGCAGTGAGGTTTATAAAAATGAATATTTTGGTGGGGAGCAAATGTACAAAACAGCATCGTCTTAAGGGGAGCTGCTTGTAAAAACTGAGTATGTGAAGCAAAATTGCATGCAGAATGCAATTGGAAAATACAATACATTAAGAAAAATAAACACAGAGTTGCATAGGAACTTTGCAACTGACTTTAAAAATAAAGATAAAATGCTGATTGGGCATTAGAGAAATTGAAAAGTGTTACCGTAATGGAACAAGCCCTGAAGCCACGATCAGATTGCGAATGTGCAAGACGACGGAAGTGTCATCTACCTGACTCTTCCCCAACCTAGTTCCCTCCTGATCTTTTTGGACCACACCTCCCATCACTCACAGCAACGGGGGCAATGGAGGAGATGGTAGGACTTGCAGTCCAAACTAGCTGCAGGGGTGCCCAGTTGGAGAAGGCTGATTTATAAACTCGGTGGCAAGCTCAGTGCTGTCCTTCAACAGCGCCACCATATGGGAATGTCCCATGTCTTTCCTCCTCCTCACAAAGCAGCCAGCTGAGTCTTATTAGAACTGGAGTTTTCACCCTCCCTGCTGTACCATTTCCCCAGGTTAAATCCTCTCCTCTCCTATTTGCCCTTGCATTCACCTTCCATCCATATTCCTGTGCCTGTTCCTGTCCTCCTATGTGGCTAGAAGCAGCTTAGAGGGGGTGCAATTTAAGTCAGGGAAGTAATAGAAGAAGTCCAGATGGGGCACTAGGACAAGAATTAACCTCCTCGCATCCCACAGCATGGCCCTGATCCATAGCAGGAGCAACAGCAGCTGCTTTTTGGGAAGGAAAAGAAAAACGATCTCAACTGTGGGATTTCCGTGTCATGATTGCGTTGCCTTCCTTAATCTGACAGTGTGAACCTGGTCAGGTGTGAGATTTATCCAGCAAAACATACTCCCCTCCTTTTTTGAGTACCCTTGATTCCATGAGGATCCTAGGAGAGCCAGCTGCTCAAAGACCTTATTGCACTGCAGTTTAAGGATATCAGTAAACTGGATCATGTCCAGAGGGGGACCCCAAAAAAGAGAAGGGGTCGCAGACCAAGACATATGCAGAAAAGTGGAAGGAAGTGGCCATGTTTAACATGGAGAAGAGATCATTAAAAGGTGATGTGAGGACCACATCCAAATATTCAAAGGGCTATCACCTAGAACAGGAGTGCTGAATCCCCCTGGGGTGGGCCAAAGCTGACCCATCAGCCCTCCAAATCTGGCCCTCTGTGATGCCTCAGAAGGCCACGCCCCCTGTGCCCTGGCCCCACCCCCTTTCGCCCCAGCCATCAACAGGCTGGTATTTTGTATCTTTCTCCTCATCCCTGTGCCCACTGGCACCACCCACCATTCAAATGCAGAAATGGGCACCTTCTCTTGTTGGAATTGCCCTAATAAAAGTTATAGGTTTTATACTTTAGAATATAGAAAACTGTTTTGTCCCCCATCTGCAGAATGTTCCTTCTATGGGAAAAGGAGCCTCACATCTGATATGTAATAATTCTCCAGACCAACTACTTTGAATATTCAAATACTGAGCCAGCTCATCATTGTCTTCCTGCAATTTCCTACCTCAGATTGTAAAAAACAAGCACTTAAACCTGTTAAATTCTGTAACTCCTGATGGTTTTTATTTGTTATCCATCACGATGTTTTTCCAATGTTTCCCTGATGATTTCTCCGTGTTTCTGTATTTTCCTTGTGTGCTTCTATTGTTCTTGCACATCGCTTGTTGAAGGTCTCGTTCTCCTCCCTCTCATGTGAACAGGATTGCTAGTCCATAAAACACTCTGAACATGCTCTGGTCTTCGTAGCAGTTTTAGACTGCTACCCTTCAGCGCTATTGTAATTTAGGGATTTCTGTTTGCTGTAAATAAACCTATTGAGTGCTTGGTTATATGCTTCCACGGAGTTTTCCTTCCAAGCAGGTCTGGAATTCTGACACACTGAAATACAGTCTGGCTCCCAGGCTGCAAGAGGTCCCCACACAGAAGATGGAGCAAATTTTTTATTGATCCAGCATGCAGGTCTTGACCAATCAGGTCCAAATTACAAGAAAGAGAATTTCAGTAAGATATTAGGAAGATCTTCCTGACACTAACACTGTTTGATGGTGGAACCCATTGCTGTGGAAGGTGGTAGACTGACATTTTTGAAGGCTTTTAAAAGCTACAGCAGACTTCCTGTGGCAGGGGTGGAACAGATGACCTTCATGGCCCCTTCCAGCCCTATGATTTAGAAATAGGTTCCCCTTGTGTTTGTGTTCATCTCCCAAATTCTGATATCCCCTACCAAGCTCAGTAGTCCAGAAACCTGACACATGGGAAAATAACTCAAGGTGAAAAAAAATTATTTATTTATTTTCTATACTGTCCCACAGCCAAAGCTTTCTGGGCAGTCCATAATGCACATTGGAAAAGAAATAAATGATATAGTGTATAAAATAGGAAAATGTCATTAAAAGTTTACCATACAATACAAAATCCAAAACCACTTATTAAACAGGTTACGCATACACGGTGCAGGTCTTTATCTGGTGCTTGGTTCCAGATGGACCTAAAGGGGGAGCTCCACCCATAATGGGAATCCACCACTGAAAAGGCCCTTCGTGTTGCCATCCACCACACCTCCCTTAGAAGCGGAAATCTGAGATGGCCCCAAGAACTTGATTGTGGTGTCTGGGCAAAAGAAGGCCAGAAGAGGTGTTCCATCAAGTAACATGGTCCCAAGCCCTGTAGGGTTTTATAGGTCAAAACCAGCACCTTGAATTGGGCTTGGAAGGATATAGGCAGCCAGTGGAAGAGAGGAGGAATTGGTGTATATTATTTGACCATCTGTTCCCTGTTATTTGACTCATTACCACATTTTGCACTAGCTGCTGCTTCTGAACAGTCTTCAAGGGCAGTCCCACATAGTTTATTGCAGTAGTCTAGCTTAGAGATTACCAGAGCATAGATAGCAGATAGCAAGCTGTTTCTGTCCAGATAGGGGAGTAGCTCCACCACTGGCCAAAGCTGATCGAAGCACTCTGAGCCACTGTTGCCGCCTGGGCCTCGAGGGACAAAGCGGCTCAAGCGACACCCCAGGCTATGAACCTGCTACTTCAAGGGGACTGCAACCCATCGAGAACAGGTCGAACACCCCCAGTTAGGACAAAGGAAGTGCCCACCAACAGCATCTCAGGCTCGTCTGAATGGAGCTTCAGCTTTTTAGCCCACATTGAGTCCATGGGTGCAGCCAGGCACCGTTTCAGCATATCCACAGCCTCACCTGCCCACGACGAAAAGAAGAGAGACAGAGTGCCGTCAGCATATTGAAGTAATCTCTCTCCAAGTACAGTCATTTGGAGGAAAAATATAGGCCTCTCAGTGATTGCAAATGCTCTGGACTTCACGACTGTCACTTCCATTTCAAGGATAAATGTTTTCAAAGGCAAAGTGTGTTATTACAGACCACCCAAAAAAGAGCACAGTTGTGTCTTAATAGCCAACCTTGTTTGGGTGACAGCAATGCTGTTTGGCTTAAGATGCTGCGGCATGGGCTGAACTGGTCGACAGCTATCCTCCAGGCACCCCAGCTGTGATGGCGAGAACTGCCTCTTTCCACCAGGCAAAACACAGGATTGGAAGAGGAGCCAGCTCTGTCCTATTACTGAGGATTCCTGCCTCGCTCTTCCAGAGAGGGAATGACCATTGTTATTCTAGCTGGGCCAAGTTTATGCTCCAAGCCAGGTCTGCTGGCTCTACTTTGCCTGATTTTTTTCTAATTCTACTTCAAGGTGCAGAACCTCATGCCCAGGGGGCAGGGGCAGGGGCAGCCCTCCTGGGGTGGCCATCAGGTTCCCAAGATGGCCATGCCCCCTTTCCTAGCCCCTCTCCTATTGTTCCCCCTCTACCAATCATTTGGTGGTTTCCCAGCTTTTGTGCAGTTGTTTCTCCACTCTGAATGGTTGAAAATGCTTCTCAAGTGGTTGAGTTACTGGCAAGAAGGATTATAAGCTACAGTAGCCAACCAAGCCCTCTTGCTTCATTGGAATGCAATTCAGAGCTTGGGCTGCAAGATGTTGTGCCTCGGAGACTGAACTTTCCTTCTTTTAATTTAGAGGATCTCCTGATAAATCATAGACAAAGGGGGGACATGTTCCGAGCATCAGGTAAATTGACAGCATTCCTGCATCCCAATACATTTGATATTCCAAGATCTTTTATTTTAATTTAAATATGCTCCCCTTTCTTTATCAGAGTAACTGAAAGCAAGTCTTAACTCAGAAGAGACATTAACTACAGAATACGCGATTGCAAATATAAATCAGCAGAATTGCAAGAGAGCAAGAAGAATGCACTCAGATTGAGAAGGCTGTCCACTAGGATAAAATATCATTCTGGTTCTACTATAACAAAAGGAGATCAAAACTGGTGGAATGGGAGATTCCCTGATGATGATGATGATGATGATGATGATGACGACGACGATGACAGCTATACCCCACTTTTCTCCCTTTTGCAAGGAATCCAAGGCAGCTTACACAGTTGGCTTCGTATTCTCAATCTTATCCACACAACAACAGCCCTGTGAGGTAGGTTAGCTGTGAGTTGGTGACTGGCCCAAAGTCACCCATGGCTTACTCTCCATGGTCCTGAAACCAAACCCAAAGGCCCTGGCCAGCCACTGAAGCTGCTCCTCCTGGCTTCTTTCTATTATGCCCCCACACCTCCCTGAGCCACAACCTAAAGCAAACAAGACCGGTTAGGCCTTTAAAGGTCAAAATGTCCCTTTCTGCCTGGAAACAAACAGGCAGCCAATGCAGCTCAAACAGGATCAGCGTTACAGAGAGACCAACGGGGGCTCATTCCTCCTCCCACAACAAGCTTTCTTGTGTGAAACTTGTTTTTGAACACATGTTTTTCCTCAAAGACACCATCAGATGTCTTGCTGCGTGAAATTCAAAATGTGTTTTTGTTCTATTTTCCTCAATATTACATGCTGCACTGCTCGTGTTTGCTGCTCAGTTCAAAAAGACAAAAAGAAAAGAAATACTTCCCTTTCTTTAGCATTTTGTCTCATCCCCTTTTTACTATTATACTTCCATAATATCTGGCAGGATAAGTGCTGCAAAATGGAAGACGAGGCATTGAGTGGTTAGAAAGCTGGGGATGGCGTTAAGTACACGGAAGTTTCCAGGAAGTGCTTGGATTGCACGGAAGGCCGTAAAATCCCATTAAGGCTATCAGGCATGGCTCCTAACCAGGCACAAAGCAAGTGGGACATGAAACAAACTGTCACAGTGTGGAATACTGTCCAGGATCCCAGAAGACCAGCCATGCCTTTCTGAAGATACGACAATCCATTCCATTCCCCCTTCAATTATATATATTTTTTATATATTTTATTTTATTTTATTTAGAACTTTTGTATACCGTCCCATCACTGCCATCTCAGGACGGTTTACAAGGACACCAATAAAATAGTGTCCCCAAGCTCTGCCTTCTCGAACCTCTCCAACAAACCTGGACAGGACCATAATCTGGATACCTCTCCTGACACACATTGGAATCCAAGGGACACCATTGTTGAGTCACTATGCTATACCAATGTACAGGTGGTTTTGTTACTATAACGGGTTTTGTCATGAGCTGTCATGTTATTAATAGATCTTGGTCTGTCTTCATATAACAGTTTTGTGTTGTTTTTATGCTTTTGTGGGCTGCTTCAGAGGAAAGGAGGAGAGGTGGGATAAACATATTTAATAAAAGCAAACAAACTTCAGAGCCGATTCCATATGGGCAATTTTCATGAGGACTGGGTGTGCAATCAGTGTTTATTTTTAAAACCTACAATCCACACAATGCACAATGCAATAGAACAGTCAGAATTTACTGTTCTTCAGTAATTGCTGCCCCCCATGTCCCCATGGCAGAATGTGCTGGAAGCATTTAAGCAGAAGCAGGATGGCCATCTCAGTGAGCCCCCCCACCCCCGCCAGGGATGCCTTCACTGGAAGATTCCTGCAGGACTTCCAACTAAGACATGTTATGCTCCCGTGCCAGTTTCTAGCCTTGGGCCTCCAGGAGTCATCTCCCATCATCTCCAGCCCACATGGCCAATATTCAGAGATATGTGGAGGCTATAGCTTTGCAGGATGCATTGTGGGGATTGCCGGACAAATGTAGGTTGAGATGTAGGGCAGATGCAATATAGAGTTATCCCAGAAACATGGTGTTGACTGGGCTTGCAGTGCATAGAGGACAGGCCTATCATTATTAGCTGGTGGCCCCAGTCCTTGCTTTCAGGCTTTCTAGAAGCACTTTTGCCAGTGTTTCAAACAGGTTGATGGACTGGATAGGTTTTCAATACAAGGCAATAGGCTTTTCTTGTGTACATTTCTGCTCAGAAACCTTGTGAAGGCAATCTAATATCCTCAACAAGCCAAACCAGTAGAACCAGGAATGGATGCATCCTTGCCAAGCCACTCCACATACAATAACATAGCTCATGTTTTAATAGGCTGAAGCATATAATAACGTAACTTTGGGAGGCAGCCAAAAGCTAATTTGTCCACCAACTGCATGACATGACACATAGGAAGCCTTTAGTTGGGGTGCCATCCAAGATTGAAATCGCAATTCCAAGATCCCCAGCTTGTGTCTCATCAATTTCAATAGTGTTGAGCCTCTGAAATTGACAAGAATATTCTCCCTGGCAGCACAGCAATATTTCAAATTAAACAGCAACTTAACCTAACATTCCAGAATGCTGTTAAGGCAGGCTGTATATTTTCTTGTTGTGAGTGAAGAGTTTGGAAAACCCAGCAAATAAATCAACACAACCCCATTCCAGGTGAGTTCAACATTACCTGGAGAATACCAGGCTGGCATAGTCTGTGTTGTAGGCAGCAGAAAAGATGGGCCGCCACCTAGATGCTGTTTGATAACATCTCCTACCACACAAGTCACCATCTTCCCCACTACAGCAAGGAAAAGAATTATATTTCTATTTCAACTATACTAATTATTTTTGCATTTAAATTTAGATATATATATTAGCATATGCACCTTGTATGCACATTTGTGCCTTTTGTCCTTTTGTGGTGATTCATAAGCACACACCCTACTTGCCAGGGCGCTTAAGCAATATGTCTTCACCTATGTTCAGCTTGTATATTTGTAAATAAAGCAAATATTACAAAATGCTAATGAACATTCCTCCAAAAAGAAATTCAGTTCTAGTTAGTGTTAGCCCTGAAACTTCCTGCCACTTAGAAGAAATGAGTACAAAATTGCTGGCTTTTAAAATTATTATTTGCAACTGAAAACAAACAAACAAACCATCACCAAAACAGCCTCCATGCAAAATTGGTGGCTAGAAAGCCTACAGTCCAAGAAGGTACCAGGTAAAGATGAACCAGAGGTAGTATATAATAACCATTCAGAGCTGATAGAGCAAGTCTCTGCCCGGGAACCTAGCAGTCTGTCATCCCTTCCATGCATCCCTGTTTGTAACTATAGTGCCAGAAAACAGGTGCATATGGAGTTTTGGACAACTCAAGATGGTTCTTTATTTAGCTAAGTTGACAGATTGGATGGATTGTCTTGGTTGTTGTAGTTCCAGGAAGTCTTCTAAAAACAGATGATGCAACAGCATTGCTGAAGCTGAGCAGGTCTGAGGTAAGCAATATCTGGCTTGGAGGCCACCTAGAAACTGTGCAGATGCCACCTTGAATTTCATCATGGGACAAAAGTAAACTATAACTGTAATAAAACAAATAAGACAAGTATCGGACAGGAGAGGCGGCTTGTTCTGCTGCTAAGTCTATTATCTGTTCACCCCTAGAAGAGTCTCATAAACTATCTGAGTCCCTAGCCAAGGCCAGGAAGGTCACAACATCATCCTCCGAGTCAGAAATTGGACTGCTGTTTGAGGGCAAGACAATAAATAGCATTATGAGAATTTCAGTTATGCACAGTCCTTGATTTGTATTCTGTGCCATTCTCTGGAGTTATGACTACTGTTCCGGCATTGTCTTTTTCTAGCATTTTCTTATTAGATGAACAGAGCGATGTTTGAATTGGGAAGGGTTTAGGCTGATGACCTGCAGAGTTATAAATGTAAAGTTATGATCTCTTCTGCAGAAGTCTCATGGCTCTACTTATTTTTCCATGTGAATTACTGCCAGTGGAAGGTAGATTACTGAAATGTCAAGCACAAGCTAGGGCAAACATATGCAAAATGAAAGGCGCGCATGGCTTCTCTCTCTCTGGTCAAGCGAAGGAAGATCTGCTTCTCTGGTCCCAATTACCTCTTCTCTGTATTAAAGGAAGGCTCAGAGGTGATGCAGTCATTACTAAGTGAATAATTTGCCCTTCCCACAAAGGTCTTGAGACAGATTCAGAGCACCACCCTCCATGCAGCCCTTGCCATCCTACAAGAACCACCACTGGCTCTCAAGCAGATACAGACAATTCCTAAGCCTGGATTGTATTAAAATCAACCAGAAGGCCTTTGCATGTTGCTGAGATAACAGCTCTCCTTCGATGAGCTCCAGCAGGCACAGATCTGTCCAAGGTCCTAACAGTCTTGCTCTGACTATGTTGTGATCCTCCATAACTAAGTATCATACTGCTCCATTAAATGCGCTGCTGC
The DNA here is from genome assembly GCF_004798865.1 of Varanus komodoensis. NCBI lineage: Eukaryota > Metazoa > Chordata > Lepidosauria > Squamata > Varanidae > Varanus > Varanus komodoensis. The sequence goes on from NW_025335759.1 coordinate 4,525,192, forward strand.
TTTGGGTTGACCTCCCCTGAGAAGCCTAGGCCACATCAGGACAGGTTCAACTACTTCAACCTGAGGATTGCTCTGGAAAGCCTCTCCAAAGAAATATGTCCAATGAGTGCAGAGCAGAGCGCACAGGACTGCACTTGATTGCCTCTATGCCCAGTTTTACATTCCCAGGCGGTTCCAACTCTCGACCCCACATGTTCCATATGCTATTTGGAAAGGGAGTCTCCATCCACTACTGCCATGCCCCCACTGCAGGAATCCTCCTCTGGGGAGATGCTGGAGCTTCCCGAAACAGATACTGGCAAGGAGCCACTCCCGTGAGTGATCTGGGGCAACTGAGCCCTCCCTGAAGATCATCATGAGTCTCTTTCCAAGCGAGGAGGGGAGTTCCACCTCTGACATGGAGGTTGATGGCCATCAATCCCCGAAGGGCATCATCGCTCAAGAGGCAGGGGCTAGCAGGGCTTCTTCTTGGCTCATTGCCAAAGGAGGACTAAATGGGACTTCACCAGAGGGCCTATTCCACACTGCAGCTGAGCCCTGGTCAGACTCAGGAAGCTCCAGCGACAGAAACCTTCCATTTCAGCCTAGCCAGTACTAGAATGGCGTCGTTCTTTCACCTTCAGTGCCTCATACCCTTTTTCTTTTGGGCGCCTCCTTTGATTGCTCCTCCACGCCCCTGAACGTTTCTCCTTTGCTTAACCCCACTTCTGGACAGTGCATTGTCTTTGGGTGCTCAAATGCGCTTTGAATGCTGCTCGCATCTCGACCACACCTGCCTTGGCCCCAGACTAAACTGAAACGACTTTGCTTGACCATTTGGCTTGCCTTGTTGCCTTCATCTTTTGGATTGCCCTATAATTTGTTCTAATGCTGAGTCTCAGTCCACTGCAGCCTGGAATCGAGCCCAGGTTGGGAAGCCTAATCACGCAAGCTCCCAGTCAGGTGGAGAGAGATCCGTGCACCTTGTAGGCCTCCTTTTCAAACGATGCTGAACACACAGAGGGATGGACCAATGGGATGCACAGGGCTAGAGATGGTACTGAGCACACACACAGAGAGGCATGTTTGGATGCCCCTGTCGTGCGCATGGTGACTTGTTTATATTTTGATCACTCATTTAAGCATCAGACAAGTCAACCTTGATAAAATGTAAATCAGGACATAAATCGGTATGTCAGGTTCAGAAATGAACCTAGTGCACTCAGTTTCAAGGAGATGGGAGAAAAAACTGTCCAAACCTCTTTTAGGAGAAAGGGCTTGGAACTTGAAGATCATAAGACTGCACAGTTGGCAGGCAGATTGGAAAGAGATCTGATTCCAAAGCAAAGCTTCTGCCTCAACATGAATTTTTAACAGGCACAATTTTTATACTGACTTCCTCAAAAGTATAAAGCTGTTTTGATGGTTGCTGATAGAGCTAGATGAAAATAATTCAAAATCAGTAAATAAACCATAGGGAATTTTCTGCAGGTAAAGATTTTCCTGGTATTGATCATAAAACTGCTACCCTGCAAGGTAAACTGATGGCTTTATATTATGGTGTGTTATGCCAATGTTGAGAATACTTTGTTCAGCCTTTGGTGAGAAGCTGGACCCTCCCCAGACAAGTTGCCCCCAGACTTGGAATTTCTCACACCCAGCATAAGGAGATTGGCTGATGTCCAGACTGGGCTGCAGCTGGCAGTCAGGTAAAGTAATACCTGGAACCCGGAAGTCATGTGACAAGCCAACCGTTGGGACCAAAAAACAAGTCAGGGCCAATGGCAGACCAGGAGACAGGATCTAGGAGTCAGAACAAGATGACTAGCTAGGAAGTAGGGCAGAGGAGTAAGCCGGGAGTCAGGTTGTTGGAATGACTAAACATAGTCCAGAGTGCAGCACTGGGAATTAAAGGGGCACTATTCTTGGTACATGTTCCAGGTATGGAGTCATCAGGAGACAAGGGGTCCTGGAAACCGGAATGATCAGATGTTGAAATGGAAGACATGGAGGGGCTTGTCTCAAGGGCTCCCTCCCCAGGCGTTCAGAGAGACACTGAGAATAGTCAGGATTCACAAGTACAGGGAAGGGGTGTGGGAGAAGAACGCCTGCAGACAGCAGAGCTTGGCATGACTCTTGACCTCATGGTGCACCATTGGGAGAGATGGGCTGGCCAACTAGAGGGGCAGCAGAGAAAGAGGTTTGCCTGTCTCCAAAAGGACCTCCCAGAAGGATGGGCCCAAGAGGTACTCCAAAGGAGAAAGCTGGGAAGTAGTTGTTAGACTGGTTTCAATGAACTGCTCTGCGCATGCTCCGAGACTCCTCTTTGTTAATTGTGCATTGGACAATAAAGAGCTTTTGCCAAAGAATGGTCTGTGTCCAAAGGGGTAGGGTTACGGGAAGTGCAAAGGGGGGAAACCTGGCTGTCAGCACTCAAGAACACCACACTGCTCAAAGGAGGCTCAGAATCCCTTCATATTCCTTCATTCTCAGAAGGATCAAATGGCCACCCTGGGTGGGTAGAATCAATCTAGGACCTGCAGAAGCTGCCACCTGCCGCTCGTAACGGGTTTTCAGCCAAGACCACCACCTTCTTCCTGTATTTCTCTCTCCATTTATTTTACCATGCATAATCAGTTGTGACAGTCTATATTTTTCCTTTCTCATTACATGACCAAAATAGTCTAATCTTCTGCATTTTATGTGTTTTATAATGTCTTGGTCTTTACACATTCTCTTCTCTGTTAGTCACCCTCTTGGTCCATGAAATTCATCACATTGTGTGATAAATCCACATTTATCCACAGATGACCTCCAAAGACCCTTTTGACTGTAAAAATCTGCACTTCTAGAGCTTTGCATAATAGGAGCGGAAGAAAAGCCCTGTTCTTCTCAGATCAAAGGCTGATTTAGCCTGACATTCTGTTCCCACAGTGGACACCCAGGCACCCCACTGAGAAGCTCACAAGCAGGATGTGCGCGCCATGGTGCCTCCCACAGTTTCCATAGCGTGCCGCCTCTGATCCTGGCTGCATCTTTTGCTGCCCCGACTAGAAGCCATTGGCAGCCTTTGCTGAGGTTTCTTGAAGGCCCCAATTCAGGGTTAAATGAACCACTTGCCAGTTCTGGAATGAGGCCAATGTGTCCTTCATTGAAGCTGGGGCCTCTTCCACTTCCTATCAACCCCAGGAGCTTCTCCTGAATTACTGCATCTGCATCCCAACTTTCTTTCTCCTTTCAAGGTCCCCAGTGACAGATTGCATGGCGTTCCTCTCCATTTTATCCTTACAGCCACCCTGATAGTAAATTAGGCTGCGCTTACCCAGTGATCTCCATGGCTATCAGGGGACTAGGACCTGCATCTCCCGAGCCTCATTCCAACACTCTAACCACTACACCATCCTGGCACTCCAGAGTCAGATTCTGCTGTAACCAGGGTCAGGGTTTGCTCCCCTTTCCTTCCAGAAACCTGTTCCTGTGCCTCAGCCTCTGGCACACGTGCCCAGACTGATTGCTTCTTGTACTCCCAGGGTTCTGCCGAGTTAAATTCATTAATGTCTGAGAGGGTCTTTGACACCACAGTGATTAACGGGGTCATCTGGAATAGGCAGAAGATAGCACCTGGCATAGCTGCCAATCAGTCTGAATCTACCGTACATAACATGGCACTTCTATCTACTGCTGGGCAAATGCTCTGCTCTTTATCTCATCGACAGATGATCAGTCTTCATCCATCCACAGCTCCCTGTCAACCCTCTTTATGCTGGCATTGAAATGCTCAGCAGCAGCAGCACAGAAACGTGTGTGCCAGGAAGGGTCTTTCTAGAGGCTTCAGAAAAGATTCCTTTGCATATTTCTGAAAGGTGTGTTTGAGGCTCAGACACCTCCAAGCTAATGAGCAGAACAACCATACAGTGGCCACCATTAAGAATTGCACAAAAAGGAGGACATGCATCACCAAAAGGGAGGACAGGAGGACTCCATTTTGCCTGCTTTCCACATTATAGCTGAAGAAGCAGAATGGGAAATGATTTCTGCCATTTAAAAAGGAATGCAGTCATCTCACTTTCATGGGCAAACTGGGGGTACATGTTCTGTCTGCCTACTCAGGTTGCTTCCCACTGCTACCTGTGGAGAGGCAACTTCAAGGCCCCCAGGTCCCTTCTCAGAGCTTGTCTGCATGAGGCCTTCAGCGTAATCCACTGCTTTACTGAGGCTTCTTCTTCCATTTGCATTGTGGGAGGAAAATGTGCCCTCTCTGTGGGTTTTTTCCACCCCTGGGGTCTGTATTTCTCCCCTTCTCTAGGTAACCCGTTAATCAGCCATAAGGATTAGGGTTAGGTGATGTGCTCAAACTACACTATAGTGAATTTGTGACTTCTCAGGAAGCTTCTGTTCCAGTTTTTTGTGCTGTAACTTTTAATTCCAGACTTTCCTCTCCCACAAACAAAACAGCTGGAAAACACAAGAGAAGCTCAAGATGACGATGACTATACAAGGAGTGAGGGATTGTATGTAAATGCCTTGTGTAAAGAAGACCGCAGTCTCTCACATCTCAGCCGGAGTCGGACAGGAGAGGCTTCAGTGGAAGAAGCCTTCCTCTGTATAAAAAGGCATGTGAGCACCAGAAATAAGCATTTCTATTGTCAGATCAGAATAGCGTATGTGAAATCATCTGAGCAGTCCTGCTCTTGACCTGGACAAAAGGGCTTGAAGGATGTCCTTGAATTTGTCATTGCCTTACCATCTAGCCTACCCCACAGGGCTGTTGTGAGGGGGGAAAGCAGCACCATGTATGCCAACCCACGTTCCTTGGAAGAAGGATGCTGTAAGCATGTTACTGATCCAGAGCTCCAAGTGCTGTCAACCACAGAGGGCAGCTGATGGGGCTTCAGCACCAGGCAGACTGTGTGCTCAGCCTCTTTTGGAAATGTGGGGAAAACTGGATGAGAGCATTTTCTTTTTCTAACTCCAAAAGGTCCTTTTTATGTGGCATCAGCAGTAGGGGATGTCACAGGCGGCATCCAGCTGGTGCTTCTGATTGTAGTCCAGTTCTCGCCTTCCTACCAAAACCTTCCTTTGTTTCCCAGGAATGCCACTTAAGCATCATGATCACTGTTAAATAATGATCCAGGCAAGCTGTTCGTGGTAGGGGGCCTGTTGGGGCTGCCCTAATCAAGTTCTGTTTTATATTTAATATAGAAACTTGTCTGCTTCCCTTCTTTCCCCCTCCATTCTACATTTTCCTTTCCCTCCTTCTCCTGGAAAGGAAAAACAGCCCCAAGTTATGCAAGTAATTCGCATGCTCCCACATTGTTCCTGATTGCCCAACTGGGGTGGGGAAACAGAATTGAAAAAAAGCCTGTATGCTTGAATCCACAAATAGTATATTTCTTTACTCTGTTGGAAAGTATCTGTTTCTTTACTGTTTACTTGTCCCTTGTTATCCTATCATTAAAATGGAAACTGTTGCAAGTGATTGGGGTTGCATTTGCAATGTAAAAAGTCATGCTTTGTCTTAAGGAATTTTCTATCTCTGAGTGTAAAAAGCAAACACTGAATTCTATAACTCCTGGTTGTTTTATTTATCTGTTACTCCAGCCTTTGATGTGCCATGTTTTTCCTGATGTCTATAATGATTTCTCAATGTTTCTGTATTGTAATTTTGTGCTTCCCCAGCGTCCTTGCCTTCAGAATCAGAATCATTCAGAACCTTATTCTCCACCCACCCCCGTGTACATGACTCCATCCCCATAAAACATGTTCTGTTCCCCTTGCAGTCACAGTTCTGCATACTGAGTATGCATTTTTTTCTCTGGCAGAGAAGGGCTGCCCGTCTTTTCCCAATAAACTGCTGAGACCCCCATGTAAATCCCAACATTCATTCTCTTAATCCTTGAATAGAGATTTCCTGGCAGAACCAACACAGCAACCTTGGTCCTCGCCCAGTATTTGCACTTCCCCACCCATTGGAGTGCAATCAAAAAAGGCACGTACACAGAGGTGTATACAGTCCTGCCCAACAGAGAGAGCGACCAAGAGAAAGGAGCAAAGGGAGCCAAAAGGCTCCCAGAGGCGAGAGAGAAGATATTTATACCATTTCTCTCTGAGCACGTGACTTATGGGAAGGAGGAGCTTCCCAAGCTTATGCTAATTGGAATGGTGCTTAATGACTTCTTGATGGCCTTAACTCTTCGCTCACCTTGTAACAGGTGAGTCCTCCTTGCCTGTGTTTGCTAGGCATTATAGATGAGGCCCATTCCAGGTGCCTCATCCCCCTTGCAGGGTTGTTTTCCTAATCTCTTTAAGGGGGAAATGCCTGACCTTTTGTCCTCCCGAATTCATTCTTCTCTCACATGGGCTAGCCCAGGATATTCGATCCCTCTCCCTGAATTCAAGTCTCCACAACCTGGCCCTCGTCTACAAGCCTAATGTGGCCTGGGAATTTATGGTGATGGCTCTCATATTAATATACACACGTTACAGGATCTCAGCTAAATGAGCTTGGAGGCAAAAGAAATTATGGGATTGTCCAACACCTTAAGAAGCATTAAATGAGGATTGAGGGATAAGCTGTGGATTAGAGAAAATGCTTCCTTGCACACAATGTATTTTTCATTAGAAAATTAATGCATGCAAATCAATTGATCTTGAAGCCACCTTTTTGTTTCTGAATGGCACATTTTCTCCAGCTTCATGGTTTGCCTGTGAGTGCTGCACTGGGACTTTAATAACAGCATTTCAGCTTAGAAGCAAAACAGCTGAATTTGCCTTCTCTGGATAGCAGGCAAACTGGAGCAGCTGATTGAAATCTGGGGCAGGCGGGGCAGGTGCAGGAAGATCTTTTTTAAAATGGGGAGAACTAGAGGTCAGTTTCTTTTTACTCCCTAAACTGGATATTGTAAATCGTAGGAATAGCTGGGGACATTGCAGGCACCATCCAACTGGGGCTCACAATTGTTGCGTGGCCACCACCTTCCTACTGGTTTTGGACAGGGGTGAGGCGTGTGCAAAGGGGTTCATTTCCAAGCAATTCCAGGCAGAGTCAGGACGGCTGTTAAGCAGCAGCAGCCTTTGCTGGGCTGTTGCCCTTCTACTGCTTCGTGTGTGTGTGTGTGTATTATTAAAATTTTTAAACTAAGACTAAAAAAAACAAACATCACAAACATTAATATTGGATTCACTGGGTCAACCTCCTACTACATATTTTTTAACATTCTAATATCAAATTCCAGCTAGTTTATCATAGTTTGAAAAACATCTCTAAATTTATGCCAAGTCCCGTTTCTCCAGCCAATTATAAAAAGAGTCCCAAGTGCGATAGAAATCAGTATCCTCTTTCTCCTTCAACGATAAAGTTAGTCTATCCATTTCTGCACAGTCCAAGATCTTTCTTAAAATCAATCCATCGGTGGGCAGCTCCTCACTTTTTCAATATTGAGCAAATGCAATCCTCGCCGCTGTAATCCCCTTCTGCTGCTTTGGTTGCAGCCACATACCTGCCTTCAAGAGGTCTTTAACTAAAACCTTCTAATCAAACCTGAGAATTTTCCTTCCTAGCAGTAGCATATCAAAAGGGGTTTCACTGCTTCTGGCAGTGGCTGTTGAGAAATAGGCAGCAGACAGAACTTGGAGGCTGGGAAGGTGATGTCTATTCTTTGCAGAGCTTATCAATGGCTGTTTTTGAAAAACAAAACCCTTTCACAAAACTGTTCCAAGCTGCTTTGCATCTTGTCAAGTGGGGGTGGCTGTATATCAGTGTAGTGGCAGCAGAGGCAAGCAGTCTGTCACTGTCTGTCAAGTGAAGCTCTTCGTGTTAACTCTTTCCCTCTCTTTCTTGCAAATGTTTAGTGGCACCAGCAGCAGCACATAGGAAGCCGAACTGGTATGGCTCACGTGCAAGAGACTTGGGGAAGTCAGCAGGTCAGCAAAGCCCTGCAGTTTGCAGAAGGACATGCGATATTAGCGGAGGACCTCTGCACACGGGGTATGGGCTGCCCCCAAACCAGCCTAATGGGGCATAAGAATTCTGGCTGAGCATTGGAAGGAGGGTGGTGCCAGGTTTAGGGTGCAGCAGGTGGGCAACAGCAGTCAGGGGTCTGGGACCAGGAGGCAGGTGCAAGGTGGAGGCTTTGTGTGGGGTTCAGAGGGCCAGAGGCCAAGGGAGGTTCTACAAACAGAAAGCAGTGAGGCAGAAGCATCCAGGCACAGCCCCCGAATAGAAAAGGTTCCTATAGCAGAGAGTTGAGGGGGGTAAGGTGAGGAAAGATGGGGTGCAGGGGAGGTGGCGTGGCGGGGCGGGAGGCAACGGTGAAGGCGGGACGAGGCAAGGCTGGAAGCAAGAGCACAGAGAATCCACCATGACATGGCAAGGAGATGAGGTGTTTAAGTCGGAAAGCTGAAACCAGGGCCGAGCTGGCCTGAATCGCGAGAGCTTCCCCTGCATTGCCCAAAAGTTAAATTCTCACATGTCCCTTCAGGCTCCTTGTGCTGCACATTCTTAATATGACTTTCAAGTTGGTTTTCCCATTGAGATTTCTTATGTTGGAGCCTTGGGAATTGCCATCTTGTAAAGGACCTGGAGGAAATGATTCTCAACCGCCAGAAATCTTTCATCCAAGCCATGTTAAAGTGGATTCAATATTTTTGAAACCATCTGTAGAATAGGAGGTGCAGGTGAGACTGCTGCAGAATACCACTGTTCTTGAGCACTCCCCTTCAGCTTTCCGTCTCTCCACGCCAATCCCCCTTCTGTCTCCTCTCTGTGCATCCCTGTCCAGCTCGGGTGGCCAATTTATGAATCATCCAACAAGAGGACAAAATTGGCTGCTGAATTGGCTAGAATTCCATGTGCTAAATCTATAATGATGCAAATTTAGAAACATTTGGAATTGGACAGGACAGGCCGGCTGATGATCTTCTGACAGCCCTTGAAGTGTATGATTTCATCTGAAAATGCCCAGGAGGTGGGCAACCTTTGCTTTGCTGAGGGACACATTCCACTGGGGGTGATCTGACACATTTTGATAACAAGCAGAGATAAGCCAGGAGCCATCTGGGTCAAACCAAACCACCTCTTTTTCCACCACCTCTTTCTCTGGTACCCCCCCCCTTCCTCCTAATGCAGCATCGAGTCTGTCAGAGCATGGCAGATTAGTCTTGCCAGAGGTCTGACCCGATCTCTTACAGGGGGCTTTCCAAAGTAGGTTGAGGCCCCAAGTTGTCCAGGGGAAACCCGATAACATGGGAATCAACACTATGATGAAGGAATATGATGGTACCTCCTAGATTCAGACACTCTGCACTTCTTGGAGTGTAGTCATGACAGCCCACCATTGCGTCCAGGAGGGGACCCCCACTTCTCCCGTCTTAGCCCAGGAGCCCAAATGCATTCTGCCATAAAAGTGTCACAGTTAAGGAACACATGTGCTCAGCCACTGAAAGCTGTTGAAGAGGACCTTCAATCTTTGGTTTCATGTGCGGCTTTTTAAAATGATTTTTTTCTAAATTTTACACCTGACATATTTCAAGTAAAAGGATTTATAGTTGCAGTAAAGTGACAATGAAAGGGCAAAAATGAATAGTCCCAATGAAGATTTAAAAGATGTTTAATGGTTGTTAATGAGAAAATTACTGCATCATTTTGGTAGTGAAAGATTTTTCAAAGTTTTTTATTTTTTTTATTTTTTTGCTTAACATAGCAGAATATTCCTCATTAAAAAATCTCAGAATCTCTGTTCCCCTGGGGTGAAATCCTACTATAGACTTACTCAGAAGTGTTTCTCATTATTATAAATTTCCTTGCATCATCTAGCTAATGCCACTTTTATTAGTAGCTTCCTCTTTGCCCCTTTCCTTTAAAGCGCCTTTTTGGCTTGGCAATTAATTGCTTCCTTTTTAGTATAGCCATGACATTCTTAAACTGTCCCTTAATTCAGTTCCTGTTTTCTTCAGAAAAGTGCTTCAAATTCTTCTTTGTTGTTGGAGCAACTGCTTCCTAATTCATTTTCATTTATTTATTTTTATTTCACAAAATGAAGTATTTATAGTGACATTTTTCTGGCTGCAAAGAAACCAATTATTGTTGTGTGGAAGAGGAATCAACCAAGGGTCAGCTGACTAATCCAGGGTTATTTAAGGGACACTGCACCCAAAGCAATGGGACAGAAAACAACTTTTTAAAAGTGATGGGAAAGAAGCTTCTAATAAAAGGACAGCAGCCCATTTCCAAGACTATGCAACCTGTGATTATACAATAAAAATAAGCTTTGTCACTTTGTTTGAATTTCTGTTGAGTAATTAATGCAACATGAGGATATTCCTTTTTGAGGCAAAACAATGACAGCTTCTAGAAGTTATTTCTTATTATCTTATTTATTATGAATGAATGATTTTTAAATTACTTTCATACCCTGCTCTCCAGTCAAAAAGCTTCCGGAATGGCTTATGTGGAATTAATTAGGCAACTGCTGCCTACAGGTTTACTATCTAAAAGCATGACATACAAAGGGAAGGAAACTGGGAGGGGGGAGGTAGGAGGGAAGAAGGAAACTGAGACACTCACATATTTATTTATTAAAAGCTTTACTAACCTGTCCACCACTAGTGTCTTGGGATGGCTTACAATAAAAGCAAATGGAATAAAACAAGGATCCAATAATTTAAGATAATAAAACCCCAGTTAAAATCAATTAAACATTGAAATGATGGGAAAACAAAAAGGGTTTTGTTTGACACCAAAAAGAATATAATGTCAGTGCCAGGTGAGCCTCTCTGGGGAGCGTATTCCATAGTATGGAAATATATGTAGCTATACTCTCCCAAGGACTGCAGGTGGCACAGTGGTTTAAACCGCTGGGCCAGTTGATCAAAAGGTCGCTGGTTCGAATCTGCACAACGGGGTGAGTGCCCGTTGCTCCGTCCCAGCTCCTGCCAACCTTGCAGTTCGAAAGCATGCAAATGCAAGTAGATGAAAAGGTACCTCTTCGGTGGGCAGGTAACAGCGTTCCATGCACTTCGGTGTTTAGTCCTGCCGGCCACATGACCATGGAGACTGTCTGTGGACAAACGCTGGCTCCCTTGGTTAAGAAACAGAGATGAGCACCACCCCTGAGAGTCAGGCATGACTGGACATAACGTCAAGGGGAAACCTTTACCTTTTTATACTCTCCCAAGAGCAGCAGTCTGGACTATCACTGCTTGGTTTCTTTTAAGTTTCTGTGGCCTCTGCAATTTTGTGTATCCGTAAGTCCGTAAGATCCTACATGAGTCCAGAGTTCATAGTTTAGGAGTTCCAGTTTCTCGAAATATCCAGTAATCATTTCTTGTGCTCTCATTGGATCCATGCTGAATCATGCTTAAAGTAACCTAGCTAAAGTAAGAAGAGCTTAAGACTATCAGAAGTTTTCCCATTGACTCCACTGAACATACTCCAGTTATGATACTTTTATTCCACTTTAGCCATTATTTCTTCCAAATAATTCTGGGGCTAGAAAACACTTATTTGCCTCACAGAGCTACAGTCCCAGAATGGTTTCTCAGATTCCCTCTTCCCAGAACTCTGGAAACTGGACCTCTGTGTGAGAAATAGGTGTCCACTAACAACACCCAGTACCCTTGAGAAGCCATGGTTCCCAAGATTCTTTGAGGAAGGAAGGAATGACTGTTTAAAGTGGGATAAAAGTGTTCTAAATGTCTGGTGTGAATACGGGGGAGGGGGGGGGGGAGGTAGTTTTTGGAGCAGCAAAGCCCGCTGAGCAGGCACTGCTGAGGAAAGAGGCTGACCATGAGGGAAAGTGTCAGGCTTCTCCAGATTGAGTTTCCGGGAACTGTGGAAAAGGCACCCCTCTTCTTCACCCATTAAATTCAGGACTCTGACTCAGTGGCAGCTGCCAGCCACAAACCAGCAAAATTGGGTCTCTTGAGAGGCAGTCGGGGAACGACAGTGACCCTGGTGCCCCCCCCCCGGCCCCCTTGAAAATAAGTGGGGGTGATCCGACACCCCAAGGTCTCCCTCCACTGCTCTCTTGGCAAAAGAATTTTAGGGCTGTTGTTTTTTAAAAAGTGATAAGCTCTAGAATCAGTCAGAAGTAGAGCACATGAGGAGGAAATGCAAGAAAAGTGCTTTGCAGTTTGAATAAAGTATATTCATCAACTACTGCTCCCAACCATTCCGTATCCCTGCTAGGAAGAATCAAGTATAAATGCTCTGCATATTTGCCAGCACACACATGGTACATTTTAGCCACCCGAGCATAACTCCAGGCGGATAAATGGATTAACATCACCAATTACTGTAACTATTTCTGTCGTGGATTATCCCATTTTTAAATGTCTAAAGTATAAATCTTGCTCTCGTTTACCCCCTTTGCTACGCTGATCTGAGTCACAGAACAAGGGACCAGGTGGGGGAATATTTTCAGACCTTGGAATCAAGTATGACTCTCTCCTTCTTCAGGGGCCCATCATGGGTCTAGAGCGTCCATATCCACCCATACAGCATGTCTAAACAGTCCACCACGCAACCCTCATAGAACAATCCCAAAAGACCACAAGTTGCCCATCCATGCTTGAAGGCAAGCTGCACTTCCCACCAGCAGCTGTTCAGAGTTTCAGACATGAATCTTTCTCAGTCTTCCCTGAGTTGCAAGGGATTGAAACTGGAACCCTCTGTATACACAGCCCTTCTAGAAAACATCTGCCCCAGTTCCTCCAGTTAAATGGGCTTGTCTGTCTGCATAGGTTAGCCTAAAGTTCTCCCTGCATTCAGCTAAGGAGGTGCACCTCAACTGTTTAACAAAGGGAAACTGTACAAAAGGCAGGGAACCTCCAGAACCCCCACTGTACTATTCTTTCATTAGGGAGGACCTCACTGCCCCCCCCCCCCCAAAAAAAAAAGATTGTGCAAGTTTTTGCATTCTCCAGAACACTTCATTAAACTAGCAACATGATCCTGAGGTCTCCCAGGCAGTTTCTAGAGGGATTCTTCAGGGTCTTAGCTTTGAGGCTGAAAAAGAGCTGCACTCTTGGAAGTGGAGATTCTGCTCACCGCCTCGTAGCCAGCACAGGCAGAGACCACTGGCTGCTTCTCCGAGGTCCTAGGAGTGACCCCCAAGAACAGGTAAGGGGCAATCCAAGGGAAGGAAAGTGGGGCTCCCAGGACACAGTGAACCCTGGTCTAGCAGTGGTCCAGCCTCTTCCCCTCCCCAGTACAAGAGCCTCAGCTTGGCAGTCAAAATCTGCAAGATGGTCCCTTGCCCATAATCCTCTGAGTGTGGAGACTTACAGGCATCCCCCTGGGATTATGCCCAAGGTGGCATGAAAGGCAGGGGATGGGAAAGAAACAAAAGTTTTTTACAAATAGGCTAGATCCTTCAGCCACAAGAGATTTGCAAAATATGCTCAGTTCCAAGTTCTCGGGGAAAACAGCCCTGGGTAAGCCATCTCTGCTTTGCTTTCTCTTAGGCCACCTCTTCAGGGCAGTGAGGAAGCCGGGCTCGGGGAGAGACAGGTGGGCGGCAGAAGGTTGAAGGATTTTAGTACAGAAGCTTAAGAGATTGGAACATTCCTTCTCCCAGGGTAGCTAATCTGGTTCCCTGGGCAACTTTATTCAGCTGCCTTTGCTGTTTCTGGGCTGGGAAGGTGCCAGATAGCCAAGGAAGATGGGCTCTGGGGTGATATCGCCATCTAGAGGGAAAAGCAAAGAGTTCACAGTTAGCCCAATCTGTTTCAGATTCTCTTCCTACTCCTGTAAAAAATTGATTGGGCAGGGGAGAGAATAGATTAGTTGCTCCCAAATCTCATCAGTCGTAATGTTGGGAATATAAGGGTTGCCTTTTGCATAACTTTGAATAGACTTTTGTTTTCTCATGATGTTTCTTGATATGACATACTACCGAGTGTTTATTACAGTTCTGTACCAGCTGTGAGGTGGCCATGTGTCCTCTTCTGCAGGGGACAGTTCTCTGCTTGAAAGGCTGCCAAAGGGCTGCCCTTGCTTTTGAAGGCAGTGGCTTCCAACCAGTGGTCTGTGAACCAAAACCAGTCCGTGGGAAATTTCCTGCTGGTCCGTGGGGGAACCGCATCCCTCTCACCACAGACAGGTGCAGGGGCTGACTGTGCTCCACCACCTCTTCCTTGGTTGGCATCACATTTGCAGGGTGGGGGGCGCTGGCGCCTCCAGGGGGCCAGGGAGGAGAGAGACAATTCGGCGGTAGCCACACTGCACCAATTGTTCTTTTGTTTGCATTTTTTGTTGCTCGATTTCTGGTTGCTTTGGAGAATTTTCTCTATTTTTGCCGCTGTGTTCGGAAGCTAATACACAGAATACTGTATTATGTGTATGATGCTTTTTGTTCCTGCCTCAGCGGTCCCCAAGGTGGTTTTCCTGTTTTTGCTGGTCCCCAGCTGTGGAAAGGTTGAAAACCACCGCTCTACTAGACACACGTGTCCAGAATAAAGATAAAGAACCACCCACAAACCTGAGCTCAGCATCAGAGGGAGAAGCAGCTATTCTCTCAAATGAAAGAGAAGCTCTCTGCCATGCAAGGCACATCCTCACACCTTCCTGCACAAACCAACTTGCTGCCGAATACCTGCTCCATGTATTAATATGATAAGTCATTGCTTCATAATTAACCATAATGGTTATTAACTAGGCAAGGCAGAAGACAAAAAATAGCCTCATTCATCTCCCAGCCAGGCTGTTCTGCTAGGGGCTGAGAGTAATGAAGCCATGAAAACCCCCTTGCACTTGGAGACTTCTATACCTCCATCTTTCTCAGCTTCCCCTCCAAAAAGAAACTACATGATAAAGCCCCCCTCAAGAACACAAACAAGCATTGTGTGTCATCTCTCCATTTCTGTCTCTCTCTCTTGCTCACTTGCACTTAGATGATTGTAGCTTCAGGAGATGAAAAAGCTCTTAATCATAGGAAATTGTGCTTGTTAAAAGAGAAACATTAACGAAATAATCATAGATTGTCTGCCAGTCCCAATCTTCAAATGCATACATTTTGACCGATATGCAAGAGAATCTCATTTTGCCAAGGTAATTAGCTCTTTAACCCTTTCTGGAAAAAAAATGGAGGGAGAGAGAGACAGATGGTGAAAGGGCATGTACTAGATTTTTTTCTGGTATGAAATCATCCCAATAAAATGTAGCCTGGGGTTGCTTGGAAGGGCCACTTAGCTAGACCAACTAACTCTATCTTACTAAGTTCTAAAGGGGAAAAACCTCCTCCATTTTACAATCACTGCACTTAAAGCAGGTGCGATATTTGTTGCTGCATACTATAGATGTTGACATTGCAATGCAAAAACCTGGTTGAGGTGACTCAAGGCCAAGAACCCCATAAGTCACCCCAATGCCAAGCAATGAGGAAGCTTTGAGAACCCATCTGTGGGCAGACTACTACATATAATTCTTTGGGGGAGTCTTCACCCAGATGGGGGGGGGGGCAAAGGGAAAAGAAGTACAAAATCCTTTCTTCAGTACAGGCATGGCAGTGTGGGTCTCCCAGAAAGTGGGACTGACACAGGCACTGGAGGAATTACGCCGACTACAGAACCCAGGTAGGCAGGTAAACGCAGGATATGGAGAGCCCTGCTTGTTCTTTGTTTCCTTTGCCACTGAGTTGCCTCTTTAAACTACTTCTTCCTTTGTGCTTTGAAACTGACATTTTCCCCCTTCAGTACCATTTTGCCTGAATCGTTAATAAATGTTTCCACCGACACCCAGACATTGTGCTCTGGGTGCAAAGGAAGCTAACAAAGGACATGCCACATTATGCAATGCGTGGCTGTGAAAGCTGGACCATAAGGAAGGCTGAGCGCTGAAGGATTGAGGCCTTTGAGTTGTGCTGCTGGAGGAGACTCCTGCGAGTCCCTTGGACAGCAAGGCGATCAAACCGGTCAGTCCTAGAGGAGACCAACCCTGACTGCTCTTTAGAAGGCCAGATCCTGAAGATGAAACTCAAATACTTTGGCCACCTAATGAGAAGGAAGGACTCCCTGGAGAAGAGCCTAATGCTGGGAACAATAGATGGCAAAAGAAGGAGGGGGCGGCAGAGGATGAGGTGGCTGGATGGAGTCACTGAAGCAGTCGGTGTGAGCTTAGGTGGACTCCGGAGATGGTGGAGGACAGGAGGGCCTGGAGGAGTGTTGTCCATGGGGTTGTGATGGGTCGGGCACGACTTCGCGACTAACAACAACAACAGTGACTTAAAGACTAGGCTGCACGCAACACACTGAGCCACACCTGCCACCTAACCTGTGCTCCATTGAGGGGCACATGGCAGTTGCAACCACCAGGCATGAAAATCGATCTCACACTGGTTGGCTGGAGCAGATGCCACTCCTTCCAGGTAACTCTGTGATAGCACCATGGAAACCGTAATGCTGGGTTCAGATGATCGGAAAAGCAATGGTGAAGCATGGGAACCATAGAACAGGCTGTTATTTCTTATTCCGGCTTCTAAAAATGAAACCCACCATGTGGAAACACCGTGGCAGGGTCCAGATGACACAACAAGCCATCCTGTGCAAAAAAAAAACACAGTTTTTTGTGTCATGTGAACCTATCCCAAGAATGTACTTTCTATCCAACTTTACAGCAGCACTAACAAGTCACAGTAATAAAAAATACATAAAAGACAATGTTTGGCATCATTTGAAGTCTAGGCTTTTAAATACAATTAAAGTGTGATTGGTTTATTACTGTGATTAGATTAAAACACTGATTTAGAATCAATAATGTAATAGCAAGCAGCTTAAACTGTTAATATTCTGTTGAGCTCAGTGCCTACCAGGTCTCTGGACAAGGATAATTTCTTCTTGTGTCATTGCTAAGATAAGTAGTGTAAGTCCTGACCCAGCCTTTAATTGTGATAAATTCACAGTTTACTCATTTATTATGATGGAAAAGGCAGAGATGTCTTCCATAAAGGAAGCACTGCTGGCACAGGAAAATTGCACTCTAAGCATTCTATTTCATCAATTTTTCTTTTTCCCCAATTTTTCTTTTTCCCCACCCCCTCTTGTAACTGAGCTCTTTATACCTTCTAAACTGGGGCTGTACAAGCTTCAGAGGCACCGACTGGCTAATACCTGGGATATTTTGCAGGGAAAATGACAACCTCTTCCTAATCCTTGTTAGGGTTTTGCAGGAGAGCCAAATGGTCTAGTGGAAAGAGTTGGCGGATCCTGGTTCTAGTCCCACTCAGCCCTGGAGCTCTCTGGGTGACTTTGGGCCAGTCACAGACTCGCAGTTCAATCTACCTCACAGGGTCCCTGTCAGGGTAAAACTGAGAATCAGGTAAGCACTTTGAGCGCCTGGGCAGAAAAAGCAGGGTACAAAGGTAGGAAATAAATGAAGCCACACACACATGCACTCCCCACACGGACTTGTAAAGCAAAAGTAAGCAAGAGCAATGCACACATGGAAGATTCTCCATAGATCTCTGAACCAGAGCTGAATTTACTCCCTGTGAAAAATAGTAACTACTGTGACAGAGACATAAGACATGCTCATTATTTGCGTGCATCCTAGTCCTGTTTGTGTGCATTTTCTTTCTGTTCTGTGCCGTTTTCACTCTTCCAGATGCTAGCCAGAACAGACTGTGGTTCCAGTCCAATGCGCACAGGGGGTCGGGGGGGGTGGGGGTGGATTCAGCAGGTCCAAGCATTGCTCAAGCTGGAGCGTCCAGCCGAAATAGATGAGAATGCAGGGTGAAATGAAGCATTTTGCTTCTTTTCTGGCAAACTAGGCCCCCCGCCAACTGCTCCAGTTAGGATCCAGTCACAACTACCTCTCCGAAGACACTTCTGCAGGATATCTTGGCAGGGGCTTTCAGTGAACCAGGGTGTGTTCTCATCAAACAGCTCATTCCGCTTCTTTGAGGGGTCCGAATGGCACCTTGGCAATGATTTAGGACTGAGGGGTGAAAGGAGGAGAATCTAGGGAGAAGCGGAACATGGGGAGTGTGGAGGTAGCGGAAGTGTCGAACCTCTTTCACCCTGTAGGCCAAATCCATTTTAAAGAAGCTGTTGGGGAGTGAATTCCTGCGGTGGGTCATAACTAACTGGGCTGAAAAGCAAGCAAACACAAAACCAACCTGCAAGGGCCGTTTCCCTGCACATATTCCCTTTCCCAGCCCCTCCAACCTTTCCTACGATTGCATCCCACATTCCAACTATGCCACATTCATTAGCATGTGCCCCAACTGTGATGAATGCATTTTGCATAAATTCAGCAGTGTGTTCCCTCATAAACAGAAGTGCATCTCTCCCTAATGTTCAGCCAAAATTCAGCCTCCTGTGATGTAAGTCCATTAGATCTAGTCCCGTCCTCTACAGCGGCCGAGAACAAATCTTGGACCTCTTGTATAGCCCTCCATATGTGCCTGATTGTAAGACACAATGGCTAAATCGGGGACAGGAGCCAGGGCACGTGCAAGTCCTGAGCACAGCATCCCCACGTGTCTGGTCGGTCTTCCAGAGCTCTGCAGATTTAGTGCAGAGACCCGAATGGCTTGGGAAAGCACATTCAGCGGAATGTATTTATAAAGCCAGCTGTGTTTCCGGATCTGCCTTATCAGAATTCCTGGTCTTGGGCAGCTGAATGTATTTACAAACCCCATTCATTCTCTCCCCAGTTTTATCTCCAAAATATCACATACAAATACCTGCAGAGAGCTTATGTGACAACCTTTCACAGATTTAAAAAAGTGATCCCATGTCTCTTCTCCATGCCAGGGATGTGCAAAGCAGCAAAACGCAAGCTCACCAAAGTCCCGCCTTGTTCCAATTCAAGTCCATATCTGCTTTTCATGTGTAATTTTTGAAACATAATCAGTCATCCTATCTTTGAAATATATGCATTTTTCAAAAGGATGCATTTGTTCCATGTGGATTTTTCACATACATTCATGCTGTCAAATGCAGGTGTGTGTTTGTGCGTGCATGTGTGTGAGTGTCTGTGAATTATATTGCAAGCCGGGAAAGTACAGAGTTTGACCACAGATTTTGTGCAGGTGTGCATTCAGTCTGGAAGATGTGAACCGGGTAAGTCCTGATCAAAATGAACTGAAATTAATTTCTCCTACATCCCTACTCCATACTAAGTGTTATTCAGTTCTTTCGACTTTTCCTCATAGGACTTGACTTTCCATTGGCATCTTCATTGCAATGTTCTTAATGCATTCTACTTCGTCCATCTTCATCTTTGATGTATCCATTACTCCTTTATTCATGAAGTGATGGACTTCACAGAAGCAGCTCTTGAACAACAGCACCCTATCTGCCTCTTGCTACTTTCCTTCTCAGTTCCTTTCCAGGCTCAGCCAGATTCCTAAATTGCTGCTTTCTCTCTCTGCTGCATTTGGTGTTCAACCTCCATTTGTCCACTGCAAACAGTTCTTCTGCAGGTCTCTCAAATTGCCTTATCTTAACCCTACATCTTAACCCTGCAACCTCCTCACCAGCCAGTCATGCCTGGGCTTTCTCCTGACAGTGCTAGATCCAGGTTTTTCAGGGCCCGTGGGCGAGGCACTCTCAGTAGACTCCCTTCCCCAGGATGTCTACCTTCTTGTCACCATTATTGCCAGCTGTTAGTGCTCCTCTTTCTCATCATTGCTGCCACTTTCTAATGTGACAGGAAGGGCGCTGGTGAGCAGATCAGCACTGGCATTAACTGCTCTTCCTTCTCACCACCGCCATGGTCTGGGCCTGCATGAGAAGCAGCTGAATAGGCAGGTGGCAACAATGGCCAGCCACCCCCTGGCTAGTCCTGTGCATGGGCCTCTGTTACATTATGGACCCACGGCAGGTGTCCAACCACACCTGATCTTGGTGCTACCCCTGTTCCTGGTTCTCAGGTTGTCTGTGGTCACCCCGTGCCCATGGATGATATGGTCAGCGGGTACCAAGGGCTTGACAAAGGGCAGGTAGAGGGATCTGACATGACCCTTTATCAGTCACTTAATGCTTAATCTGGTAGAAGAATGTCACAAGAAAACTAGATTTGTTTCTGAATAACGAAGGATCTCGTAACTTTCAATCGCAGAGGCGGTGTTGAGGGGTGGCTTGAGAGGGCAGCAGTCCCATGTCTTTCGTTTGGAGCCCTGCTGCTCACGGCACTTGTTGAAATAAAGTTGCACGGTCCCAGTGATCCCCACTGGATCTGGTCCCCCTTGATGAGCTGGCTTTTGGCCCACCTGTTCTTCACCTCCTGCTGCTCCCCTTGAATCTTTCTGCCCAGCTTTTTTTTCCGAAAACCAATTGCTCTCCTCTCCTCTATCCATCCATACCTTGTTTACACATGTGGGGTATCCTAAGGAAACAGGGTCTTTTAAAGACACACACAAACGCATTAAAGCATATGTAAATTGGCATATCAGATTTGAACCTTTCTTTTAATCCTGTAGTCCTGAGCCCCTGATATTTTCAGCACCTACCACCGTCCCTACCACCAAGGATCAATTTGAAAATGTGTTGGCTATATTTCTTAAAACAAACACAGCTTAGTGTGAAGATGTGAGCTGGTGTTACAAGGAATGGTTACTTCTGGGGTTGTCTTTGTCACTGCCTTCCATCGCACCAGCTAGCTGTTCCAGGAGCTGCATTTCCAAGTGCTTTGCATTCACAGTGGCAAAAACTCTATTTGTAAAAGAGTTCTCCTTCCATTTAAGCATCTGGAGATACGCAAGACGTTTTGTGAAGAACGAACAACACCTGCAGGCTCCCGTGGTGACATTTATGGTCAAATTGCCATGCTGTGGGAGTGCTTCTGAAATGTGGCCACTATGCTTAGGTTTCCTAAATGACAGCAGAGTGCTTTGGGGGGGAGGAAAAAAGCAGTTTTGTCCTTCTGGGCTCCAATTCACTTCTTTGAAAGATGCAGAGAATACAGCCTTGCCTCCAAGGGATGCTGTGGGATAATGACTTGATAGAGTAGCTCAGATTTGTCTGATAATGACTGGAGCACATATGCAAGCAACAGGAAGAAGGCCTGTGGAATCTTTCATGCCAGCCCTTGGAAGCATCTAGCCACACACTTTGCCAAGGAGCTGACTATCTGGAGAAAAATAATGACTCCTTTTAGTGCCATTTATAAAAAGGCGCGCTTTCCTGTGCATTTCTTCCCCCTACATACCATGGCTACACACAAATTTCAGTTTCTAGGACAAAGCTTTTGTTTTGTAACTTGGACAAAAGCCTTTCCTTTGCCTTTTTTAAACAATCTCTCAGGCATAGCAGAATGCTGTTCCTTTTCAGTTTCTCCAAGAGGCCTTAAAAAAATACTGGATGCTGTTAACACCTGCTTTCAAGGGGAGCTTACCAAGCCTCTTAAGAGGACAGTCTTCCCTCTTTACCATCTAAGAGAAGGAGCAGCCTTTTGATTCCATCACTTCAAAGGTTATTTGGCTGCCTGGAGGGCTATAGAAGGGCCCACAAAAAGTGGAGAGGTTAAGGTGCTATGACTGCCTTCCCCAGTCTGGTATCCTGCAGGACTACATCTCCCACTGTCACTGGCTGTGTTGGCTGAGGCTTGTGCTGGTCCAAAAGACCTGGAGGCACCAGGTTGGAGGAGACTGCTCTGCGGCACCTATGCAGATGGTCCAACAGGGCACAAGACGTAGTGATGGCCAACGGTTTGGATGGGCTTAAAAGGGAACTGGGCAAAATCACGGAGGAGACAGCTAGCAATGGCTGCTAGTCCTAATGGCTATGAGCCACCAGCAGTATCAGAGGCAGTGTGCCTATTGCATCAGTTGAGGGAAACGTCAGTGGGCGGATACAATTGCACTCATGTCCTTGCATGTGGGTCTCCTGGACTAGAGGAAGCTCATTTCTGACCCACTAGATCAGCCTTCCCCAAGCCTTGTGCCTCCCAGGCATGTTTGGACTGTGGCAGCCAAATTCCCAGTCAATGGCCCTGCTGGACAAGAATTCTGGGAGTTTCGGTCCAACTGACTCTGAAGGCCACCAGGCTGGTGAAGGCTGTTGTAGATGAAGCCTTCAGCCTTTGGACAGTGGAGCATAGAGAAACTGGCAGTTGTAAAGATAGGGGCAAGCATGTTCCAGAATATAAAGTCCAAGGAATAAAAGGATGAAGGAGGGATAGTCACATGGTCAAGAGCATTAAGACAGACAAAATGGACGGATGGAGAGGAGATCCCAGGAGGGACCATGATTCAGTGGCAGGGCATCTGCTTCACCCATCAGAAGTCCCAGGTTCAGGCTCTGACATCTCCAAGCAGGCCTGGAAAAATTCTTGGAGATCCACGGTCAGCCAGTGTCGCCCAAACCAGGCTAGAGGGACCAATAGTCCAAACCCAGCATTAGGCAGCTTCCTATGTTCCTAACAGCCACATTTTTCCATGCCTGTATCCCACTGTGCTCTAATTTTCTCCTTGTGCCCCACTGCACACACTGTCTTGTCTCCATTGTTATATTTCTATTGATCTTCCCTCTCCCCAACTGATTGGATCTTGGAGAAATCATGGTGGACAGGGGAAGTGCCAGATGACTGGACAAAGGCTTATGTTGTCCCCATCTTTAAGGAAGGGAATAAAGAAGAACCTGGGAATGACAGACCAAACAGTCTGACATCAATCCCCGGGCAAATTCTGGAGCAGATTAGAAAGCAGCTGGTCTCCAAACACCTTGAGAAAAATGCAGTGATTACTAGAAGCCAATATCTCTCTGGACTTACCTGATTTTTTTATTTTTTTTTTATTGGGTAACCTGTGTGAATGTTGTGGACATAATCTATTACGACAATGGAACCAACTACCCCAAGAGGTTGTGGAGGCCTTCAGGATACAACTGAACAGCCATCTTAGAAGGATGGCTTAACTTGGAGTCCTGCCTTGAGCAGTGGGTTGAACCTGATGGCCTCCGGCCCCTTCCAACTCTACTATCCTGTGCTCCCATGATTCAGTCAGGGTTGGGTGAATGCATTGAGCTACCCAGATCAACAGTCTGACTAGGTTTACTGCAGCTTTCTATGTTCTCAGCCACTGTTAAAATGCCAGAGAACCCATGACTGAAGAGAAGCAAATCAGATGCGGCTTTAAGATTTGGCACAGGGTATTGGTGAAAAGTTGCCCCTGATCTGATCACTGATCCAATACTTTAACTGTTGGGTTGTCCCAGTTAAGCAGCGTGTCCCTGTGCTCAGCCACATACAGTACCACCATCTAAGCTCGAAAACACTCTCTTGGCCAAAAGCAAGAAACCCCCCCAAGAATACTTTGCAAAAACGACTAAAAAACCCCAGACTCTGCAGAGTTTTTTGGCAGCATGAAACCTTCCTCAGCCGAGGTCACCAGAAATGTTTAGGCACCAAGCAGGCAGGGAGCTTATCTCTGATGAGCAGAGGGAACGGAGTGTTAGATCTCCAAGCCACACTTGGCGGTTAGCAAGATTGGTAAGAAAACAAACTGTCTGCGCCCACTGCTAGCTCACACCATTGAAAGGAATTGTGTTCCTGGTGAATGCTGAACAGAACCAGGGGGAATTGGATTTACAATTCAAATAGTTAATTAACCTCTGGGAAGCTAATATGGAGCTCTCAAAACACACACCAAGCCGGTTGTTTCCCTGACCCATTTCTGGGTTGACATGGCTTTCAATACAATTTGACAAATACAGACAGGAAAACTCCACATCCTTTGTTCAGCAAAACATTAGAAACTGAATATTTCACTTGGCAGCCTTGGCCAATTGTCAACTTTAAATACTTATTTAGTAATTACATTTGTTATTTTTACATTGCATGTATACCCCTCCTTCTTTCCTATTGCAAAGAATCCAAGGCAAGTTACGTCGTTCTTCATTCCACTTTTACTCTCACAACTACCAGTCCCAGCCAGCAGAGCTAGTGATCCTGCAGGGGGCAACACGAAGGGGACCCAACTGGCACACCCATGAGCTGCGAAGGATAGGGAGCATTTATGGAGTAGACCTCTGCCTGAAGGTCTCACCAGCCTGAGTCAAGTTTAGAAAGAAAGATGGGAGAGCACAGTGCTTGGAGCTGTCCATCCACAGGTAGCACCCAGATAGCCGTCTGAGCATGCACATGGGCCGGCTTTCCCACTGTGATGGTACGTTGAGCTTTCCTTTCTATTGACAGTCTAAAGTTTACATGAGCACCACCATCTTTATGAAAATGTGTCCTCTTTTTTCTTTTTTGGGTGACACATACATAGTGCTTCTACATAAGGGTAGGGCTCTCTTCATCCCTTCTGTCTTCAAGCAAATTCAAGGCAGTGTAAGGAACTGGCTGGGTTTTGAGGATTCCTGAGAACCTGCAAGTCTGATGTGAAGAACATAAGAAAAGCCATGGCTGCATCAGACCAAAGGTCCATGTAGTCCAGCACTCCGTACACATGGTGCCAAACCAGCTGCCCACGGGATCCCTCCAGCAGGACGGGTGCAAGGCCTCCCCCTGCCCGAGCTCCTCAGCAACAGGTGCACGCAGGCATGCCGCCTCTGGTGACGGAGGGAGCACATAGCCACCAAGGCTAGTAGCCACTGATAGCCTCCTCCTCCATGAATCTGTCCAATCCCCCTTTAAAGCCACCCAGATTGGTGCCCTATGGCAGCACATTTCAGTTTAACCAATACAATTTAACACACTGGGCAGAAGTACTTTCTCTTATCTGTCCTAAACCTCCCACCAATCAGCTTCATGGGATGGCCCTGCATGCACATGGTATGGGAGAGGGAGAAACATGCCCCCCTCTGCACTTTCTCCACACTGTGCACACTTCTGAACACCTCTATCATGTCCTGCTTCCTTGTCTTTGTTTCTAAGCTCAACAGTCCCAGTTGTTGCATGGATCAACACCTGCTCAGGGCTCACAGACCAGCAGGGGCTTTCCAACGTTTCACGAGGCTCCAGATATATGTGCGCTCACCTGGTAGAATGACCCATTGAACCGAATGAGGGTTGCTTTGCAACAGCCATGCACAGGATTGCACCATCAGCATTCTCCCACTGCCTTTGAAATACTTATTTTGATTGTCAAAGTCTACACTGAGATCTTGCCCCAGGTAAAATTCTCTGTATAAAATACTGAAATGAGTCCTGAGCCTTTTTTTAATGATAATTGAAAAGTGTCCTACTTAAGATGAATATGGCATTCCACTGCATCAGTTTCCTCCAATTGTGTGCTGAAGAGCAAAACGCGATTTCAATAAAATGTCATTTTTTGTGCTGCTGCTGCTTTCTTCCTAGGACAGGGTGCTGAGAGTTCAGCTAATGGCCCTCATTTGGCCCAAAGAAAGCAGTGCATTTGCATGCCAAAGATGTAGGCGCATTATGAAAATGATGTGTTTATGAGCTTACATTAAAGCAAAAGAGGGCATTAATGTTTTATTTTTTTCAAATAATTCAGGAAATTGCTAAGTGAAAGATTTTATCCATGGCAATAACTCAGCTTCTTTGGTACATCTGGAAGAAAGCCAGATGCACTGATTCAAAGGAATGAAACCCTCCAGGTTTGATCACAAGTAAACCAGAATTGGACCATGAAATATAGTGCTGCATTTGAGGTAACGTATTAGCTAGTGGGGAAAGGAAAAGGAAGCCAAAACAGAAAATAGGATGCACCATCCAGAGGAGAACAAACTGGCTAGAGTAATTCTTCAAAAACTGGATAATATCCAAGAATTACCCATAACATGAATTAGCAACCACTACGCAGGATCAACATGAGACATCAAGGAAGCATAATGCAAGATTCAACATCAATCTCTTCATGTTCAGCATCCTCATAAATGGACCAAGCACGAAGTAGGATGCCTCTTTTATGCACAAAGAGGCTACGCAATGAGGAAAGACTACAAGCGCTTTAGAAGATGGCCGTTTTCTTTCAAAAGGATCAGGACAAGCCAACATGCCAGCATGAAATGAACAAGGAAAAGACATTTCAACAAGAATCTCTCTTGCTATGCATTACAGTGCAAAACTATATTGTTTACTCAAAAGCAATTCTTTGTTTATTTCCAGGACTTGCTTCAAAGTAAAAGACTGCAGACATGAAAAAAGACCCAAATACTCTGTACTACAGTTAACAATATTTATTTTATTATTTGTTTATTTATCACATTTGTATGCTGCACCATAGCCACAGGCTCTCTGGGTGGCTCACAGCATCGTGTGTGTGTGTGTGTGTGTGAGACAAATAAAAATAACAAAACTGAAGGTTGGACACTTATCCACTGCCACACTGGTGGACCAGCAGCAGTTTTTCTCAAGAACTGCAATGTTTGGGGGATTCTTCAGCCAACAGGAAGGCCAGTGAGCACTGCAGTTGTGTCTAATCAGGGTGGTGGAGGAAGGATGTACCAGTGAGATCAGGCTGTGAGAAGAGAGATAGGAGAAAGAGAAGTTAAAACAATGAGAAAAGAAAGAGAATACAAGAGGAAGTAAAACAGAAGAGAGAGAAGGACAAAGGAGGGAGGGAGGCAGAGAAAGAGAACAGAGAAGGGGGAAAGAGGGATAATGAGAATGGAGAAGTGAGGAGGAGACTTGAGAAGAGAAGAACAGGAAAATTGAGAGGGAGAACAGGAGGCAGGAAGATGTGAAGGCAGGAAAAGGGTCGTCCCCTTTTCGAAGAAAGCTCATATTACATGAAACCAAGTAGTAATCTGCTACGGGGGAGCAGGGGAGAGATTTATTTTGATGTCAGTTGGAGAACCCAACAGTGAGGTGTGTCAGACTTTGAGCCACGTTCATATCTGCTGCAGAAACGCAGTGATCCACTGGCTCTACAATTCCACCTGATGCTGGAGTTTCCCAAAGCTCCCCAAGAAATGCAAGTGGGTGACAGCTGAAAAGGAATTGCATCCTATGTCTTCTGAGCCATCTAGTTCTTCACTGCTTCCACTTATTTACCTGGAGTGGAGCAGATCTGAGCCTCAAACTTGTATTTACTTTCAGGGTCCTGTGAGATTAACATGAATCCTAAATTTGAAAAGCATTGCATCAAAGATAAGTCCTGCCAACCTTATTTGAGACGGAGCAGAGAAAGGTGGACAGGTTCAGTTTGCTCTTCCAAATTAATGTACAAAACAAGCCAAATTGTATTACACTGAAAATAACCAGCCCACAAAGTCACACACAGGACAGTGTGTTTTGGAAGCGGGCTCCAGGTAAATGCCTGCAATTAAAAGGAGGTGCACATTTGGGTTGAATTAATTTTAAAATCATTGCTGTTCTTACTTGAAGCTGTTTTTATTCTCATTTTTAACTACTGAATTATACACTTTTGTGGATTATTGTATTTTAATAAACAGAAAACAGACATCTAATCCACCTTTTCGGAAACTTATATATACTGTAACTATGTTAATTGCTGACCACACACTTAGCCTTACAGATATACATGTCATATATGCCTATCTATTGTAATTTATCTTCTGTAAGAAGTGTGTTTCCCTTTAACATGGTCTTGCTTGTGTGAAAGTCACATTTAAATATTTTAATTAAAATGAACGCATTGTAATAATTTTACTGCTACTGACAGTCAACCCGACAATTGGTTTACTGGGCAGCCTCATATAAACTTCATATAAATAAAACGGTGCCTCACTGGCGTGTTTCCTCTGGAGCTCGTGCCTCCCAGTGTCCCCGCCCGAGCAGATTTCTAATTCTTGCATACAAAGAGGGAGACCCTCGCTACGCTCCCTATCATTAAACCGAAGCCCCGGCGCCGAAGAAGCGCCCAGCGGTCACGTGCCCAACCCTTGCGGGGAGGCGGGGCCTTTAGGGGCCGGCGTGGAAGTCTCGTTGATGACGTATATTGGGGCGGACCGAGCTGCTCGTCATTAGCGTCGCGTCCGCCGCAGGGACGGTTGCTATGGGCTTGGCGGCGGCGGCGGCGCGGGGCAGCCGCGTGCGGCCGTTTGGGCCCTTCCTCGGGGCCGGTGTCCGCGCTCGGGCAGCAGCGACCCAAGCGAGGCCTCGCGGGCTGGTCTACGAGCAGCACGGGGAGCCGGCTCAGGTCTTACAGTAAGGGAGGAAGGGCTGGGCGTCCTTTTGCGGTGGGAATGAGGGGAACCCCAATAAGCTTCCCACCTTTCGGACTGACTGCAGTGCTTGTTTTATTATTTGCATTATATGCCGCCTTTCACTTGCAAGGAACTCAAGTTGGCTTGCAAGGGTCTCCTTGTCTCCATTTTAATCCACGCAACACCTGTGAGGTGGGCCAGGTTGAGAGTAAGTGACTGGCCCAAAGTCACCCAGTGAGATACATGATTGAGAGGGGACTAGAACCTGGTCTCATGAATGGCAGTCCAACACTATGACCACCATGCCTCATTGTGTGGTAGATTAAGCTGAGAGTCTGTGCCTGGCCCAAAGTCGCCCACTTGGCTCCATGGCTGAGCAAGGACTAGAATGCAGATCACCTGTGTCCCAGTCTTGTATGCTTAACCGTGTGTGCAGTGTAGTGGTTATTTCCACTAACTTGGACAGCTTTGAAAATGGATAAGAAAAATTCATTGAGGATGAGATTAGCCGTAACAGCTATCTCTTACCTCCAGTACGAGAGGCGATATATTTCTTAATACCTGTCAATGAGGAACAGAAGTGGGAGGGTGCAGTCACACCCATGTCCTACGTGTGGGCTTCGCATAAGTTTCTGGTTGGCTACTGTAGGAAAAGGTGGATTAAATAGTTGTTTGAACTGATCTAGCACAGCTCTCATATTCTTGCAAGGTACTGCAGGCTAGGTAATATATTTAAAAAGCCAGGAGAAACACTGAACATACATTAGGCACTAGCATTACTTTAATTAGGTTTATTACTGTACTTTAAGAACATATTTAGAAATGTGGCTTATGTCAGCACAGTGTGATGGAAAGCATTATTTACTGTAGCTTCCTCTGTATGACCTATTGGGCAAGTAAAAATAATTTTGAATTATCCCAGATCCTCCTTTATGCATGGCATAATTGTGCATGAACTAATTTCCTCAAGCTTTGCTTAAGCAGTTTCCTTTTCCTTGCACTTCTCTTTCTTAAACTGCTGAAACATCAGCAGTTCCAGCTGAGAGAAATTACAGCTGTGTTCCACAGCTGGGCATTTCCTTTACAGAATATTTCTGGAGAGCATAAATGGTAGTATAAGAATTGGAACAAGTTAATGTGGCTGTGCTGACATCTTAAATTCTGACCCAAGAACTTGGTTCTGGAGCTTTTTAACTAAATCATTCTTCAGAAGAAGTCCAAATACTGAAATTTTGTCTCTTTGCAGATGACATCCTTGGGGCAACTGGGTACAGATTGACTCTGTTGCTACTGTCCCTGGGCAAGTGATGATTCTGATATGCCATATAAAACTCAGGCAGATGTACTCTCCATGATTTTTTTGTTCAGGTTTTATTTTGTCCTTTAGCTTATATAAAAGATTAGCTGACTACTGAAATCTTCCAAGTACCTGGGCAGGTGATGTTTGTGTTAAGTAGATCTGACATTAAGTCTGTCTTGTGTCAGATAAAATACCCAAGCATTTTTTCCTCTCTTACTTTGAAGGCCGCAGGCAGAGAAGGATAATCAAGCCTACAAACACATTTCTTTTAGCTGAAGTTAAGAAGTCAGTGTCCAACTGGCTATTGGAACTTAAATATATTGAACATAGACATAGTCAGATAAATTAAACTGATTTTGAATAAGGGCTCTTCATTTATTTGAACTGGACGGTTTGGCTTCCGAAATTGTAAAATGGACTCTCACAAAGGCACAGTTTTGAGTGAGCACACACATTTGCCATTCTGACAATAAACCTCTGACTCAACTCCAACTTCTGGGTATGGATTTCCCATGCCTAATTCATACCAAGGTTTTAAACTCCATATTTTAAGAGCAATATTTGGTGTCAAAATACAAAATCCAGTAGTGTGGATTTTGCCCAATCTCTTTAGTTCACTGGGATTATGGATTTTTGTACTACCTTTAAGTTGTTATGACTTGAGGTTCCAAAATGCACTGATTACAAACTATGCTTCAAATCAAATTAAGCTTGCTTGCTTGGCTTTCAATATTTGCTGGGTGCCTTGATTAAAAGTCAGCATGTTGTAAAATAGTATTGACATGTAATTTACTCTTTGAAAAGGAAATTGTGAGGAAATTCTGGGAAAGGTGTCAGGAGTTTTGGCACAAGACAGTCATTGGTGGTGCTGCTGGGAAAAGGAGCAGCCTTTCCTGCCTGCCTAGGACCATCAGGGCGATTTGCCACATTCGATCATAAAAATACCAAAATAACTTATCAAAAGCAACAGTAGTTGAGCCTGTATTAGAATGATTCAAAAGCACTATAATGAAAAGCATATCCAAACAAAATGATCTTAACTTGATGTGGAACATAGTCAAAAAGTTGCTAACTGGATTTCATCGGTCAAAGGATTTTGCAGCTTGATGCCACTAGTGAGAAAACTCTGACCCATACTCTGTTTTCTGAACTTTAGACTTCAGAGTTGAACAAAGCATATGGACAGGATCCACTGGGGGGAAGCAGTCCGTCAGATATTTGTTGTTATGTGCCATCAAGTTGTCCTTGACCTGTGCTGACCCAGTGAATGAATGAATGAATGCCCTTCAGAATGCCCTGTCCCTGACAGCTACATTCAACTCTTCAAAGTTCAAAGCCATGTCTTCTCTTGTGAATTAAATTCATCTCATAGTTGGTCTTCCCTTGCATCCTCTGGCTTCAACTTTCCTTAACATGATTGTCTTCTCCAGGGAGTCTTGCCTTCTCATGATGTAGCTGAAATATGACAGCCTCACTTTGGACATTTTTGCTTCTAAGGCTTGATTTGCTGCAGGACCTAGCTTGTTTGTCTTTCTGTCAGTCCAAGTGTCCTCAAAGCTCTCCTCCGGCACCATATTTCAAACAAATCAATTTGCCTCCTCACATATTTAAATCCCAACAATTCAGGGCTTCAAAGGTTAAAACCAACAACTTAAAATGGACCCCATGACATATGGGAGCCAATAACATTGATGTCCCTTCATGGATCACTAAGAGATGGGAGTACCAGACCATCTTATTTGTCTCTTGAGAAACCTGTATGCAGGTCAAGAAGCAACAGTGAGAACTGGACATTGGAACCACTGATTGGTTCAAAATTGAGAAAGGAGTTCAGCAAGGCTGTATACTGTCGCCCTGCCTATTTAACTTATATGCAGATCACATCATGAGAAAGGCAGAGCTAGATGAATCACAAGTTAGAATTAAGATTGCCAGGAGAAATATCAACAACCTCAGATACGCAGATGATACCACTCTAATGGCAGAAAGTGAAGAGGAACTAAAGAGCCTCTTGATGCGGGTGAAAGAGAGTGCAAAAGTTGGCTTGAAACTCAACATTAAGAAAACTAAGATCATGGCATCCGGCCCTATCACTTCCTGGCAAATAGATGGGGAAGAAATGGAGGTAGTGACAGATTTTATTTTCCTGGGCTCCAAGATCACTGCAGACAGGGACTGCAGCCAAGAAATTAAAAGATGCTTGCTCCTTGGGAGGAAAACTACGGCATATCTAGACAACGTACTAAAAAGCAGAGACATCACCCTGCCGACAAATGTTTGTATAGTCATGGCTATGGTTTTCCCAGTAGCAATGTATGGCTGTGAAAGCTGGACCATAAGGAAGGCTGAGCACCGAAGAATTGAGGTCTTTGAATTGTGCTGCTGGAGAAGACTCCTGTGAGTCCCTTGGGCTGCAAAAGATCAAACCGGTCAGTCCTAGAGGAGATCAACCCTGACTGCTCTTTAGAAGGCCAGATCCTGAAGATAAAACTCAAATATTTGATCCACCTAACGAGAAGGAAGGACTCACTGGAGAAGACCCTGATGCTGGGAACAATAGATGGCAAAAGAAGAAGGGGATGTCAGAGAATGAGGTGGCAGTTGGTGTGAGCTTAAGTGGACTCCAGGGGATGGCGGAGGACAGGAAGGCATGGAGGAATGTGGTCCATGGGGTCAGGATGGGTCAGACGTGACTTCGCGAGTAACAACAACATTGATGCGGTATTGGAAAGCTTTATGTCACTGAGAAACACATTCTTAAACTACGGACCCATTCCTGCACTTTTTAAGGAAATGTTTCCAAATCTGTAACCTTAAACAGATTTGCTAATAGACTCGTGCTTGTAAAAGTATAGACTTAGGTGAGGGAGATAGAAAACCACTAACATTTTTTTCTTGACTTTGTTTACATGTAATGTGGGCAAATTAGCCAGGTTTTCCCACTAGTTTACTGCACTGTGTGCCTGGTACATTCCAGGTTCAACTCAAGCTATCATGAAACTGAGGTTATAGTAGTCCACATTGCTATAATGCAAGTTGTGAACTTACAGACTTTCCTCAAGCACAGGTATTGGGTTTATTTTTCCAAAAACTGGATCAGAATATGTTAGATGACTGAGAAATATGTACTTAGTCTGGGATAAAAACACAGTGATTTCCAAGTAGGAGGGAGCTTCACAATTATGCTTTTATAGATAATTTTATATTTACATCTAAGCCCTCTTTGAAAATTGCGAAATTTGTTGCAGTGATTTCCTTGTAGCAGGGTGTTTTATGGTCAACTTTCTCCAAGTACACACATCAGCTCTGAAAGTATTATGACAATATTTACTGAAGGGTTCTTTGTTCAAACTGTATTTCATTGTGAGTTCTGTCTGGAAAACAGTATGTTCTGTCTTGGACTGTTCTCAAGAACAAGGAACAATGTTTATTTTTTCTTTATTTTCCAAAAATGTTTCCTTTTGTAGCAGAGAGGGGAGGTTTCAGATTTCTTCTTAAAACTTCTGTCTTGAATAGAGGAGATAGGCCCAATCTATCTCCTCTACACATTTTTCTCCTATCCTTCTGCTGACCAGTCACACACACTCTTAATGTTGTACTCCCCCCTCTTGACTCACACAAACTGAGCATGTGCCAAACAGTTGTTATGAGCAGAGGGGGCAGGGAGATAAAATCACATTTTAAAGTACAAACACTTCATAATACTACTAAATACTGGGGCAAGACACTTACTAAGCTTTCTCCTTGACCTAATGCAATAAACTGTTTCACAAAAGGTGCAGAACAAAAGGACAACTAATCCAATAAACTCTAACCCCAGCAAAGTCTGGATTGTGGGTGGGCTGGCAATACCTATCAAACTTGTAAGTTGTTCATCAAACTTAAAATTGCTGTGAATAACATTTCTCAAATTCAGCACAGACCATTTCAAACCAATTTCTACAGTGCTGCATTTCAGATCAAGCCATTGAGCTGTTTTATTTATTTCCAAAATGTATATAGCATTCTGCAGTCAATAATAAAACAATTAAAATGAGATTTTGCCATTAGTACTGTAGCTCATTTTAACTGTGGTTATAATGGCAGATGATGATTTGTCTGCCTCACCTTGTGGTCCTTACCAGTACCCTTCATATTAAAGATGGGAAGGATGGAGGCTGAGGGAATGTGGCTTGTGCCCTAGCGGCATGTGTGGAGGCCAGAGCAGACTGTGACTGCACTCATAGCTTAGCTGCTGCTGCCCACTAAAAACAGGCAACATAGGCTGTGTGGGTAAGTAGTTTGACATCTCACCCTGATTGGTTGGAATAGTGCTTTTGACCTATGCACATTCCAGGGAACCTGCAGGAAAATAGTCTTTCCTCCAGGTTGGGACAGCAAACTTAGGAGGCAGTAGTACTTGTTGTACAGTCTAAGAGACCCAGGAGCCCTGTAGCAAGTCAAGCTGTGCTTACTGGGCAATTTTCTGGACATGAATAATGGTAAGGCTGGGAGCAGAGAAGGATAGAAGGCCATTTGGGGCAATAGGTAACAGGAAGGGGTGATAACAGGCTATGAAAAGAGAAGTAGAGTCTAGAGACCCTTGTTAAGTGTGTTTTGCACCAAGGATTTCAGAATGTGCTTATTGAAAGACATGTCCCCTTTTGGTTAAAGCAGATTGCACTTATTGATGATTCTGTGCGCTCTGACTCTTGATACTTAATTTTTGTCCTGAAAAGAAATCAAATATGACATTGGCCATAAAATTCCCTGCCCAGCATCTTGTGGATTAAGCAATGGATTTCTAACACAATTTACTTGACCAGTTGAAGCAAGTGGCCATTATTCAGCTGAATGAAACAATAAATTTGAGCAAATTTAGATGATTAGGTTCCTGCCATACTTTGTTGGGAATGTGGTAATTAATGGTCTGTCAGCATTTCCATTGTAACATCAATTTTCCAAGGGAACCATAAATTAACTTTGAAAAAAAAAATCTGGTCCATGCAGAAATGTTGAGAACAAGATGTTGAGTTTTACTTAGCCTGATTCTTCATTAGCAGCTATGAGCTACTCATCCAGCATTCCATAAGAGAGCTTTCTAATTAAGGATATGTCTGTGGCCCTCCAGTTAGAATAAAAGAATTCTGAGTGCAGACATTTACCTTACAATACTTCAACATAGTGTAGTTCACTATCCTTGCACAGAAAAATCCAGTGACCCCAAGCAGTCTGTATTTCAGCAGTATAATTTAAAGTGGGAGAAGAGTCATTTTGTTGCTGTTTTTATTAAATATTTGAGAGTTAGTAATCCTTTCTGCTCTGCTGCAGATTTCCACAGAAATGCATCTTCAACAGTTTTTGAAGACTGTTTGTTTCAAATCACTTTTAACTAAGATGCTTTTATTTAATATGTGGACTAGATTTACTATTGAAAACAATCTTCTGTTGGTTTCAAAATATAACTAATAGTTTGGCCAAGCTTAGAGACTTTTCAGGTATTGCCAGTTGGTTTTACTGAAACTTTTTTCTTCTATATAGGCCATCATGGGAGGATGCTTTGCCCTGAAAGGTGGCCTTGTACTATTTTATTAAACAATTGTTATATGATGGCTAGTTGTCAAAAAGAAAGCTCCATGCATGCATTTGTAATGAACACAAAATAAAGGGCTCATGACTGGAGTGAGAAGATAAAATACCGTGCAGGTAAAATACACTATGCATTTAATGTTAGTGAAAGGACGCAGATGCAAACAGTATATAACCTCTTCAGCCACATGGATGATAGATAGCTCAATTCTAATTAAGTCCAAATAGATGAGTAATAATTCCAAGCTGAACTAAGCCATAAAGCCCTGTCGTTTGTAGCACAGATGCTACTTGGGGCTTAAACAAGGGCTTTTGCTATTTGTACTTAGTGCCTATACACAAATTCCCCATGACAGTAACTGCTGCAAATGAGCAATTGTGTTTGTGCTCAGTTTGGTTTAAAACCATCAGGATCTGAAAGGAGCAGTTATTGGGCTTTCAGAGGAGATGTCTGAAATTATTCTGTTGAAACAGCCAAACCTGTTCTAATTCCAACAGCTCCAGCTATGTGTGCCTTTTTCTGTTTTTGAAGAA
The DNA here is from genome assembly GCF_004798865.1 of Varanus komodoensis. NCBI lineage: Eukaryota > Metazoa > Chordata > Lepidosauria > Squamata > Varanidae > Varanus > Varanus komodoensis. The sequence goes on from NW_025335759.1 coordinate 4,560,593, forward strand.
AAAGTTTTGGGTGCAAAAGTCCCTTCAGTGACAGATAACGCTTCCATAAAAATTCCTGTCTAGATCTAAAGTTAAATCAGAGGCTCATGTGAAATGGAGGGGAAAGAGAATTACCCTAAAACTAAATTGTTTCACTATCTGAAATTTAATATTTCAGAACCTGATTATATTTCTCTTATTTGAATTTAGTTTCAATCCACCTAATATTATTAGGATTGAGAACATACATCATAGAGCAACCTTCTCCAACCTAATGGCCATGGGAATGGTGGGAGTTGTAGTCCAATGCATCTTCAGGGCACCAGGTTGGGAAAAGCTGCTGCAGAGTACATGCTCTCTATACTTTATGTTGCAAAGGAGGTCTATGTCACTTCCTCTGCATGGCCCTTTTTGGGAAATGTGTATAGAGATTCAGAGCTACGGTTAGGCATTTTATTGTAACTTCTGAAATTCCAGATTCCTCACAGGTTATTTCTATTAAATTATTTCCAGCCTTTTACAGAAATATCAGTCTGATAAGGTAACACAGTTCTAAATGGGCCAGGAAGATAAGGTCAACAGGGCCAACTGATAAAGTTATTTTTAAAAATGATTTAAATATTGCCTCCAGAAGATGGTAAAAAAGGATCTTAACTACCACTGAATACACTAATGAACATGACAGACTTCCTGATGCTTTGAAGATTTTAAAAGGGTTAGGGTTAATGTGCCTAGGGAAACATAATTTGGGCGAGACAAACACCACTTTTCTAACTTCAGAGGGCACTCAGAGAAGGACTTCTAAAATGTTCCTAATCAGTGGGTAGGTTCCTGAGGAATGCATGGCAATCCACCCTCTTCCCCTGCACATGCATGCGCATGCACACAGATAATACAGCTGGAGGGCAGAATCTCCTGCTCAGTTTGTGACAGTTGGGTGGGAAAAAGACCCAGTTGCCCTATCCTGCTGTTTCCCATGAAGAAGAGAAGGAGCTTTTCGAAAGTAGACTCTATACCAGTCCCAGAACAACCAGGCTAGGAGCATTTCCAGGGTTGGGATATCATCAGTTTAAAAACTTTTAAGGGCCCCTCTCATGGGCAAAGTCTTACTGTGTGTTTCCTCAGAGGCAAGTGCTGTTCAGCAATGGCACTGCTTTTCCATGCTGCTGCTGCTTGACTGAGGACCCTTCTCCTGGCTCTTTTCTTTTTAAACGAGTTTCTGTACGTCATTGCTTCTTGTCCATTTGCCTTGGCTGCAATACCCCTGAATTGTTTCTCATTCCTGTTCCCTCCAAAGGCTGTATGTGCAGTTAATTACTGGTTTTCTTTTTTTAGGCAAAAAAGTAAAAGAAAATAAATGAGCAGTTGATTTTACTGCAACAAGAAAACCAGTAATTAAAGGGGGCTCCTCATACTTTGCAGGAAACAAGAACTGTCTAAGGGCAGCTCAGAACACTGGGACATACAAGTGAACAAGAAACAAGTGATTATAATGGGGGATTGATTTAAAAGAAAAGGAGAAGGAGGGACCAACCAATTAGAGGGACAGAAACACTAAAGCCAGCCCATACATGACAGGTTGACACAGTGGGTTTTAAGTGGGTGGATTGTGGGGAGGGAGGAGAGGAATAGCCACAGATTGGATCTGAAGAGGAAAGACAGCACAGAAAACTCTACCATCTCACAACTTGATAGCTTCGCATGAATTCTCAGGTGAAACCAAATGAGTGCTGTGCAGCAAGTGTAGTAGCATCCTGAGTCCTTTATATGGCACAAAGCACGGACAGACACTGCTGCAAAAGTTGTTAGGATATCGCCAGAGTTTAGGAAGCCCCTGTGCTTTTCTGCATCTGTGCAAGCTGATGCTTGCATCCCTAAATGATATACTAAACTCCCATGAAAGGCTTCAGAACCTCTCGGTGAAGGCAGGGGGAGAGAACCATACAAATAATGCTTTGCTTGCCTTTGCTTTTAGTCTAAAAGACATAGATCTGTCAACACTGGGTGATTCTGGAGTCCACGTGAAAATGATTGCAGCCCCTATCAATCCATCAGACATCAATATGATTCAAGGTAACCTTGCCTTGTATGAAGACAGTTTCGTTTTTGTGTCCCATATCATTCCCTCATACATGGACAGCATCATCAGGTTGCATTTGGTGGCATTTGTCAGGTGACATTTGTTTGCTTATTTGAATCATTTATATCCTGCTCAACAGCTGAGGCTCTCTGGGCAGTAAACAGAAGTTAATATTAAACAAAAGTTTAAATGATGCACATACAATAAAAAGAACAAAACCATAATTGAGATGACCATTATTTAGCACAGAAGCACAGCAGTGGTACAGAAATAAAATCGGATGTATAAAAACAAAGTTTAAAAGTTAGGTGGTTAAAATGCTGGGGAAATTAAATGTCTTCATCTAGTACCAAAAAGAGTGCAAACCTTTCATTGGGTCGGCACGGTGCCAGCACACTCCCCCCCCCTCCCCAAGACTGACCTGTTCTGGCTGTTGTAGGAGGATACTCAAAGAAGCAGCAACTGCTATTCTCATTGCTGGAATGCTACAGCAACACTTAAAGGATTGTGAGGCAACCAGAGGCTGTATATCTGGTATGGGTTCCCCGGGGATATGAATGGATAGGGCAACAGCCAGAACATCATCTCCAACCTGCTGCACTCTAGATCAGCTGAACCCCAACACTTTTCAATTGGACATGCTGGCTGAGGATTGTGGGTGTTGTAGCCCAACACATCTGAAGGGCACTAGGCTGGAGAAGTTTAGTTTAGACAGCTGTGGAAAGAATGGGTCCTTTCTCTGTGGTACTGCTACTAATCTAGTCATTTTAAATTTATTTAAATCTGGGTTTTAAATCAGCTTTTGGGAGTTGCATTCCTGTGGTAAATGGGGCCAAAGGCCAGAAATATCAGGCTAGTTTAGCTTAAAGCTTTTACTGACAGTAACCTAAGCCTTAGGAGAACCATTTCAGGATTTTAGAATACAGGAAACATCCATCAGTGGTTGGGGGAAAGGGGTGGGGTCTTCCAAGGCACTTCAGAGGGCTAGGTTTTGCCCTCAGGCCTAAGTTTCTGTACCCCTGATTTATTTGGGCACACTGTGAAGCACCTTAGAACCTGTTATGGTTGAAAGGTGGTCAGTAAAGAAGAAAAATGCCTTCATGTGTATCATATGCTGGCATCTGTTTTTGAACCAAAATATATAGTTGAAGCAAATCTGAACTTCATTCCTTAGATGCTTATGTGCATGGTTCTGGTCATCTTGTAGGAACTTACGCTATTCTAGCTGACTTGCCTGCAGTTGGTGGGAATGAAGGAGTTGGACAGGTGGTAGAAGCTGGGCGTCACGTGACATCTCTGAAGCCAGGTGACTTGGTGATCCCAGCTGATGCAGGCCTTGGTGAGTCTGAATCATTTTTTAATCAAGCTTTTCGGGTAAGGAAAAGAAAAACATACCCATGAAGAGTCTCATTCTCCAGTGTATAGACTACTTAAGCTGTGCTTTCAGCAGCAACTAATCAACCCCTCCACAAAGGTTTCCTTTAGAAAATATTTGATGAGGACATGTTAGTATCTACCTATTTTCATCAATAAACTGAGAGTTTACATATAGCTGGACTGAGCAAGAGTCGTTCAGTTTATGGAGTGTTTGATCCACCTGACCATGGATTATGTATCATTTAGCAAGAGCACCCAGTGGTACAAGGGCAGCTGGAGGGTGGACAACTTAATTGTGGAGGGAATGGCATATGGAGAAAGGGTTCAAAAATTGCCCAGTACGACAGCCCAGCTCCAATTATGGGGTCCTTGTGACTGTATTTACCTCTTTAGCAATGAAAACTACATACTGGATAACCAGTTGCAGTTCTCTCCACTTCTTACCTAGTTTGGGCTAAGAAACGAGCCCCAATGTTCTTACAGATTAGAGGTTTGGGATTTAGCAAGTAGATACAACTCCAGTTTTATTTTCTTGGCTCTTCAGTTTATGTATTTAAATTGTTTGCTTAAGCTGGAAACGTCTAATGTAAGCTGCATGTTTGTACTTGAAGTTGCTCTCATAGCCTGACTTGTATCCTTCTTTTTTAATTCCTCGAATCAGGAACATGGCGAACAGAGGCAGTGTTTAGTGAGGAAACCCTTC